>NW_008825433.1:1774409-1934635 GCF_000699105.1 Pygoscelis adeliae | reverse complement strand
AGAAAGGAGTGGCTCTTCAAGTGAAGACAGGTGACATTTATGTGTTTAGAGATAACCTTTAAATGTGCTAATAATTTCTTTTTTTTTTTCTTTTTTCTTTCAGGGCTAAATATCACAAATTAAAATATGGCACAGAATTGAATCAGGGAGATATGAAGCCACCAAACTATGATTCTGGTAAGAATTTATTAAGAATGAGTTCATTACTGGCATAAAAGCTTAACTGTGGTTTGTGCGAGTGCTGAAATCATAGTGTTGATAAAATAAGCCACTTAATGGAAGCAGTGAGAACAGAGATAATTAATAAAGACTGTTTTTTACTCTTGTAAAATTAAAAATATATGCTCATGCTCTGAAAGAGACTATTAATAAATCAAATTAATTTAGATTTAAAAAAACCCAAACCAACAAACTGCTTCTGGAGAGAATAATTTTTCTCTTCCTTAGTAATGTGTATGGATGTTTTGGAACAGGGAGATGCTGGATTTATAGCTATAGAATCCTTTTATCTTTGAATAATTCTTCTGAATAAAAAGTTAATGGCGAAGGACATGAAATACATAGTGCATAATTTTTTGTTCAATTACCTCAATGGTATTCCAGGAGAAAAATAATGAAAGTGCATTTTAGACATAAGTGAGATTTTGAGTGGGGGGAATTTATTTATGAAATTCTAGTGATCATTGGAAATGCATACAACTAACTTCAGGGCTATGCTGCGAGGGGAAAGTTTTTCACCTTCGTCTCTGGAAAGCTGATTTGTTTTTCTAGAGGTTGCATCTCCTACTTCACACAAATGGTTTTAAGCACTGAACTTGAGGAATTAAGAATTTAAATTACTTCCTTTCATCCCTCTCTCTATCTCCCTATGCTTTCCTCAGGGAAAAAAAAAAAGGGGTACACAGATCTGGTTATAGGTCAAGCCCTTGAAAGGAGAAGTAATAGGTGATGATTTTTGTATCTCAGTCCCCTGATGCTCCTACTACAGCAATGAAACTAGAACCACCTGTACATAAAGGAAGAATATAGAGAGTCTGCAGACCTCAGTTCTGTCACTTGGTTTGTGGAAGGGATGGTCTGGTTTACTGTCACGGTTAATTCTTATCTCATGGGTTCAGAAGGTCATTAAAAACAAGGAAGCAAATGAAAAATTCAACTCCACACAAACTGATGAAACTTTACACCAGGCTTTTCTTGTCCAAGATGTAATGAATTTTTGAGAAATTTTATTTCACATTATTATCAAGATTATTTCCTTAACTGAAGAAATAGTTTAATTTGGTGTTACTAAGTGGAAGACCCCAATCTGTATCTGGATCACTAGAAAACTTTGTCCTGATCTTACCAAGATCCTAGACATCCTTGGTTTTTGTAATTTCTCAGGATGCAGCTATAGCATGTTGCTCCAGTTTCCAGCTGAAGAATGTAGTGCAAGGCCTGGCTTGCCCAGCAAAGCCAGTGCATTAGTTCTGCAAAGTGAACATCAGTGGAATTACCTTTGTTAAAATTCCATTATCCTGATTTATCCCATTGCATTCATACAGCTATATATGTAGCTGTCAGAAATGTACACATTTGTTCTATATCAGTTCTGGACTGATTAAAGATACACACTTAAAATAGAAACTTTATCGTGCTGCTTTGGAGTTGTCTTTGATAGATACTTACTTGTATGTCCATGTCTCCCCCCTGCCCTGCCCCTGTTTTTCTTGCCCAGTCAGGAAAAAACGTGGAAGTGTTTCTAGTAGTTCATCCAAATGGGTCTTTGTTGTTTGTTTTCTTTCTCATCTCTTGGGGAGTCAGTAATACAGTTTAGAAGAAAGAGTTCCAGTTCAGAAGAAAGAGTTCAATCTCCTGACAAAGGAATGCCTTTTGTTTTTTACTGTTTGTGGTATCTTCTGCTATTACTTGCTCATAATGCAAGTCCCTTCATTGTCATCTGTAAACTGCTGTCACCACTAGTGGTCATCAGTTTTGAGGAGACTAAGTAAAAGAGAATTCTTGCCTGTATATATACTTAATAGTGCCTTCAGAAGAAGGGTTTTTGCTTTCAAAAGGAATTTTCAGGCAGATTATCTCAGTCATGTTTTAATTCTTATAGACTGAGCTTTGGTAGTTGTGCATTGGGTCCAGCTGTGTTCAGTTGTTGTCAGAAAATCATTGTGCAATTCATTATTTCCTATGGCTGCTATTAAATGGATTTGTGAATTTGAGATGAATAAAATTCATATGGCTCTCCTTGCATGTGAATTCTGATTAGTCTTTGATAGCTTCTTTGGGTGGGTGGTGGTTTTTTGTGTGTGGTGTTAATTCGGTTGTTTAAAGGTAAATGACTTAAGGACAATAGCTTTCCCACATCACATACCAAATTACTCATAGGATTATACCACAGGTTTTTCTGGTTCTTAATTTTTGTTTACACAATAAGATTGTTCATCCTTCAGTGTTTGGACCACAAGGGTTTCAAGTTTTGTAGAGGCTTTCATAGATAACAAACCAAGATCTTTTATCTTGGGAAGCATATGCTTATCTATCTCCTGGAGGAGAGGAAAAAAAAAACAAACCCACCATCATGTAGTATGAAGCTATATATGGAATAAATGTGTAGCTGTTGGTTGCCAGCATTTAGATAGGTTTCTCACCAGAACAGCCACGTAATTTTTTTGTGGATTTTCCTGGAGTAGTACTGTTTAGATAAAAATTTATGGTTGTGGAAAATGTGGTGAAAAATGTTCAACAGCTTTTCAGGTTAAAAAATAAACAAACAAACCCTGTTGTAATTTTTTTTTTCTTCCACAAAACTAATACAAATATTGATGAATTTAAAGTTGATGTGAGTAGGTCTGTTGGTGTTATGTTGAACCATCAAATATTAGGGAAATTGGTTGGACAGTAAGTTGTAAATAGATATGCTGCAGTTGCATTTGATATTGTTAGCAGTTAAAGATGTTTGTATTCAAACTTAAATTATGAGCAGCAATTATATTGGAAGGTTAATGCAAAAATGGAACTTCAGATTGTCTATGTGATTATGCGCCCTTAAAGAAAAAGGAGTAAGATACGGGGATTTTGGATGTGAGACAGAAGGGAAAGCACTGATGACTATTGGAACTTGCTGTCATACAGTAGGATGTACCTGACAATCTTTATGTGTACGTAGTACTACAATTATGTGCTATGTGCATTTTTTTCTATCTTGATCGATTATTGGCACTTTGAATCTTCTATTTTGTTATTAAACCATTCCTAGTCATTTTAAGACAAATCGCATTTGTCTTTTCAAGTGGATGGGCATCTTTTTAAAAAGTAGGACAAGGAAAAAAATGTTCGTAATTAAATAATCTTTTCCAGATGAAGGGAATGAGACAGAGATTCAGCCACAACAGAACAGTCAGCTAATATGGAAACAAGGACGACAGCTGCTAAGACAGTAAGTGTTGAAAAAAGGACTCAAATAACGAATGCAAGGGGAAAAAAATCTGCTAATGAAATGTGATGATGGTGGGTATTTGATTTTTTTTTTTTTCCCCCTGTTAGATTTTCTTTCAAGAAAAGTTAGTGTGTGTGGTGAAGTTAATTCAGCTTCTGCCCTGATTTTCCTAGGTTTTTTGAAAAAATTTAATATTTCAGAACTTCAGATGAGAAGCCTTGTCAAATCACAAACACCTAATCTTTGCTTTTCTTTCACTGAGTATAATTAAAACAATCTGCTTGGGAGAACAGTGGGTCATGACACTTTGCAATTCTTTTTGCAGTTAAAAAAGCAACACACAAGTAATTCTGTTAAGAGCTATGTAAAATGAAAATAACTGCTGTTGGAGAGGGATAACTTTTATGTTGGCCTGTTTGAGGTGCAGAAAAGAATAATATTCAGAATGTTTAGACTAGAAGTTTTCTAATTCTCAGTTCATCTCAATGAAGCAAATGTCTGTTAATCTAAATTAGTTTTTGAATTGTGGTCATAATGAGTTAGTTAATTTCCAAGATATTTGATCACATTTTTGTGTGGGTTTTTTTGCCTTGGTTACAACCCTTGGTTTAAATTGAAGAGGTCTCTTAAAGACCTCTCATTAGAGTGTCTCTATCTGTTTTTTCATGCATTTGCCTCATCCCCTATGCTGATAGTTAGATTCTAAGGTCTTCTAATCAGGTAGCAAAACTTGTGCTTTCTAATTCTTTTTGGCATGTTACAGAGGATTAAATGAGGGGGAGGGAGACAGTAAGGACAGTCTGGAGCTTATATTAAAGGATCTTTTTCCAAGGAATTATACTAAAGTTAAATTTGTCTGTTGGATAGCTTGTACATGCTTTTCTTTTGCAAGAGCTCAAATCTTTGCATGTATGTTGAATAAATGTAAATAAAGTGGTCTTGACTTGGATTAGTGATTTTGAAGACAAGTCATTCCTTCTCAGCCTAATTCATGAACAAGTGACACAGTGTTGAATACAGAGTGCGTATCACTGACGGACTGTGTTTTGCATAGGTGACTTGTTTGATCTTTATATAGTCAACAATCAGTATTTCTTTCCTAATGTGGTTATATGGAGGATATTAAATAATTGGAGGAGAACGTTCTTGCAGCAAAAGTGCATGTCCTTGATTTGTAACAGCTGTTATTGTAAAATAGCATTTCCCCTCTTTAGAGTCCTCTAGAATATTGACCATTTAATCAGTCCAGTGCTTTTGAGAAGACAGTGCTATTAACTCCATATTCTAGAGGAAAGGACAGAGACCAATTTTTACTTTTTTTTTTTAATTAAAAAAAAAAAAATCATTATTTCCCCCAAAGGCAATATGGCATATTGATAAGAGCCAACTTTAGACCTTGAGGCTTACAAGCTAGTCCAGGATTCTTGCTGCCCAGCCCTTATATGCAAGACAAATTAATATTTTGCAGATCCATTGCAGAGTTAAGGAAAAGGCAAGACAAAGATTTTATCAAACCTAGTGCATGATAAATAACAACTCTTACTAGTAGCTACGGAACGTGTTTTTATTCCCTCTGTTTTCTAGGCTTCTAGTAATGCTTACATAAGGAACATATCTGATACTTCTTGTAAGGCTTCCTGGGTAGTTTCCATGTGTTGAAGAATAAAATGGCCATGTTGTACATGCAACTGTGGTGATTTTTATAAGTCAGTTGTAAATATTTTAATTGAAAGTGCTTTTCCATCCATTTTAGTAAATGAATGAATAACGTATTGTGTAACCTCTGACTGCTAGGCTCTTTGATTTTTTTTTTTTTTTTTCTCAGTGACTGTAGAGGCTGGTACTGCAAGAGGCAATCCCTCTGCAGCTGGTACAGGATGATTTATAAGCATGTTTCATTAGCACAGCACCATACTTTGCTAAGCTAAGGGGTTGAAGATGAGTTTAGGGAGAAGTTTTCATTTACTGTTTTGAATAAGTGAGATGTGTGTGGAAGATTAGCATGACTTCTGTTCCTACAGGTATCTACAAGAAGTGGGCTACACTGACACGATATTGGATGTGAAGTCAAAACGAGTACGAGCTTTATTGGGCCTCTCAAGTGATGCTTCAGAGAAGGAAAACAGAAATCAAGAGCCGATGGTAAATGGCACAGAGGGCCAGATTAAAGAAAACGCAATGATTGGGTAAGCGTCAAGATGACATTGTTATCTTTTTGCATAAATGCACTTAATGGTGTAGAACAAATTTGTGTTTACTGAGAAGATTTCAGGATTTTTTCCCTAGTTGGAGATTAGAGCAATTCTAACTAATTTTATTACATTAAGCAATAAGTGTGGAAGTAACTCTTAAGATTCACAGCTTAAAAGCACCATAAGTTTTTTTTTTTTAGTTGGATGGCAGCACGAAGTCAAATCAAGCCTCTTTGAGATACGATTGCTAAGTGGTTAGTGGTCAGTGTTGTTTCAAGTTAACGGTTTATTTGTATTGCTGGAAACTATCGATTACAGGCTTTGCTCTTCTGGTCTGTGCTGACTATGACATGATAATCTATATGAGATACAGGATTTTTTTTGACTGGATCTGAAAAACAAAGTCACTTGTTACATTCTGATTTCTGTTTTTGATTTTTCCACTAATGGATATACATATGTAAATGTGACTGAAATGTAAGGATTCATTTGTGTCTTTTAATATTTCTAATACTGTGAAAAGTCAGTCAAGGAGAATAAAATCTTGTTGTGCTTACTTTTGCTTTTAAGTAATGTTGAAAACATGAGAGGCTGCTTTTCCATTTTCTTCTTTTTTCCATGCAGAGTTTAAAAAAAAAAACAACAGCAACAAAAAAAAAGTAAAATCTGAAACTTAACTGTAGAGGTTTCAGGAAAACAATCTGTTCTTGTTTAAGATATTGTAGTTGCAAAACTTGAAAAATAATGAAAATGGTGCAGGATTGTTTGTCTGAACAATACATGAGGTAGCTGTTCCCAGTAGTTTGTGCTGCATCAGCAAGCACAGCTTTCCTTAAAGATTCTCCCTCTTTTTTTCCTTTTCTGTACTGATGTGGCGAAATTCAAGACCTTTTTTTTTTTTTTCTTCCTTCCCTAAAGGTCTAATGCTGTTATATGACACATTCTGTCTTTTAAAAAGCATTTGTAAAATTTCATTATATCCAGCAGATAGCTGCAGCAACTTCAGGCCAACAAGTTACATAAGGGCAGAAGTTCATGGTTATGTAATTAAATTTAATGCTGTGAGGTGGAAAATTTGAATGTATGAGAGAACCCGCAAGCTACTAAAATATATTGTGCTGCTACGGCGTTGACAAGCCATGTTGTTTATGTACAGCAGCTTTGTTTTTGAAGAACAAGGAATGCTTGATAGATTACAATAACAATTTTAATTTGACTTCTGGTGAAGGGGTCACTTCTCAGGGGAAGTGGGTAAATAAAGCTCCTCTTCTTACACTTCAAAATTTATTTAAATGTGTTTACTTCAGTTTTGAAATGGATGTATTTATAAGGTAGTTATTTGATGGATGAAATGGTTGGACAGTGGTTTTGATATAGCAGTTTTGGATACATTTGCATTTCTTTCCTATCTACTTGCTTTCTGGGTAGATCTGATATTAGGTTTAACACTTTGTAGTCTACCCTATGGCTGAGGATATTCACTGATGGAGAAAAATGAGTTCCCTTTCATTGTGGCTCTGCAAGCTTGTCAGCTGCAAGGCTGCTCAGGCTGCACGCTTTGAGAAACTGTTTTCATCTCACTTGTGATGCATAAGATGGCAGACTGTATTAGAAAGCTTAGGGGAGTGTTTTGATACATGATGTGCGAGAAGTGACTCCAGGGTTTTACAGTGAAAGAATTTTCCAGGGATCTTGTTCAACATAGTCACGTCAGTCTTCGTGAGTGATTTTGAGTTTGTGGATATTTCCCCACTGAGAGGAAAAAGTTGGGATTTTACTAAAATTCCTTGGTCAGTCTGAGTACAGGACTAGCTTTCAGTGCTGTGAGTCTTCTGGGTGTTTCAAGTACGCTTTCAGACCACCTCTTTCAATTTTCCGTGCAGGAGGCATTCTGTGGCTTTCTTCCTGGCAGAGACTGCTTGTTGTTTAACAGCTATTTCATCTTGTGCTACTAGATACTGTAAAATGTTACACCTCACTGTTTCTGTGGCATGTGGCACTGTTCACCTCCTCCCAACTGCATCATCGCTTGCCTCCGAGATTTCAAAGTGCAGCTTTATGGCAGATGGGAAACCAGAAATGAGGTGAGGTGTTGTTCTCGATTAGATCATACTTACCTGTTACCTGCCTCATCTATTGTCAGCATTACTTAAACATGTATAGAACAGCTTCTTTTTGAAGAGTATAAGCATTGAATAGGTGACTAAGATATAAGGCACACGGATCTTGCTCCTGATCCCAGTTGGAATTCTTACTGAGCGTTTGAAAACTTAATTCATAGAATCATTAAGGTTGGAAAAGACCTCTAAGATCATTAAGTCCAACCGTCAACCCAACACCACCATGCCCACTAAACTATGTCCCTAAGCACCTCATCTACACGTCTTTTAAATACCTCCCGGGATGGTGACTCAACCACTTCCCTGGGCAGCCTGTTCCAATGTTTAACCACTCTTTCAGTAAAGGAATTTTTCCTCACGTCCAATCTAAACCTCCCCTGGCGCAACCTGAGGCCATTTCCTCTCGTCCTTTCGCCAGTTACTTGGGAGAAGAGACCAACACCCACCTCGCTACAACCTCCTTTCAGGTAGTTGTAGAGCGCGATGAGGTCTCCCCTGAGCCTCCTTTTCTCCAGGCTAAACAACCCCAGTTCCCTCAGCCGCTCTTCATAAGACTTGTTCTCCAGACCCTTCACCAGCTTCGTTGCCCTTCTCTGGACACGCTCCAGCACCTTGATGTCCTTCTTGTAGTGAGGGGCCCAAAACTGAACACAGTATTCGAGGTGCGGCCTCACCAGTGCCGAGTACAGGGGCACGATCACTTCCCTGCTCCTGCTGGCCCCACTAGTTCTGATACAGGCCAGGATGCCATTGGCCTTCTTGGCCGCCTGGGCACACTGCTGGCTCACGTTCAGCTGACTGTCGACCAACACCCCCAGGTCCTTTTCCGCGAGGCAGCTTTCCAGCCACTCTTCCCCAAGCCTGTAGCGCTGCATGGGGTTGTGGCCGAAGTGCAGGACCTGGTATTCAACACTTTTCTACTCAGTTGGCAGAACTGGGAAAAATTTAGGTGGCTCAGCTAAATTCTGACTCACAGTCAAGGTAGGGGCACTCTTTGAAGCAACCTCACCAGTGCTAGGCTGCTTACTGGGAGGGCGAAAAGTTTGGCAGCTTTTTTTGGCAGCCTAGCGTGCATGTAAAGTGAGAAGAGGATTGGGGCCACAGCAAGCTTGTAGAGTTGGAAGGAGTGCGATGAACAGGTGCCTGCAGTTTGGTAGTGGTAGAGGGGGAAAGTTACAGTGAGAGATTGGAAGAAAAAGAAACCAACCAAAACCTTAGTGCAGTCCCAGGAAGTTTAAGGACATACGTATGTGTTTGCCGGGAGCACCAGACACTGGGACAATTGCAAACTAAAGTGCAGATGGAAGACGCCCTGTGGCTGTATGGATACAGTGAAACTTTTTGTAGGAGAAAGCTTTGCTATCACCACAGAAGCCTGTGAACTGCTCAAGCCAATGCAGTTTGGCAAATATTGTGGTTCAAAATATTTAATGAACATTGATGTCAAATATCTGCTAGCAAGTCTGAGGCTAGTGGTCAACCTGAAGATGTTTTAGTTACATTTGAAGAGCAGAGTGCTGGACAAAACGTAATGCATGGAAATGAATCTAGTCTAACAAGGAATACCTCTGTTAAAGTGAGAAAACGCAGCTCATAGAACATTTGATTTGTTTCATCTTGGAAGAACTGCATAATATTATGGACCCAGCTGAGACTGTGGATTTTAAGTCTGATTTTTAGAAAAATGTTTACATGGAAGGAAGAATGTGAGAAGCGGAGTACGGGGACTGAATAAAAAGAAAGCTTGTGGGTGAGAAACAATGAATAGGAATTTGGAAAGAATGTGGGTGAATGTGATGAAGATAATGTACGATAGAGGGGATAATGGCACAGTGAAAAACAGAAGGAAAATGGATACAATGATGCGTTTCAGGAACAGGAAAATGGAAGGCACATTAGCTTTAAATTTCCTTAAAGATTTCTCTATATAGCAATGTAAATTGCAGAAAGAACAGATTGGCTAAACTGCCTTCTGTACAACTGAACACTCATGTGATAAATTCCAAAGAAAGTAAAAAAAAAAAAAAAAAGGTAATTGATGCTTTTATGCTGCCGTATGGTTACCTCTTTGGGAGGAGAGAGGGGGTAATGGAAACAAGAAAGAAAACTTCCTTTATGTTTTGACTGTCGTTTATTGGTAATCAACCAATACTTTCTCAGTGAAATGAAAGTGGTGGAGAACAAAACAAATTGGCACTGAGAGAAATTCCAGTAAAAGAATGGAAGAGCTGATGTACTTCTCAACACAGTCTGGTTTTAGCATGATTTTTCTGTAAACTCATTAATCTGTGTATAGTGCTTGTTGCTGCTTCAGGAGCAGGAGCCTCCTTCAGCCTCCTGATCTACCTCTGACTGTCCTGATGACTGCCAACACCCCCCCCCCCTTTTTTTTTTTTTTTTTTTTTTTTTCTTTGAAAATATTTGCATGTGGGGTTTTTTGGTTGGTTGGGTTTTTTTACCCCCCCCCCCCCTTTTTTTTTTCTTTTTAAATGCCTTTGATTGTCATAAGGGTAAGCCCTGGCATTTTTCCTCTGACCCCAGGGATGTGTGAAGTGTATACTTTGTGGTGGGTAGGGAGGATATTCTTCCTCTGTTCAGCTCACTACATCTTTTACAAATTTTTATGAGTTGTCTGTTATACCAGAACTTGTTTGTTACACCGGTTGTATCTTGTTGTCTGTTATACCAGTTATACCTACTTCAGCAGCTGGGGTTCACACACTCAGTGCTGTGATATCGACAGTGAGTCAAGCCTTTTTATGGGAAAGGCTGTTGAGAATGTTTGGGGTGATTATTGTGAAGTTGATGCTGTTTACTTTGGCATGTAGAAGTGTACAGTAGTTACTGTAGTGCAAATACTTAAGAAAATAATATTTATTTGCAGCATACAATATATAACTTGAATTCTGCTAGGCTCCAGATAGTTTAGAAAATTGCCATCTGGTCCCTCATACCTCTCAGCTTAATTTTGTATATCTTAGAAGGTTGCAGTTGCATTAGAGAACTTCCTCCACCTCTTTGTTTTTTTTTTCTTCTTTTGGTACAGTGATGAATAAACTACTATTATCTGAAAGTCTTTTAAAGCCAAATCAGTTTCTTACCTTACTATTAGGTGAAGTAGCCTCAGTCTTTATGTGTACTAGCTGCTACATCTGTGGCCAAACTTGTATTCTTACATTGCCTATTTATTTGCTAATGTACAGATCCTCTTGAAAACTTTAGCACTCAAGACATCATGTGGATTTTGAATGCACCCTGCAAGATTTTGATTCCGTAAATGAAATGTTAATATGATAACCTGAGATAGATATAGTCCTGTTTCCGCTTATTTCATGGAATTTAAAAGGGAATCTGTTTTCAGTTTCTTCAATCAGCTCACTTGCATTACAAAAGATAAGTACCACTTGGCATGACTGGACTCAAAAATAGATACTAAAATAATAACTTTATAATCATGGTTGAAATTCTTAACGCCTGCAGTGAGAGGAATGGGTGCTTCCCCCCAGCAAACTGAAACAGAAATGAAAGCTGCCTGCAAATGTCACTTGTAGCCTTGAAAACTTGAGAGTATTTAAGTATCTTCTGTTCACTTATTACCTCATTTTTTAATAGCTTTATCTTACTGACTGAAACCTAAACAGTCAAATTAGTTTACCTTCTTGAAGGTGTGTATTTGACTACCATTTGATACGAGTGGAAGCAAATACAATAAAGGAATAGAACTGGAAAGGAACCATACTGGAAAGTATACCAAGCATATATATGTATATACACATGTATATATGGATATGTGTATATATAAAACCAATATAGATAAATTTTCTGAGTTCTTGCTAAGGGTTTGATCATTAGAACTATGTTTAAATAGCCAATAGAAACTTTTAAAAGAAAAATGATCCTGAACGATATATCAGTCTCTCTCTGCAAATGATCTACTGCCCTTTTTTTTTCTATTGAACCACATACGGCTTCCACTGCCTATACTTTACATGAGCAAAAAGGCATCAAACCTCAATATTTGAGAGCAAATCCAAAGACCTTTTCAAAGATTAAAATTAAACATTTTGAAGACCCTATCTTTCTGATGTACAACAAATCATTCCAACTGACACTTCAGCGAATGAACGTCTTTCTATACCAGAAGGCCTTGAATAACTCTTTTGCATCTCTAAATCCTATTAACACTGACCCTTGTAATGAAAATGCTGCATACTGGCTGATGAATGTTGTGTGTTGACTAGCTTATAAAATGGTTTATTTAGGAAAAATCTCTGACTTTAACAACCTGAGGTAACATTTGTCATGAAAAAGATTTCCAAAATAGTGTGCGAGACTAAAATATTGAATTACAAAAAGCAAAAAATCCAAAATCTATTTGCCTTATTCCCTTTACTGGTGTTTTTTTCCACCTTTTTCCTGTTTGTCCCTGCCTCCATCTTGCAGTGACCTAACAGGCATTTCAAAGATACCTGATTTAGGCCAGACCTGGACACTTTCAACAGATGCATTAAAGCAGAAAAAAAAAATAGGTAAATTTGGGGTTTTGTGTGAAGAAGGTAGTACCAATGGACCATTCTTTTCATTTCATTGGCACAGATCTATGGCTTAAGGGTTTGAGGGATGCTTCTTGGAAATGTCACATAAGATTCATGGTACAGAAGGAATGGGGAGAAAGAGACAGAAGCTGTGCAGTGGGATAGAGAGAAGCGAAGAGAGGGGAGGTGAATGGAGAAATAACGTATAAAAGTTACTTCGGTTCTTCAAACATTGAATTTATTTTTTATTTTTATTCTTTAAAAAGCTTGTTTATTTGACATATTATAGTTATCTGACTAGATTTGGCAAGAGAAGTGGCCTTTCCTTTTAAAATGGCATTCCTTCACGATTCCAATTTATATCCAAACCATTTTGTAAGTGTTGCTTACCAGTTGTAGTATGTATTGCACCGGTCCTTTTATTGTGTGGTGTGAATTCATAAGAAGTTTCAAAGGTTGTGACAGACTGTCTAGCCTGCCCTGTGTTCCTTGTGTGTAAATTTTGATGATTGTAAGTGTTCCATAGTTTCATAAATTATTAGTTTGATATTTTCTGTGCTGCATTATGAAAGATTTTGCACAGTATTGAAGATTTAAAAAACTATTCTTAAAGACTGTCTTCACAGAAAGGAATACATTTTAATTTGCATGTATTTATTTACTGTGTCCAGTTTGAAAGAACTCAACTAGCCACATTGAAAAGACTGTGTTAAAACATGAAACAACTAAATTCCATGGGGAATTAATAAAACTTATGACCTTGCAGTAGCACGTTTTCATAGTAGGAGGAAACTGAGTCAAAGAAAATGGCTCAAGAAAGAGTATGCTAGAATAGCTCTTCGAATGCTGGGTCACAACAGGCTTTTTCCTGTACAGGCCCCCAGAAACATCTCTCAGCCTAAGCTGAACTTGTGTTTATTTAACTTTACTGTGGTATTTCTTCCTGCTTCTGAATTTATCAATAAAATCTGGTTTTATTTAAGATAACTTGTGTATGTCTTGGATAAAACAAACAAACAAAAAACCCCTCTACTTTTTCCTTTTGGGGGAGTGAGTAGGACCAAGGCAGTTAATGGCCTTGTGGTTGGGCAGTTCATGGGAGAAGTTTATGAGAGTCTCCCTGGACATGACCGCAGACTCCCAAGGTTTATTATCAACAAAGGAGAAGGTAATGATAGAAATATTGAATGTGTTGGTTACAAAGAAAATACATGTCTGTATTGTGGCTTTAGTCTAAGTTAAACTTGACTTTGCAATATGAAATGTTCTGGATCATGTTGAGAGCAGGAAAGGTATCATCAATGTGCTGTTTTAGTTTCCATATAACAACTTCACGTTTGCTATAGATTATGGTTTCTACTTTTCACTCAGTAAGAAACAGGATTTATGTTAAGATCCTGAATATTAAATGTTGAGAGCCAATTGAACACTATACATTTTGTAAAGCTGCTAATATTTCGATGACAGGGCCAACTGGATTTTTACAGAAAATACTTGTCTTGAGCCATGTGACTGCAGGGCAGAAAATGAAGAGTCGGCTGTATGGCCCACTGAGGCCCCGTGAGAGCCACGCTTTCTTTAAATAGTACATGTGGAATATTCACAAATCATATTTCTTAGATTTCATGGGAAGACATTATTATTATTTTTAGTCTTAAAGGGACCAAGGGATTAAGACAAATCTGAATAATTTAACAGCCTGTAAAATACAAGTTGGGATGAGATTTTCAGGGCAGTCACAGCTGCAGAAAATTCTGGCAACTTCTCCTGAGGTGAAAAATATTCATGTGATTCCAGGTTTATGTTGCTTTAAGGAGGGTAAGTACTTCAGTTACCAGCCCATTTGTAACAAGAATTTTGTGTTTTAAACAGGAAAAAGTGTCTTCTCTTTGGGGATCAGAAATTCCCTGTGTCAAGAGTAATATTCACAAAATCTGCGTACTGCCCTTCCGTTAGTATTAAGACAGAAAACCCAGCAGCATTAGTGTAGCTATACTTTACGGCACTACTTATTGTACTTGTTATGCTTGTGACAAGCAGTTAGTCCTGTTGTACTTAATCATGTGCAGACACGAGTAGCAGGTAGTCTCTCTGCACCAAAGACTTTCCTGGCTACTGGAGAGGAGAATGTAATGCACAGTTTTAACACTATCTGATAGAAGATGTTATATTGGTTAAATGATTTTTTTTTTTTTTTTTTTTTTTTTAAGGTTTGGTTAGGAAGTAGTAAGTCAACTGGGATGAAAGCCTCAAGGAAAGAAGACAAGGTTGGGTGCTGGGGAGAAAACCGTGCAAGGGTGCTGTTGCAGAGTACGATTGAGGAAGGAGCAGTGGGAAGGAGATTCAGAACAAGCAGTTGAGGAGCACAGGGTCAAGGAAGTCCTGCCAAAATCTGGTTGCTCTGTGCTTTCTGCTTTGGCAGCTTCTGTAGCTGCTCCTGCTGTCTGGGGTTTCTGGCTTGTTCTTCCCCAGCAGTTTTTTCTTTAGACAGTATGGATAGGGAAGAAGGAAAAAGCAACACCTAAGTTCTTGCACTTCGGAAATTACGTTCTCCCTTACATACGTTTTAATCCAGGACAGTCCAGTAAAGAGGAATTGTCCTTTTTGAGACCTTTTTGGGTTTTTTGGTCTCCCTTTATTTGTAACAGGTCCTGAACCTTGCCATAGTCTTGCCTCACTCATGCCTGTAATACTACAGTTCATTTACCAGTACCCGCCTTTGGACTTCCATTCTATTGTTTTCACCCATTAATTTTTAAAAAAGTATTCTAGACTACCAAAGCCCTGGAAATGTTGAGTTGTGTTTCTTTTTCTAAAATGGAACTTAAAGTAATTTATTATACTACCCTATCTCTGAATATATTCTTGCCACTTCTGCTTTTTTATGTTGCTTTGTGAATGACCCCATAGAGAAACAAACTAAACAGACAGAAAATAATGAAACAAGCAAACTTCAAATTGCTGTCAAAGTACCTAAGGTAAATTAGCTAAGGCTAGACGTTTTCTTAAGTATATTTTACAGTATTCCTAGGTGTTCATGCTGACAGTAATATGTAAAATGCATTATCTTCATGTGTTGCTAAAGGATGGAAAAATAGCTAAATTATTGAGTTACTTTTGATTTGACTGCTGAAGTGTATTGAGGTACAATATAGCCATCAACCCGTCTGTGAGCTTGAAGCTTCTTTTCCCTGTAGAACCTTTAAATACTTTAAATATTCTGTCACTTCTGTTTTCTTTTTTTGGTTCTTATGAATTCTTTCTTGGAAGTTGTGCCTTAGCACAAATAATCTTTTGTGGTACTATGCTGACTTTGTACATTTTTGTACTGTGCAGGAGTTTTGAAATACATGATAAACTACTGGGTTTTCCAATGCATGAGGTGCCTTTTACCCCCTGTGTAAATGAAGATACACAATTATGTATATATCCTGCCCACTGAAGTATGCAATAATTAGTATGATAGTTGAATTCAGACCAGTTACTTAAAAAAGATATAACCTTCTCTTTGGTGGTCACTTTGAACTTCAGTGTGAGAGTGCCTGATTTAAGACCAAATTTGTACAGAACCAAATCTAGGTATGAATTACTGCAAATACTGGTACCTGTAGCAGGATATCTGTCTCTTATTAACAAGTTCTGTTGATTAAAATTTTATATTCTATGTTTGGTATTAGTTCATATGTTGCTATTTACTGTAGCATGTCTGATAGTTGCTAATACAGATCAGCAGCCATGATGTTTTTACACAGCAGATTTTTACACAGCAAAATACAGAGGAAAAAACAGAAATACAATTGTGGTCAGATGATTTAGTCCACTAAAAGTTGACCAGGACACACAGAATTTGCTGCAAATCAAGAAGTTAGTCAAGTGAAGTACATTACAAGTTTTGTCTTATCAAGATTTCTGTGTTGGGAACAGCAAAATAACAGTACCCTAGGATTTCTGTGAAAACGCACATTATTACTACAGATTCATGAGGCATTATAGTTCTGCCAAAATAGTGATTACTTAAGGAAAAAGAAAAATATTACAGAGTGCTTTCAGGTTTGTCATAGAAACAAGAGGGTCAAAATACTGCAGGAAGTAAGGCAAATTGGAAGCATGTTTGAGATCGTTGTTATCTAAGATAAGATGCGGGAATGTGGGAGGAATATTCTCAGTAAAACCAGTGACCATGAAAACATACTGTATACATCATGGTATATTATGGTGCTGTGTATGTGGAATTTCTAATGGCAAGTGAAATCTTTATTGGTATTTTTGGGCCGTAAAGATGAGTAAATGAAAAAAGGGTAGAATAGCAAGTTGTCTTAATGAGATGCAGACATATTGGGGCTATGAAGAAGCCACTCCTGCTAATTGTTGTCATGTAAGCATAGAACTGCTTGAGCAGACACTGCGTAAGGAAGGAATTGTGCTGCTTATCACGCCTTACTACACATCAGAGCTTTTGCCCTTGGATGTTTCCTGTAATAAACCTTTGAAAAGTGTTATGAAGAAACATTGGAATAAGTGGGTGATGGACGGTTAACCAGGTGTTTGCACTGCAGGGAGTTTAAAAGGCCTTGCTATATAGGCTTGTTAGTTGACAACCTTTTGAAGTGGGTCATAGCAGAAGCAAAATGTAGCATTAGCAAGGCACTTACTGGTAGTAAGGGTGACTGTACAAGACAATTTAGAGCTACAATTCTGAAAGAGAGAGATAGATTTCTATTGTTTCAGTGGTTGTGAAAATCAAGATGACGTGCATTTAGTGATGAACTATGAAAAACAGACTACTGATGAAAGGTAAGAAAACAATAAAGCTTGTCTTTACTGCTGTAAAGTCATATAAAGAATGTACAAGGTTTTACTGGAAGTAATAATTACAATTCAAACTGAATAAGTTTTTCTTCACTGCTTTATCTTTGAGGAGTTGATGGAGGAGTGTGTCTTCTGCACAGAAAACACGGTACCTGTTGTTAATTTTAGGATTGCTTTAGTTGTACTTTGATCAAAGTTTTGATAACGGTTACAGTCCTGCTTCCTGGATTCTTCCTCTTCATATGTTAATATGTCAACCCTTATGCTTCCTGTTCTGAGGCACTGCCTGAATTTGTGCCAGTGCAGTCGTAATTTTACCCAGTCTTCATCCGTTTCCTTATTTTGTTTAATGTTAACATCCATGTAAACATTATTTAGTCATCAATGATATTTTCCCATTATATTGTTTTATAGTGGCAAATTTACCATGCCTCAAAAGTTAATGAATGATAGATCTAGAGTTTGATGTTTCCCAACAAGGTGAGGAACATCAGATAGCAGCAGCAAAGTTTTCCTCTACCCTGATATACATGTGTGAGGCCAGCTCAGTAGCTGTAGCTCATGTCCTTGTTTCTGAGGTTTTCAGTGATGGTGTATCAGTATTGATGTTGCTTTTGGGCACATAGCAGATGAACATTTCTTTAAAATGCTTTTCAAATAAAAAATTGAAGTGTCTGCACTGTTAATTGCAGCTGGATGAAGAATAATTGTTAGTTCTAATAAGATAGTTTATGGATAATGTTTAGTTTTTTAATCCACAAACATTTTTACATGTAATAGTCCATTTTTACCTGTAGGCTTATTTTAGTCTCATGTGTTGTTGGACATCATAATACAGAACAGACTGGTAATTGCAAAAGTGACTTTGTTATGATTTCTTTTGACTCATGATAGTGGTTGTTGTTGTCGTTTAGGAAACCTGAATTGACTGACTCTGCCTCTCTGCTAGAGACCTTCAAGTTTCTTGAAAATGCAGCTGCAGACTTTAGTGATGAAGAAGATGAAGAAGATATTGAAGGAAGAGAGAAAACAATCATTGATACTGCAACAGTGAGTGGAAAAAATAATTGAAAAAGTTACGAAGAACAGAAAAAGTGAGATTAATGAGATGTCTATATGCAAAGTATATGACTGTGTATGTACACGTGCAAATCATTAATGCATCTTTATGATGGTCTGTCCAAGCATGTGTGCATAAGAGGAACTATATATGCATTTCTGAGTTTGTGCATACAAGTTAAGCTTTGCCATCTTTATTGCTTTAAGTTTGCAGTGACAGATTAAAATTTTTTAAATTGTCTTTTTACTATTCCATACTGCCTAGTATTTTTGATATATTTTGGATACAATTTTTAAGGTAGCAGATGTCCTTTTTTTTTTTTACAATTTTCAGCTTAGTTTTAAGGTATTGTTTGTAAAGTTGCATGTCAAAAATGCATTGTTTCTTGAATATTTATATAAATGTATTTAAAATGACTTGTAGAAATGTATCTTTGTAGGGTACAGAACAGAAATACCACATTTCTCTTCAAATAGCTTGTGGAAGGAAGAAAAAATATAACTGGAAAAATGCTAGCGTGGTTAATAAACTTTTTTGTTTGTTTATTCAGTCAAATACCTGAAACTCCCTCATGAACTATACTTTGCTATATGATTTGGTCATATGATCACATAATATAGATACATACAATCAGTACTCAATTTTATCCTCTTCTTTTCAAAATTAATATTTATTCAATGAGTTGTGTTTCCTAACAGTTGAAGCAGATAAGAGTTACGATGGATGTGATTGTTTCTATGATCAGTTTTAAGAACAAACACTTAAAAAACCATCAGTTTTAAGGAGTTTTTAAAGAGGAACTTTGTAAACTTGTTCCTGTCATCCATGGGCTGTGAACTAATGTCTGAGACTCTTCTGTAAAATCATCTGTAATACAGTATGTTCAATAAGCCTGCTGAAGGAGTGAAGCTTGAAGTTTAGAATTGCGTCAGGTTTTGAAATTGGTTCATTGTATTTAGGGGAAACAGTCGTTCATCCTCATGAACTATGGGATGTTGGCCTATGTATTGAAGTCTTTTCAGACTGACCCTTAGCAAGTTTCCAAGTCAAAATATTGTGATTAATGTAATTCTTCTGTAGAAGTAAAATTTATGCTACAGACTTCATGTATCATGGCATCAGCTCACCTGTTAATCAAAGAACTGTAAAGCATCTAGTCCACTTTGATTATTGAGGGAAAAGTAAATTTATTGCAGAAAGCATACAATGAGGTCCTTCATTAAAACATGTATTTTTTTTCTTTTACCAAAATTTGGTAAAATTTTTTTTTTTTTTTTACCAAATTTGCTTTTGAATGTGAAAGGGAAATGCAGTTTAAACATGGAACTACCATGTTTGAATAACAGTAATATCTGAGGAAGTATTCAGGATGGAATGATTTTTGCCAAATCTAAGCAGATTAGCTCTTGTCAGTTATGGTTTTTTTTTCCTAGGCTTCTCTTTTGGTCCACATGTAGAGTGATTTCAGAGGTGAGAGTTAAAAAGGCTGTTTTCAGAGAGGCAGAGTGAGATTGGTTTTGCTGAAGTCGTTTCTACAGCATTTTGGGTTTTTTGTTTGTGGGTTTTGGTTTTTTTAATCTGTATTAAGAGAAAGTTTGTACTTTTCTGATATTAAAAAAAATAGTAGTGGTCCAGGTCAGCATAGATTCATTATCAAGTGATTGATTATTGGCGGTCACAGGAATAAAGATCTACAGACAAATTTCATTTTGACTTAGAAATTTGAACAAAGTCTGTATGCTTATTCCAAATTTGCTTATTAACGTATACTTTTCTGCTTCTTCAACTTTCTGTTAGGACTTTGCATAGAAGACAAGACAGTACTGCTCGGTATAAAGATGTGTGTGTAACTTAATTCAGCTTTTTTCTCTCCTTCCTGACCTTTCAGATTGTAAGGAAAAGAGTGCTATCTGACAGCAGTGAAGACAGAGATACAGAAGAAGCTTTGAAAGAGTTTGACTTTTTGGTTACCTCAGATGAAGGTGATGGGGAATCGAGAAGTTCAGGAGATGGAACAGACTGGGGTAAGGAAATTTAATGGATTGTACCAGGAGAAAAAAAAAATGTGCTAAGAATATATTGCGAGTGAGTGATTGACTGAAATTTCTGTCATGATTACAGCCCCTTTTGAGTATTCCTACAGTGAATAATTGGCAGACTGAAGTCCTCTTGACATAATATTCTAATTTTTCTGTATACTGCTTTAATGTAAGGATTCTTCAAGGTTTATGCTTCTGGTCATTGCCTTTTTCCTTTTCTTTAATAATAAGGCAGATAGAGTTTGAATTTTATGAGTGGAATTTCAATGTGTTTTTCCAGTGACCCATGCTAGGTGAAGGGCTCTGATAAAGCTGTATTTTACAATTATGACGTGAAAGTTATTTCGTCTTCTTTGCTTTCTCCCACTTTGATACAGAGAGTAATGTGAGTCATAAAGACTGAATTAGTTGTACTCTTACTGTGTGTTAGCAATTTGGGCAATATGAACTATTCAGTTGCTCAAATTTTCTTTTATAATTTGTCAGAAGAATATATCTTTAAGCCCCTCAGTCATAGATAGACATTTCACAAAGTGTTATCTGCCCTTTGAGGTTCATGTCCTGCAACCCAGAATGCCAGCATCCACTTTACCTTGACATAATTATTCTGCATAAACCCACTGCATAGGGAAGGGAAGAAGGAAGAAAACTGGTTAAATATCTTGATGGGGAGTTGTTTCCTCATTAAGCTGCTCTGGAAAGTCTTAAGCATAAGTGGACACAGGGAGCTATGGAAGATGAACGGGAAATAATTGAGCTTTATAAAATAGAACTGAAACCTTGACAGACAAATAAGCTATGGTAGCTGTGGCTGTCACGTGAGCTAACAGCTCTGAGATGCTGTATGTCACTGAAGCCATGTCCAACTCCAGGTTGGACTCCAAATTATTGTTCAGTGTGGTGTAGTCTCTCTGCTTAAGAGGATGTGTCTCAATATTGTTAGATACAACAGTCAGTATTCTGTTCACCAAACAAATTTAGGAATGTTACTCTTTTTTACGAAAAATATTTTTATTAGGTTGTTCTGATACTTCTCTTTAATATTAAAATTTTATCCATTTATGCTTGATAGGGGTACCTATTGGTTGTGTCACCGAAAAGTTTGTATGCCGACGGGAGCTTTTTTGTTCTCAAATTCACACTTCTGGTTTATTTTTACTTTCATTGATGACAGCTGAGTACAAATGAGCAAAAGTCTAACACTAAAAATAAATTGTCATGGAAAGTAGTAGTTTCATTTCTAGTTATAGATGTTCACGTTTTTCAATTACTTGTTTCACAACCTGTGTCTTTTATGGTAACTATATAAGCTTCTTCAAGGAACTGCCATTATGAATCACTTCTGTTAATTTGATTTAAGTGAAACTGTTAAATGTAGCATAGAAGGGTGTTGTGTAGTGAGGATAGAAGCAAACAGAGGAAGTCCTTGCTTCATTTTGGATCCCAAGCATTACTGATCGGTTACATTAATCTGTTGAACCCATTTGGCTTGAAAGGTCCTCAGAAGTGGTCAGGTAACTTTTAAACTATAGAGCACTTGCACAGTAGTAGTTCAGGATCCACTTGTGAAGTTGAACAGAACTTGTGGGACATGCAGGAAGCATCCTGGGACAGTCTAAAGAAAATTAATGTATTAAGTATTTTCCTGGCAACAATAGAATCTAATATAAATCCATTTAAACTTTTTGTTGGAGGAGAGCAAAAAATCTTGTCTAGCCAGGGAGGAAAAGCATTATTAAAACTTACAACCTGGTCCCAGAAAGAATACATACTTGTTTCTCTCAAGCATGATTTTCTCATACCTTTTTTGAGTTTTTCACGCAATTTTGGATCATTAGTGGTACTTAATTGAGTATATGTATTAAGAGGACATGGCTTAGCCCACAGACCATCTTTTTTAGAGTCTATCTTCAGCTTATTAATACCTCTCTATTTTCGTAGCTGCAGCAAAAAGATTAATGCCTCAAGACTTTGGGTCTCGAATTAATCTGTCATTAATGAGTATAGGATTGTGACTAGAGGATTCAAAGGAGTGAGAGATCATCTAGTCCACCCTCCTGCTCAGGTCCGTTTGCAGCAGGTTACTCTGGCCTTCTTCTGGTCAAGTTTTGTTTATCTTCCAAGAAAGGAGTTCCCATAAACTCTCAGGGGCAGTATTCTGGTATTTGACTGTCCTCGTGGTAAAAAGTATTTTGTCCTGTGATGCAAGTCCCAGCAGAGTCTCTCTCTGTCTTCTCTGCACCTGCCCATTAGGTAGTTGTAGGCAGCACTAAGATACCTCTTTTGCCATCGCTGAACACTCACAGTAGTCTCAGCCCCTCCTTGTAGCTCATCTGCTCCAGCTGCCTTAACCATCTTAGTGGCTCCCCCGGACTTGCTGTGCTATGTCGGTACTAGGTACTTAGCATTACACTTACAAGGTTTCCCAGTATAAGAAATATTATACTGGATGCAGTACTCAAGGTGTGGTCTCACAAGTGCCAAACAGAGGGGAATAATCACTTCCCTCACCCTGCTGGCTACGTTCTTGTTAATACAGCCCAGGATACAGTTGATTGCCTTTGCTGCAAGAGTATGCTGCTGACTCCCGTTGAATTTGATGCTGATGGAGGATCCCTAGGTCTCTTTCAGCATAGTTAATTTCTAACAAGTCAGTCCCCATAATAACCCATGTCTGGTTTTGTATCTTCTGTCCAATCATAGTGACTCCTTCAGATTGTGACTGATAGTGTTGTGGTTCCTCTGCAGACATTTAATACCCTTTCTGCCTATTAGTCTGAGGATAAATTTATTATTGTTCGTATTTTAAAAGGTCCAGAATAGTTTATTGATGTACAAAGCAAAGTTGGTCTGAAAGGAATTAATTTTTAAATAATAAGGTTGAGATTTTAATGAGGAAAACAAAGCAAAAAGATAATGCATTTAAAAACATTTTGTAGTTGTAATGGTCATGAAAATATATATATATATATGAGGAAAAGCTGTATTAGCTCCCTCTTCTTGCAGGTTATTTTTCTAAGCTGCCTCAGTACAGTCTTTCCATATATGGAAAAAATGACTAGGAGATTTGAACTCACGTAACACATTTTGTTCAAAATCTCCAAATACCGTACTATTGGAAGAATACTTCTTCTCTGTATCATGTCACAGGGGAAGCAATTTGAGAGAGATGTTTAAAAAAAAAAGTGGGGATTTTTTTTCATTAGGCATGTTGAGATGTTTTGTGTATTTTTTTCAAAGATTAATAACTCAAGCCTTCCCCTTTTTGTGAAATTTCATGGCTTTAGCACTTTAAGACTTTATTCAAACCTTGGTGATATGTATACTATGTTCCAAAATGACTTAAATGTGCTGCTGCTCTGTGTAAATGACAACATAACACGAAGACAATGAAATGAGAATTTGAAATGCAGTGATGCAACATCTGAGTTGTAAAGTTATGTTGACCAGTAACATAGCTGCTGCTTCTAGATATAATTCTTTCCCTGGAGGAAACAAAAAGCTGAAAAATATGTCCTGATTTATTATAAAGTAAATGTTGCTTACATTTATGAACAGCTATGTGCTTGGTTGTAGAAATTAGGCATGTGACATTTCATCTCAATTTTTTGTTAAGAAAATTCTGAGCAAATAGAAGTGGAATGTGAGTAGCAGTTTTACAGCTTTCACAAGCTTGGTGCTATTTCTGTCTGTTTAAAATAAAAGACAAATGCCATTGACAGCAGCTGTTACCTCCTTCAGTGGAGATCACTTGGTGACATTATTGAAAAAGGATGTTTCATTTGTTTCACTTTGTTTAGAAAAGGAAGACCAGTGTCTCATGCCTGAAGCTTGGAATGTCGACCAGGGAGTAATAACCAAACTCAAGGAACAATACAAAAAGGAGCGCAAGGGGAAAAAGGGGGTTAAGAGTAAGTGGAAAACATTGCACCTTAAAATCATAAATCCCACATCTTTCACACCCTTAATTCTATCTCTCTTTCAATGTTTTCCTAAAATTACTTACTCTTTTACTTTGCTGCTCCTGACTGCTTTCCTGTTCACCAGTTCTCAGGGGTTGAAATTAATGACGGTCAATCAAGTTACCTGATAAATAGTTGGATTAGATATAACTTCTTCCAACCAGGTGTTGGATTAATTAAAAATTCTTGCTTTGAGCATGGATTATGCTTTTGTTGTTCAGAAACTTAAATTGTAAAAGGCATTGGTTTAATAGTTCACACTTTAATATAGAAGATTTCAGAACCCTTTCTTAGCTGGAAACATGCCAGTTTCACAGGAAGAGTTAAAGTCTGGTTTGTAAATAAAAAAAACAAAACAGAAACTGTCTTGAGTATCCTATTAGATGACAGAGGGAGAAAACAGGTTAATTTCTACCCCTGTTTATACTTAACATTCACAACATGAAAGTCATGCTGTCATCATAATTTGTTATGCAGGGCTCGAAATAGGAAGCAACTCTGACCATCAGTTTATTTGTAAATCACAGGATTTATTTGACTTTCATACCTATGGGACTAGCTTTTAAAAATGTTGGGTATTGTTACCCAAGCGAAAACTGTGATCAGTATCTGAAATACAGTTTCTAGCCCTGTATTATATTTTTTGTTACATTTCTTGAAATACAAATCTGTTTTGTAAAATCAATGTTTTTTGATAAGTAAGCCTTAAAACTTTTTGAACTCAGATGAAGTGTTTAAAATGAAACACTGTATTCGCAGCTATATTTCAAACATCTAGCCGTATTGAGAATTCATGTGTGAATTATGTAAATTAACAATATTGCATGTAGCCCAGTAAGAAATTTGAGGGATGTTTCTCCCTTTGTGGGAAGATGCTTATGAGTACCAAGGAAATTCTTACTTCCAAAGAGACACACGTAACTGTGCAGAAGGTGTCAGATCCTTGCATCATTGAGGCTGACTTGTTTTGTTACTTTTTGTATTGATACTATGATAAGCTGCTGCTCAGCAGTTGGTTATGTTGCTGAAATTATGCTATCAAATACACAAACTAAAGCTCCTTTTTTTTCTTTTTTTATGAAAAAAAGTAAATCATTACCATACTTTAAATTTCTCAAGTGATATTTTTGTCATCTTTGGAATCATTTAAGTTACTGTAAATTAACTGCAAGTCTGACAAGAAGCTGAGCTGGCCAACTAAAGTGTTCATGTTTCACAAAATTAATTATAAATTTCTTTATAGTTAAGATAGAGAGGGCATACCAATATATGACTTCAGTGAAATTGATTTTTGTAATTTGTCTGTTATTTTTAAAATAGACAGACATGCTATGTAGTTCAGGGTAGATAGTTGTAAGGTTAACTTAGCAGAAATTATTTAATCAAGCTGTTGAAATTATATTCTTGAACAGCTGTTGAATGCTTTTTATTTTTTATAATAAAACTTAATATTTAATTGTTAATATAAACATAGCTATTATTGGAATGTGTTTTAGATATTTATGAGAAAAATTCCTGATGTAAGGCAGCACTTGGACATCCGGTGCTCCTTCATGAAGATAATTACTGCTCAGTAGATTATACCTACTGCTCAGTACATTTACAGTAAATTTTTGATTGATTTGATTGGTTTGATCTTGGGAGACCAAATGGTTTACTGCAGTACAGAAATTAAGCATCTTTCCATGGACAAACCATCGTTGGAAGGGCATCAATGCAGACAAATCAGGACGAATCACAGAGTGTTTTCAGCTATTCATGATATTGCACGTAGTGAAGAAGAATGTGAGGAAGGAAGCCCGAGGAAAAAGAAGGGACTAAATATCTTGACATTAAATTGTACAAAGTTTGTTTCTATGACTTTAATTTCATCATAAATGGTGCTTAGACACTGAACTGCTACTAAGTAAAATATTGTTTTTATAAATCCGATACTATAGTAAAACAATCTTGCAAAATCCTACTTACTGTTTTCCTGAATCAAGTAATATTTTTGTGACAGACAAGTTAAATACAATTTATTATCTGTCATTATGGTTAGGGTGGACAAAGTAGAGTTTGCAACTGCATTAGTAAAGTTATGATTTTGCAAGGCTGTAGTACACACTCCTGTGAAGTAATAAGAGAATAGAATCATAGAATGGTTTTATGAGAGAATACATATATTAGAGTACACTTCTGTATTAAAGCTGCTTAAAAATAGCTGTATTATTTACTGGTCTAGGAAAAAACCATAATGGACTATGGGTAAGACATTTTCCCATTCTTAATTAAACTTACAACAGGAAAAACTACCGAAGATATGTTTCAGCCTCAATCCTATATAAAACAGTCAAAACAGGGATGTGGGAAAATGATGGAGCAAAGCACAGGTAAGTGTCAAGAAGGGCATGGGTCTTCACCATATATAGCTTCAGGAAGTAGGCCAGTGAATCCAGTTGCATTTATACCTTAATATAACTTTTTGGATTATATAGTTCACGATACTACACTACTGCACAAATAAATTTAAAATAATCATGTTGTCATAAGAATATGCTGCACAAAATACCTGATGCACAAATTTTAAAATATTCACAAATGTCAGCTACTGTTTTGGAAAAGTAAATATTCTAATAATCAGTGTGACTCAGTTGGAGGCAGTCTTCAGCATCCCATGCAAGTAGCAGTATGAGTTTATAAATGTGGGGAAAAATGTGCATTCACAATTCTCAGTTGCTTCTATCACTTTCTTTTCAAGAAATTCATTTCATGCTGGATGATTAGTTACTGCTGAAAATAGGCGCTCATTAGTTTTTCTGTGGTAACGTTATAATGCAAGGTAGGATCCATTGTTGCATGTGCTGCTGTAGCTATCTGATATAAGTAGTGCTGTCATGAACTATGCATAAACCATTTAATTTTTTGTTTTTTCTGGTTAGGGCCCAACAGGTCAAAGCTGCAAGATATGCTTGCAAATTTGAGAGATGTTGATGATCTCCCTTCATTACAGCCATCTGTTGCACCTTCTTCTAGGCCCAGTAGCTCAAGGCTCATTGAACACGAGATAAACAGGACGGATGAAGGTAAGTATTAAAAATGGGCATACACCTTTGTATAGGGTACATGTTTATAGTTACTTCTGCTTAAAGATTATCCTTTAAGACTTTCCAAGCGCTTTACATATACTGATTCAACATTATGAGTTCTGTCTAAGTGTGATAAATGGCATTCCCATTCCTCCCCTCCGGTCACTATTAGTAAGGTCAAGGCACCTACCTAGGTAAAGTCTTGGCTGAATACCTTTGAACATGATGGAAAAAGCTCATGTGGCACTTGTTGGCTTTGTAATATGAGGATCTTAAGTCACTTGCTTTTGTTTGTGCTCAGGCCTGGCAGTCAAGTGTGGAACATAAACTCGCAGGACATAAGAGCATCTGTTTTTCTCCCCGTGAACATAATTTTAAATGTATGTATATATATATACACATATATACACACATGTGTATGTGTTCTTTTTTTTAAGTGCAAAGATAGAGGCTCTGCAGGTAAACGCAGGTGGCTAGGCATAGCTTTTAAATGCATGTAGTGAATCATACAGAACAACTTACAGCTTGCCAGTGTATTAATTTCCATAATGTGTTCCAAAAATTAAAAAAAATTCTTACAGCATCTAGTCCAAGTATGGAAAGCCACGTATCTTTGCAATGAGGCATGTGCTTGCCTTCGTTAGTGTTATGTCTGAAAGCTGCTAAACTACCTATTTGATTCAATATTTGAATTGCTGTAATATGCAGCATAATGAAATAAATATGTGAGGCTATATTAATCTGTAGAAGATCATATCATGTGCTCTTTATTGAAATGGTAATATGTCTTTTGAAAAATGATCAAAACACAGGTTTCACTTAGCAGTCTTCCAGTGAGTGTGAAAAAGTAGGTCGGCCAAGTTGTAATTAAGATGCATAAAAAGCCCTGGCGTGTGGCATAGTTACCAAAGATCTCAGTAGTTCTATTTCCTACATGTTCAGTGATTTCTCTTTATGAAGAAGGGAGTAACTTAGCAACACTTTGAGAAGTGGAGGAATTTTTTGCTGAGTGTTTCCTTTCCAACTTTTCTCACATGTACTGAGACCCATATTAGCAGAGCTCTATCTTCATGTCCTTTCCAGAATGTGTTTTTTAATTGAGAGACTCGGGTGAACTCTCACAAAAACAGAAGAGGACAGCTAATTGTTATCAGTCTTGAGTTCAGTATTACAAACTATTAGCTGTGTATTCCTTTATAAATCTGAGACTCTATGATATTTTTGGCATACAATTTTTTTATTCTAGTAACTTTTCAAATTTGATGTCCTGTATGTATTGCATGTTGAGTGGAATATTACATCCTAAGTTCAAAAGAGAGAAAAAGAGAATGGTAGTTTAGACTTCAGGGTGAAGAAGGTAAGAGACATTTGTGATTAAAAGGTAATAACTAAGAGACCTAATCAAATGGCAGAGCTTGAAGGGCTTTTATTTGGTTGTAAAAAGTTAATGGAAAGCAAACAGGACACTCAATAGAGGTATGAGTGTGGAAGGGAAAGACCACGGAAAGATTAGCTTACTTTATGCTGAATGGACTGGAGGGGAATTAAACAGCATCTGAACCTGATGCCTTTGGGACAAGAGGGAAGCAGCCTGATGAACAGATCAGGCTATTCGTTGTAAACCATAGTTTGCTTGGTTTTAACTTAGTGTTGGTGCTGTTAGACTAAATAAGATGCTGAGAATGAGATGGCGTTTCATTTTCTCTCACCCTGGTAGCAACAGTATTTGCCAAGGCTTGTATTTACAATGGAGCTAAAAGGGGAAAAAATTGTAATTTATTGAAAAACCCTTGTAATTTGAGACAAAAGGTGTATAAAATTGAGTGAAGTCTCTTGTGTCCAGAAGATAACACATTTTCATCTATTCAGTGATGCATAGATGTATAGATATTTTGTGATGTATGGACTTGGAGAGCTATTGTACAGGAAGAAACTTCTTTTGAGTCATACCACTTGCTGCAAAGCCTTATGTGGTGTGTGTAAACTGTATTCCTCTTAGCCTTTGATCCTCTCATTTCTAGTCAATCTGCCTATGGATGTGTTTATGTTGCAGTGACTGGAGCTCCTATGGGCATGCTATAGCAGCTGTAAACTAGTAAGTTTGGATACTGCTAGTAAAAACCTGGAATTCAGTGCTGACTAGCCTGTTTGGTAGTTAAACTGATTTTATGAGTAGTGATAAATTCTCAGCTTCCAGTCGTATTGCTAGATTGGAGTGCATGTAAACAGCTTCATTGTAGACATGCTTTTGGGTGTGTGTGGATAGTGTCAGGAAGGAAGACTCCAGCTGCTCCCACCAGCTACTCTTGTCTATATTTTTGCTACTTCTCCAGAGCCTATCTGCATATTTTACAGTGGAGTTGGGGAAGGGCCTGAGCTTTTCTGTGTTACTTTTGCATTATATACGGGTGAATGATAGTGTACTCTTTCCACCTGTGACTAATTACACTTGCTGTCTTGAGTCATGCACACCTCAAGTGTAAGTATTATGTTCAGAGGATACCATTTATTGTTAAGTACGGTGATTGTCTTTAGAATGGCTATTTTCTTATGCATCCTTTTGTATCTTTTTGCCCTCAGCTACTTGAGAGATGTTTAGTATTTTGGAAGTAAAAAACATGCTGTTATTAATCAATTTTGTATAAAGCCATGTTTCAGGATTTTTTTTGTTTTTGTTTTCTTGCAGTGGAAGCTTTAACATTCCCTCCTTCTTCAGGGAAATCTTTCATTATGGGAACGGATGAAGCCCTTGAAAATGAGCTGGGTCTTGGAGAACTGGCAGGCCTTACAGTAGCCAATGAGGCAGATTCACTGACTTACGATGTAAGTGGTTATTAATGGTAACTCAAGGTCCTACTGTCTACTTGCTGAAGGCAGGTGCAAGTTACATGTGTTTAGACTCAGCAGAAAACATTTTCCTGCTAAAATTATGCTGCCAAAGGATGTCACAAATTTTTACTTGACATATCTGTTCTTCCCATACACAGCAGCCTTGAAGCTCTCTCCAAGTCCCTCTCCTCTCATTTGCCTGCGGTGTCATTCAAATAGTTGAAAGTTGAAAGTAAATGTAATTAGTGATAGTGATACAGCTGGATACTTGTAACCCCAGTAATGCTGAGCAAAATTAGGACTAGCATGGTCAGCAGATTGAGGGAAGTTAATGTCCCCTCTACATAGGGCTGGTGAGGCCATACTTGTATGCGGTTTTGGGCTCCTCCACTTCAGGAGGGTTGTGGAGAAATTGGAGAGTGTCCAGTAGCATGTGACTGATGAGGAGATGTTGAGGGAACTAGTCTTGTTCAGTTGTTAGGAGGCTAAGGGGTGCTTGAATAACAGGCTACGGGTATTGGAAGGATGCTTACAAGGATGACAGAGCCAAGCTTCTCCATAGTGCCAGGTGTTAAAACAAGAGGAAACAGTAGCAAATTATGGCTTGGGAGGTCCCCCTTGCACCTTAGGGGAAAAAGTGTTACATAGGAGGTGATACTGAAGGAAGTTACCCAGAGAAACTGTGGAATCCCTCTCCTGGGAGATGTTAAAGACTTGGCTGGGGGAGAGCTGTGTCTTAGTTTACCTGGAGTGGGCAATAGCCTCATTTCAAATGGGATTTAATTTTTTGGACTTCTTAGGAGACTCTTGTGGCCAGCACTTCTGTGGCTATGTGTGTAGCCTGTGGGCTTCTTTTTCTTTCACTTTTTATGAAAAATCTTTCTTAAAATTGCTTCTTTGCAGTCAGATGCAATTTTTGTCTGTATTTCTGATTTCTTGGAGAAAGATACTTCAGGTATTACTTTAATCATCTGCTCCTTTGTAATCTGTCAGCTTCAGATTAATCTTGCTATTGCAGTGTCCAGCTCTGTCAAGGCTAAGGGATTTCAGAGGTGATTTTTTTAGTATCGTGTGTTGGGAAGGAATCATATCCTCGGTAAATCTGACTCTTAAGTAATCACTATCAGGGATTTTACTATCACAAATCAAATCTGAGACTTCAGAAATAACCTGCAGGTCCTTACTTTGAAGTTCTACCCTTGTATGTATTTGTAAAGCAATAAATTACATAGTTAATAAAAGTTTACACACATTTTGAGTGACACTGCAGAGATGTGCTCTACTACTATAGCAAGTTTCTGAGCATGTGATGTGTTGTGAATCATCAGGATTGCAACGATATAGAACATCTCTGCTAAAATTCAGTATTTTAGCATTATCTCCTAATTTGGGTTCAGCTCTTAATTTTTTTGCTAATCTTCCCTAACTTTGTCTCCAAAAAGGGGTAAGATGGTGTACAAATTTCATTTCTTTTACAGTTACACGTAAAACTTCAATGCTGAATTTTTAAATTCAGAGGACATGACAAACCTAAACCATCTGTACAAGAGCTTCATGTTTTCACTGCTTGACTTCATTGTTCAAGTGTCCATATAAACTATAGTGTTTGCCCATGTCTCCATATCCTGAAGTAACAGCTTTCATGTATGGAATCTAGCGTTTCTTTATCCACCCCTATCCTTTTCTATGTGGTTGAAAATATTAACTTCTGTTTGTTCACTTGTTAAATGCCTTTATGAAGTCCTGTGATCAGAAATTCATAGTCATGCTTACCTCACCTCTTATCTTTTCTAGTGTTGACAATTTAAAAAAAAATAATTGTTTACAAAGCTCCTTGCTCTTGTCACTGTGCTCTTTATTGAAGCAAAATGAAAGGCTAGTTTTTCCATTTCAAATTTCACTGGAAGTTTAGCTTACAAATAATATAATCTGTTTTTATTTTGGACTACTTCATACCATCTTCCAGCTGCCAAATAGTCAGTCAGGTAGGATTAGTGGAAACTTAGTATGTTTTTTTCAGTGTCAATTTTGAATCATATGGAGAATGAAGTTGAAAGATTTCATGTGAATTGGTCTTTAAATGTATTTGCTCTCAAGAGTTGCAGACACTTTCCTATTTTCAGTCCCTTTTTTCCGGCTGACACTTTTACTAGATTCTTTTCTTCTAAAACATGGTAGCGTTAGCCTACCTCATTTCATGGTTTAAGTTTTTTACATGTTGCTTTGGCTGTCTGTAAATTAAAGAATGGTTTTCACTTGGTAATGGACATGATGAATTTATTACCCACAAAAGGAAAATTGTCTTTTTTAAGTTTTTAGAATATCTAACAAGATGAAATGTCCTAGATTGCTAGTCAATACCCTCTTAAGTTTATCTTTTCTTTTTGCTTCCTTTACGCAGTTATCTTAACAAATGTTCACTTTGGTTCTGGTTTTTCCCCCTAATCTGGGTAGATTAAGAAGCTTCATAAAGTTGTAACAGACTGAGTACTGTACATAAGAGTATCTGAACTACAAAATCGTTACATTTAATATTGTGCACTGACTTGGAGGTTTTCGACTTTGCAGTAGGCTCTTGCTTGACTTACTGCAACTTTGCACAAGGGAAGTGTCCATAATCCTACTTGCGTATCATTGCTGTTTCTGGAGTTTTCAGGTTGTCTGTATAGACACAGATATTACTATTACTGGCAAATCCAGATCGGGTGCTAATTTTGGGGTTGAACATCCTTCTCCCCACCCCCACTCACCCCCCCAACTGCTTTTCAAGTCTCAGATTACCTCACTGTTGTATTTTAGTGGGGAGAGGGAAAAGGAGGCTGGCTGCCATGTTAGTAACCCAGCCTCTCGCAGCTTGTGAGGCTGGTGGGTGAAGAGGTGTGACGGTGGTGCAGGCGGGCAGGCGGTGTGTCAGGGCTAGGATCTGTTTCCACCTCTGCCGCTGGTCTACTGACTGGGCCTGCCCTCTATCTACTTCCCAATTTATAAGCTAAGCATCTTGGACTCCTTTGGAAGAACATCTTTGAATGAATGAGAAGCAAATGGAGAATATTATCCTGCTAAACTGGCATGCACTGTTAGGCCGTCTGAGGTGTCTGTGTGGCTTTTGCAGATGTGACACAGGACCTGTGCTGCTGGTATGGCAGCTGGAGGGCAGGCAGGGTTCCCTCCGTCACCTAATCGGCATTAGATGCCTGTGTTGAGGCAGCCAAATTCCTCTCCAGATCTCTGTGAATACTCTGTAAGTCTTGTACCCTTTTTGCTGAGACTTTCTTGGCCAATCTCCAGAAAATCTGCCAGAGCTGCTAATTTTGCAGTCCTGCCCCATCCTTGCACTAGCTCCAGCATTTGTCTGTTCCCTTGTTGAGCCAACTCAGCTCAGTAAACTGGCAAAGAAGCTGAGCTGTCTCCCTGAGCAGACAGTACATAATTACTAAGAAATATGATGAGGCAAAACCTGCTGTTTGTTACGACTCCTTTCTCATTGTTTAAAATCTATAGAACCTCTTAATTGAAGCATATTTCTATTACTAAATTCAGAAGTAACAAAACTTGAGAAAAAGCACTTTTGTTCTTAAACCTTCCCCCCCACACCGTTCCAGAATAAAATGTGGATTCTTGAAGTGGCTCAAAACAGGTGTCTCTTCTTTGCAGTTAATGAGACTAAATTATTTGGGATTATTTGTAGCTTTCAACATAAAGAAGTCATCAATATTTGAGTTACAATTGTTTGTTTTCCTGGTTTTCCGTAACCACCATCAGCAGTGGTTATGGGAAGGTAAATTTAACTACGGCAGTGTTGACCGACAGAGTGATAAAAGTCTGTTCAACATTTTACATCAACATTTGTTCAGAGGAGCAATGTTGAAGTAACTGTTATTTTTTCAAAGGCTTTCTTTTTGGATCCACTAAAAATGCATTTATTGCCAAATAATTGTGTCTGTATATATGATAGTTTATTGCTTGCCAGTTACATTCTTAGTGTGTAGCCAAGTCCTTTTTACCCCTTTTTTTTTTTTCTGGCAAGCTTTACTTGTCTTGTATTATTACAGAGCTTGTGTTGCCTTAGGTGAGTAAGTTAGATTGTGTTCCTTTCTGTGCTACTAGAAACTTCTCTGTTTCTCTTAGATCTTTACTTCAGAGATGCCATGTCAGTAGTACTTTGGATATTCAGGGATGACAGCTTGGTTGAGTCAGGCCCAGTGTTAATGCATGAGCCAGTAGGTATAGATCAACTTTTAAATACCAAACTGAGTTCACAGCAGTATCAGTCAGAAAGGTACTTTTCAGCTTTTAAATTGTGTAACTTAACAGACATGGAGTATTTCAGATTTGCACAGAATGTATTACTGTGGATGCGACATTACTTGTTGCCTTTGTGGAATATATCTACGTTTGTTCTCATTTTGAATTGTCTGATCAGTGTTAAATGGACTATTGCTTAAAAGCAGGTTCTTATGAAAAGCGGGTGAGGTAATTTGACACTTCTGAAAATGCCAAACTGAATTTCTGATTTCTTCCTTTCCTTGTGCCTTCCGGATTAATTACAAGTTTGGCATTTTTTTTTATTTTTTATTAGATAGCAAACAATAAGGATGCATTGAGAAAGACTTGGAACCCCAAATTCACATTAAGAAGTCACTTTGATGGAATAAGAGGTCTCGCTTTTCATCCGGTTGAACCAGTCTTAATAACAGCTTCAGAGGACCATACATTAAAAATGTGGAATTTACAAAAAACAGCCCCAGCAAAAAAGTAAGATTTTTTTTTTTTTTTGCTTTGTTTCAAAAACCACTTTCATTTACGAAGGAAAAAAAATGCTTGTAGATGCTGCTTCACTGGATGGTCCTTGGAGTTAATGGAAATTGTTCCTTGAATTTAAGACTAGGAAAACAACCTCTTATAGAAGGATGGAGACTTTTAAAGAGTGCTGGAAGAAATCCATGCCTGTTTGTCAATGTGTTTTGTTTGTGAAGATGAAAACCATTCACTTTTTTATATTTTCCTTGTAGATAACACGGCAAATTAATTTACTAGTGAAAATATTTGGATGTGACCTGTTAGTGTGCTTGCATGTATATATAAATGTATAAAAATGCATTTTTATATATATGCATATGTATATATACACATATATGCATATACATGTCTACAGCTTTAAACTTTGACAGAGATGTTGCTAGGTTCCTTTGTACACTGTCTCTTGCGTGTTGCTGGGGATTTGCAGAAATGAGAGCCAATTCTTAGCAGGGCTAATATATTAAGGGAGGACATCATACCTTTTAGGAGGACTGGGCAAAGCATGTGGTCTTCCTGCAGTCTGTAACAAGCACCTGACTTGGTAAAGTCCACAGCAGCAGTTTTTGAAGTGGTTTGTAACTGTGCTACAGCATTGGTATAAAACCAAGGTGTCATAACCTCCTTTCCTCTGGTAGGGATTGGGAACACTTAATTGTATATTCCGTGTGATACTGATGGCCCTCCACTCACTCCCCACCATTGATGTACCTTCCTACTGATTTGACTGGTGTGTGAGAGTTTGTGGACTCTCTGCCTTGAAGGTCTTTAAACAAAAAAACAAAACCAAACCAACCAAACAAATCCTATCATACTTTGAAAGAATGCAAAGAATTCCTAGACATATGAAAAATCATGTTGGGAGAGGAAGTTGTGGGAGAAACACTTCAACAGATGTAGCAGTGATTTAAAAAATTTAGCAATTCTGGCACATTTTTGTAAAGCATTGTGTAAGATCATATACATGTTAACATTTTCTTGTACTTCATTTAGGAGTGCTTCTCTTGATGTAGAGCCAATATATACCTTCAGAGCACATAAGTGAGTATTTCCTGAGAAACATAGTCATATTTTGAGAAATATATGATTTTTAAGCACTCACAGAATTTTTTTAAAAAGTAATTTCCCCCTTGTCAACTAGTGATTTCATGTGATGCTTTTAGTTCCCATGTTCTTTAAAATATCTGCATATGTTCATCTCCTTTCTGCATAATTATTTATGTCTGGAGCTAGGTACACCACAGTTTTAAAAAGAAAAATCTACAAATTATACAGTTCAAATTCAATTAGGTGTTTTGTTCATCATTGCAGCTCTTGCCTTTTTGTCAGATAAGTGCATCTGTAGAGTGAAGCTGTTCGCAGTGAATTAAAACCTACTGAATCAGTTTCATGAAAGAGCCTTAGACCTTTAAAAAAGGGAAAAAAGCTGTTTATGCAAAATAACAAAGCCAATAGTTTAAAAGTGTGACACTTTTCATATTTCATGTGCATAATGATTAAATTGTCCTGGTTGTAGTTACATTACCAAATATTGCGGAGGGGTTTTTGTGAGAAATGTTGTAGCATATGATCTGACTATGCAGAATTTTTGTTGCGGTCTGTGCGGGAAGTGAATTGTATCTAACAGGGAAATTTGAAGATTCCATTGACACTGTTTTTCGCATAACGGAAATGTTAATAGTCAACGTTTCTCTGGGGGTTTGTCTTCCAGTGGACCAGTGCTCTGTGTGGTGATGAGCAGTAATGGTGAACAGTGTTACAGTGGGGGAACGGATGGCCTCATCCATGGCTGGAATACAACCAACCCGAACATTGACCCCTATGACTCTTACGGTACGTTGCTGTCACACACACCAGTGAAATGATACATTTAGTGACATTAATGTTATGTGGCTAAAATAGTATAATTGGTAGGTAATGCTTCTTTGAAAATTTAAAAGAGAAAATTGAATGTTGGCTTCAATTACTTTAAGTAAATTTTTGTTTTAATACTGATGCTGGTTGATGAGAAGATAACATTTGTCATTTTCTTAGAAAAGGCCTTGATCTCATCACAATTTTGAGAAACAGCTAGGTTGAAAAAGTGCAGGACTAAACCTGATACTTGGCAAGTACAGCAAATGTGTATTTTAAAGTTCTTCAACGAATCTCTTTGTATAGTCTCAGACCAAAGCTGTTAATATTGTCTCCAAACAGCTAAAAAGGCCCAGTTTGGTAAGATTTACCAGATCTGAATGGATGTCAGCCTTGTGTATGTGTTTTAAAACATTTTTCACTTCTTGTAGCTTCAGATGCAGTTGGCCTCAAAGCTGGCTTTTGGAAAAAAGGGACTGATGTGCCATTAATGGCTGTTTGAGCGTGAATTTTAAAATCAAAGCATGTTTTGCTGACTTTGATACTGTCCGTTCTGCTGAAACTTTGTTTTGTTCCATTAGTTGTAAACTGGGTAACTGAATGCCACGTATGCTGATGAAATTCAAGTATCTTCATGCAAGAATAATTGAGACTTCTATATTGATATGACCTGATTGTTTGGTTTTTTTAAGGACTTGCTTCTTAAGGTTGGTCCATAAACACAGACCAAGATACAACTATTGACTTAATTCAAATTTTTTGAAATGTGGTTTGTTGTGTTTTGTTCACAGATCCTTCTGTTCTAAGAGGTGCTTTTGTAGGCCATACAGATGCGGTGTGGGGTCTGGTTTACAGTGGAGCACACCAGCGTTTGCTGTCCTGTTCAGCAGACGGCACTATACGTCTATGGAAAGCTATGGAAATTGCTCCAGCTCTCAATATATTTAATGATAATCAAGGTACAGAAAATTGCCCTACCTTAAGGTTCATGAGCATCGCTGTTCAGATGGCCATAATTTTGGCTACTGAATAGAAATCCTTCTTGTTTGTTTTGCTGGATTTTATCTTGATGAATGTTTTTGGGAAGAGTAAATTTTGGGTCCCTTCTCCTTTGACACCAGCTGAATAGATACCTACATGCAGTGGGACAGTCACATACATCTAAAAGCCAACTGCTGCAGATGACCTGCTGATGTTACTAGAACTGTGGAGTATAATGTATCAACTCCATAGTTCAGATTCAAGCTGAGTTTCCATTAGGCCCTTGCTTTTTGTTTGTCGTTTCTTCCCCCAACAGAGGTTTCGAGTAGCCAGTGCTTCGGCTCAGGCCAGTGTCGTCATACCTTCTCAGATTATGTTCCTTATGTCTCTAACACAGAGATTTCAGTTGAATTTCTGAGTTGGCACATTAACTAAATAGCAATAACCTAGTCATCCTAAACACTGCTAGTTGAAAAAATTTAGTCCTTTGGATTTGGTTACTGAAATGCCATGCACAAATCAAAGTCCTATTGCTTAGAGCCTAATTTCTTGAAGTTGCTGTTTGAGTAAGTGCTCTAGAATGAGCCCGTTGACATTGCCAAACTCTCTTAGAGCTGATTGTCCTAAAAGCAACCCATGAACCGCGACAGTTCCTTGGCTCTTCAGAACAACTTTGAGGCAAAATAAACTCTGGCATAACTGAACAGACTTATCGAATTATGGTGTGAAGCTGGTCAGATCTGCCATTACTTGTTAGTTAAAATAGGCTGAGCAAAATAGAAATGTTTCATGTATTTTAGTTCTGGCAGAACTGTGTTTCCAAAGGTCTGCAGGGTTCTGTGAAAAATGTAACTGGTTTGCTGCCAACTTGCCTACCTGTCTGCTTTGAAAACTTCCTGGTAGTGTTTTTTTAGTTTGGGTTGGGTTTTTTTGTTGTTTTGTTTTTAATTATTAAATTAAGGGGAAAGAGGGAGTAGTCTTGCCTCACAGACCTAATCTTTGGGGTTTTATGTTTCAAACTGAAACTCGGTTGTGAAATTCAAAGATCCTCCTTTGAAACTGAGTTTTCTTATGACTTATTGAGAACCTTGAACAAACTCTCTAAAATATCTAGCAGTCATCATTTAAGTCCTTTAGGTTAACTATTGTAGGCTTACCAGGAAGCTGCAGATAAGCAGGCATGGCAGTGGTAGAAAGGGTCACTTCAGAAACAATACATGTTTTCTTCTCACAATCCGTTTTGGCTTTTTTTGAGTATCTGTAGATAAGTACCAGCATTCCTGAGGTGGTGTGTCCAAGAAAGATGTTTCTCCCGTGAATCTTAAGTTTAGAGAGAGGTGATGATATTTCTGCATTATTTGGATCCATGGACATTAGGTCGCTTAACATTCAGTGTCTCACTCTCTACCTCCTCCTCCTCCTCCTAGCATCTGTTGCAACCGGTGTTGTTCTTTCACATAGCGGGTGGTGAACAGGGCATTCAAGGAGAAAAATTCTAAGGGCTATTTTCTGTACCCAAGCTCTGCTGATTTGGCCTTCTGTCCTGCAGTGTTCAGATAGCTACAGTGTAAGGAGATCGGATGTATACTGTAATAGGCAGGATGGAAGACGCTTTGTAATATGAATTTATAATGTATTTATGTAACTTTCCATGCTGTCAGCATATAAAATTTGCACCTGGAAAGCTCTGGGGGTTTTTTAAGCTCTGAATTTGCCCAGGTTAATAATAACGTTAATCATCTGTCATGTAAATGATTTTACAACTTCAATTGCATGTCCTTTTACTTGATGCAATGGAGGTTTGGTTGAGAATTGCTCTTACAGTTAAAGGAAGGAAAAGGGGGCAGGGCGTTCTTAGTTTCTTAATTCCAGGTAAATCTCTGTCTAGCTGCTGTTCTGGATACAGCATCTTAGTAAAGAACGTTGTTGATAGGCATATCAGATAAATAGGATTAAAATAGTGATCATGCAGGGCAATCTATTTGGAGTGGTATAATGTAGATTTTAAAATGTAACATTTCTTTTCATAATCATGACCCTTTTGATACTAAAGTACTTACTGTTTGGGATTTTTAGTTGGTTTTTTGGTTTTCTTTACATCAACTAAACCTTACGAAAATGTTCTTTACATTGTTTTCTAGAAATGGGAATCCCTTCATCAGTAGATCTTGTGAGCAGTGACCCAAGCCTCATGGTAGCATCATTTAGCAGTGGACACACTAGCATTTTTAACATGGAGACCCGGCAACGAATTCTTACCCTGGAGTCCAGTGCAGATACCTGTATGTATCAAAAAACAAAACAAAAAAAATTGCTCGTTTAAGATCAATACTGTTGATAGTCTTTTCAGTGTTTCCAAACAATTAAGCAGTGTCATGATAAATTATAACATGAATTATGTTACAAGCTGTGTTTTGAGATGTAACAGTGAATTATCACTACTACAACAGACCTCGTGGGTATTTCAGTAGCAGAAGAGTGCACATACTTTTGAAAGAAGGTAGAAGAAACAAGCCCACACTATCTGAATTCCTCTTCAAGGAACAGTAGCGCAAGGAGAAGCACAGGTTTCTTTAATAGAGTCCAGTGATCTTTGCAGCTTCAAGATTTCCATTCTTTCTTCCATCCAAAATTGCAAGATAATGGTAATATCAGGAAAATCTAAAGTTGAATTTATTAAAAATTTGGGAGTTTGTGTAGTGTATTCTTTTTTCATTTTTCCTCAGAGGTGTCCCTTTTCTAAGTTTTATATGCACTTTTGGCTCATTTGCAGTTGGGCTTTAGTTGAAGTTTTCACTGTAGGAGAAAAGCAAAGCTCCAGTGGCAGAGTATTCACAAGGTCCTATATAATGCCTTGGGTCATGGCAGTGGCCAATATCAGAAGTTTTAGAGGAAACTGTAAGGAGCCTGCTATCAGTAAATTATTTTACCCCAGCGTTAGGAAAGAGACCAGAATGAGCTGAAGCATGAGGTTTCATGTTCAGACCAAAATGGTAACCTGATAACAATATAAACGTTCAGTCTTTTTTAAAAATTTGATAATTTTTTCCCCAAAAAGTTTTACGTCAGTGAATTCTACTGTTTAATTATATTTTTAAAAAGGAATAAGCCCTTCTTGTTGGCTTTGCTGTTTTAAAATAGTTGAATGACTGTAATTTTATAAGAGGGAATGGAAAGTGCCATCTCTCTTTATATTATTCTTTGCTGTGCAGGATTTCTTTTTTTAACCCACATCTTTGTTTCTATCTGAAAAAATAGTCCTAAATCAGTTACCTGATTCAGTGGATGTTACCTTTCTTCTTTTTTTTTTTTCCTTCTATTTTTTTCACCTCCTCCTCCTTACTGTAATTCAGTAATATTCCTTTAAGAAAATGAGACTGCGGTATGGCAACCAGCAGTCCCTGTTTAGTATCTTTGGTTATGTAGCAGTACTTAAAGCTTACCTATATTTAAAAAAAAAACCAAAAAACAACACAATTATTTCTACAAGAACTAGGCAAGAAGAAAATGAGTCACCTGAAATGCCCTACCACCACTTAGGGACTCCGCTGTTCAGTATAAGCCTCACTCTGCTTGGCGTTTTAAAACTGTGAGGATAGCTGGCAGGGATGCAGTCTCATGTGCTTTTAGTACTTTTAGGGGGGGTTTATTAGTATGGATGCGTTTTTTCCTTAATTTACACTTTCATAATTTTTAAGTTTGCTGTGGATGCTGACACTACTTGAAGGTTCAGATTTTTATAGAAAGATGTAAATTGAAGTCTTTACTACCTTGGTAGCAAGTGATCCTATAGTAGTATTCTATTTTGTTTATTTTAGTAATAATTTTGATTAGATGATGTGTGTGTTCTTTGGCAGCAGTTTAACTGAAAACAGTCAACTCCCACATGAAAGAAGATAACTGTATTTTGATGTTCTGTGGAGTGGCTATTTGTGTTTTTGTGGTAATCTATGCCTCTTAAGACCATTCTTGCACTAGTCTGTGCATCAAAGCAATGCTTAGATTTCTAATCAAAAAAAATCCTATACACATTTTTGTGTGTGTGTATAAATACGATATTTCAAGATTCTTGAGGGCTAGGAAAATAGGTCTCCTATGAATAGTCTAGCATCCTTTTCTTCAATAAGAATTTTAATCTATGTATATCAGATAATAGTAGGTGGGTTTTGCTCTGTAAGGTTGAGGGCACAGGATCCTGTTTGCTTGGAAACATACTGCCTGCAATGTTAATTTTCCTGTACTGTCTGTATGTTATGAAGAAAGTTTGGCTTGACCAGAGGAGGAATGTGGAGGTGGGGAAGTGCAAAAAAGATATTTTCACTCAGTTTTTGGCTTCACATTCTTGCCTGATGTGCCCATCTAAAACTGTGGCCAAAAGTTGGACTTTATTTGTTTGTACTTACATGTAGTATTTACATACATGTAGTTTATGTATGCCTCTGTGTGTGTGTAATTTGGAAAGTATTTTAGAGTAAACCACATTACATAAGGTGCTAGTTGAGAGTTTCCATTATAGAAAGGTAAGAATTATTTTGCAGATGAGATTGATTACATGTCTATTTCTTAGTAGCAATCTTTCAAAGAACTTAGCAATTTACATGTATTGATATGTGTGGGTTTTTTCTCAGCAGTCAGTTCCTCCTGTCAGATAAACAGAGTCATCAGCCATCCAACTCTTCCAATTAGTATCACTGCTCATGAAGACAGACACATCAAATTCTACGACAACAATACAGGTATGCATCTTTTCAGCAGGTCCTAGTCATAGTGGTTGTATAACATAAAACATAAACAGAATTTCATTATGATTAATACCATTCACATAAATGCTGAGGGATGTTAAGAATTGTATATCCTCTGAAACAGAAATCTCTCACCAGTAGAGCCCAAAGATTGCCAGCCCGGTTAAAACTTTAATGGCACAGTGATAAGGAACCTCTGCATCATTCTCTGTCCGTTCTTTTAAAATGCCTTATGTATGGGGGTTATAAATATTTAACATCAAAGGAAGCTTTTTAAAAAATGTTCACGTGCGTATGTTCATGTTTCTTCTATTGTGTTGTCGCATTATTTTGATCTGAGGGCAGGAAGCTCTGGCACTCCTTTAGTGCCTCCAAGACCTCTGCCTGATGGCTTGGAGGTAGAAGTTCCCTTGTAGGCATCGTTCTCAATTTGATCCACTGTATTTCTCCAAATCTCTTGCTTCTGCAGAAACAGCTGGACAGCTTATAATACTTTTTCTAATTTGTAGTGAGAGTGGCACTGAGATGTGTAATTATAAATCTCTTTGGTTTTAAAGGACTTTTTGATAGGAATGGTAGTATTAATCTGGTATTCTGACTGTGAATCTTGATAATCTTCAGTTTGTGACTTGTCTGCTTCCAGGTCACACTGTTTTAAAAGTTAAATTGAGATCTCTCAATATTCTCGTTAATTTTAAGTTTGTTATTCCCCAGATGTATGTTAAATAAGAAGAGGTGAAAGGACCCAATGGAAGCTGAGGAAAAAGCTGAAAATAGCTGATTTGTTTGATGATGTAGTTCTGTAATAAACAGTAGAGGAAACAGCTGCTAATTTTTTTTTTGTTTTATTCTCTTCTGCAAGAAAAAAACCCACATTTGACTCATGATTTTTTTTAAACATGAAATCATTATTGTAATTATAATAAGCTGAAATAGAACATTAATTCTCTGAGTTGACTAAATGTATCCCATATTCTTATGTAATTTATATTAATTGCTTTTTAGTATACTCAGCCCCTGTCCTCCTTCCCAGTCAAGATCTTATTCCTGAACTTGCTTAATTCACTTAAGGGGCAGATATTTAAAATGCATGGTGATTGCAGCTTCACGGTGGTTTTGCACACATAAAACAAAGGTCTAACAAAGTTGGTGATATTGGTACTGTGGCTCTCCTGAGACTGTAAACGGTAAAAGAATGACTTCTTGCGTAATTTTAATGATTCAGTCATGGGACGAGATCTTGTATTTATAGTATAAGCTGTGGTAGGGTTTAAGCAGTGAATATAGAAAACAAAGTGAATTGCAGAAAATAACCTAAATAAATCTTTTCTTTCAAAGGAAAACTGATTCACTCCATGGTAGCTCACTTAGATGCAGTTACAAGTTTAGCTGTTGATCCTAATGGCTTGTATTTGATGTCTGGCAGTAAGTACATTCAGATTTCGTTTTCTTTTTCTCATAATGGTGGCAAACATGAGAATTATAAAGAAAACTGTTTCCCCTTTCTTTAGGTCATGACTGTTCGATTCGCTTGTGGAATCTTGAAAGCAAGACCTGCATCCAGGAATTTACTGCTCATCGCAAAAAATTTGATGAGTCCATTCATGATGTGGCATTCCACCCCTCCAAATGTTATATTGCCAGTGCAGGAGCAGATGCCCTGGCTAAAGTGTTTGTATGACAGAGTGCTTCCCTTTCAACTCTAGCTCTGTATATATTCAACCAGCTGCACAAAAGAGAAGAGGAGGGCATGAGTCGTCTTATCCTGCCCTGTAATTCAGAGAATGTTTGTAAGTGTTTAGTTTTGCAGGGTGCTGTTTTCTAAATTGACGTTTGTTCTGGTTTCTGTGAGCTCAGCTGGTGCTGAGAGCTTGGAAACTCTCAGTTTCAAATAGCTAAAAAACAAAAGAAATGCTTTTATTTCAGAGGGTGTGAATTTTCGTCCAGGCAGGCCTTGGGTGAAACTAGGTCTATGTAGTCTCTATTAGTAAAATGGAGTACTGGAAAGAAGGGGTCTAATTGCATCAGGGAGTAGGAAAAGAGGGAAACTTCCTAGGATGCTTCTCTTTGAGGAATTGTAATGTACTTATAAATCACCTGGAAGAAAGTGTCAGTTCGCATGCTCATTACTGTGTCATGTGAGAGGCACTTAGTCATCCCTTTGGTATTAATAAAGTAGAGCTTGTTCAGAGAGCAGTAGCAGATAGTTAATCTCAGCCACCTGGCTGCTAGCCTAAGATAAATGCAGTTAAAGGAAAGCAAATTACTAACATAAATTAAAACGCAGTAAAATTTTTCGTTACATCTTCTGTGTTATACAGTAAATATTTAGTTTGCAAAAAAGATTTATATAATTTTTTAAATACTGTATTAGCGTGTGGCTAGAAGCTGAGCCTTTAGTCTAGTCCCAATTAACAACAGGCTGAAGCAGTCTGTATATACTGTAGTAACAGATTAACTTATTCAGATCTATAATGCTGTTTATTCTTGGAGATCTGGCACAAGAAATTATCACAAAGCTTTCCAAAGAAGCTGTCCTACAATTTAACTATCAAACATTCATCTCCTCTTTCTGTTCCTGCTAAAAAGGGTATCATTCTGGGCATTAAGGATAACAGTGAAATACTTATTTTGAAGATTAAACCTATACCTGATGCTTTGTATGAGTCCTACTAGTGCAATAGGTGGGAACTATACAAAGTTCCATCAGTTTCAGAGATTCTGCTACTTCTAGAGGTATTTCCCAACTTCACCATTTGTGGAACTTTTAAACTTATCCGCTTCACTGGGCGTATCGTGCCATTGCTTAGGTTACCCGAAGAACGAGTGCTTCTTGTAATTACTCAACAGATGTGCTTTGTTTATCTATTCAGAACTTCTCTGTTGATTTGAATGACAAGTAACTCTTAATCCTATCTTTTAGTCTTTTTACCCCTTCTTAAAGGAAGGTGAGTGGATTCTTTTCTATTATATGTCATCATCAGAGTTATTACTGCTCATAAGCCCGAAGTTGGTGTTTTCCTCTAATGGGAATGGAAGGCAGAATTTCTGCTGGAGATGATTTCTGGTGCTCATGCAAGTAGGAAAGAACCCAGCGCAACTCTTCCACATACCAGCCTGAGGTTAAGACTGGAAACTGATAAATAAATCTTTACCTTTAAACTGACACTTTTTAAAAAGGAATCGTGGAACGATATCAACATAGGGTTTGACTGTGTTGGTTTTAGAGTGGCATTTGGGGATGGGACCACATTTGAAGCTGATCTCAGACTTTACATCAACTATATTATTTAGAATAAAAGGCTGACCTGTGCTGTTTGAGCCTGCAACACATTATATTTACAGCTAAAATATCCTGGAATACCTTTTATTGCTCAGAATATTCAGATATGTCACTTCATGATATTGATATGCAATATATTTCCATAGATAAGATTAGAACTTTTACCGTGAAACAGATGACTACAATAGTAATTCAGATTATTTAGTTTTTATAAAGTGTTTTGGTTATGATGGAAAGGGGGAAACTTGGCTGCAAAACTGAGCATTCAACTTTGTGAGTTCTGTGTACTTGACTCATGGTCTTTCAGTGTCATTATTTTATTTCTTTTTGAAGAGGAAATGACAAAGATTTATTTGAAAAATTCTAGAAGTTATGTATATTATATATGTGTATATATATTGTAAACATGTATTAAATGTGTCTAGTAAGGGAAGACTCCATGGGTGCATTTTAATGTTTTAGTATTAAGAGTTCTCTTGAGTTTGTGTATACAAAGGATAATGGTGTGAGTATGAAATGAATGTTGTGCTTTTGCTTACACAATACAATATGTAGTCACAGTTGTTTAAATTGCTGTACATAGAACTAATAGGCTGGCATGCTTGTTTTTAAAGACTGTCATTCTGATTACAATTGGAATGTAAGAAGTGGCTGTTCAAATGTGAATTGAAAGATGTTTCCTTCTCACTATTGAGCTCTTGCTCTAACTGAAAAGTGATTTTTTTTTTCTTTTTTTTTTAAAGCTGGCAATAGCTAGAGGATGAGGTGCCTTTAAAAAACAAAACAAATGTAGCCTTACAAAGAGGTTGTGGAGTATATATATTTTTGTGCTGGTCTTCATAATTGATGTCAATGTCTTTTACTGTACTTGCTCACATACTTGTAGGACTGCAGGGTATTGTGCATGAGCCTGTCAGATCTTCTGAACATCATCATAGGAGTTAGGGATGAAAAATTATTTCGGTTATCTAGTCCATCTGCTTGCTAAAGCAGGGTTGTAGAATTGTGCGTTTTAATATTGTCTTGGCCAGTGAGGTTTCATATATGTTCTAAACAATTAGGCTTCCTTTAGAAGATTATTTCAATGATTGCGTCTCACTGACAGGAGGATTTACATGATGGTTAGCAGTTCTTTTTTGTAACTTCATGCCAGTATTCCAAGCCATGTTTTGTGCCATTTTACATATTCCTCGTCTTTGTAACTTGGAACCTGCATGCGCGCACTGGTTCTAGCTGTATATTTCCATTCCTTTACACTTTCTTCAAGCTGTTTTTTAGTCTGCTCTTTTTACACAACTTTTTCTTGTTTTCAGCTTTTTAGCTCAGTTCTCCATATCTTGGTGCCCACAACACCATTCCACATGCATGATTTGTTGGACTTAGTCTGAAGGTCACCTGTTAAGTGTGGGTTTTGTTTGTTTGGTATTTTCCTCTGTAACATCATGCTTTTGTGTAGGAAGACCGAACTTCTGGTCTTCTGGTTAGTGTCTCAGAAACCCAAATCGTATTTCTTTATTTCTGACAACTGTTTTAAATAACTTTGAGCGTTGCTGCTTCTGAAGTTTCTTCTTCGCTTTCAGTATGTTATGATTATTTTGCAGTTAGATACTTAATTCCTGTTTCATTATTATCCTGGGTTTTGTAAGCTTTGAACTTCTGATCTCTGTGGGCACTAAATTATTTTTATTTTTTCCCTTTTATGTGCAGTTCTACCTGGTTCAATGTAATTGGTAACTTTCATTAATGTGTTACATACATCTATTGAAAATGTAAACAAAACCGGACCTAAGGCTTATTCTTGCAAAAAAAGCATTTTTGTGCAACATCAGTACATGGCATTTTACCATTACTATTTTCCCCATATCTAATTTGCATGGTACATTTTTTAATGGTTAACTCATATAATCTTTTGTGTATGTTAGCCTGTGCTACTGATTTTGAGTTTACTAACTAATTTAATGGGAGAATTTTCAGTCCTTCCGTATGTTGAAAATTGGTCCACTAGTTTTAAATACTCTCATTTTTATTTCTAATTTGCTTCACTGTGCTGTTTGCTTTCACATATTTGATTCAGTTACCAAAACGCTTGCACAAAATGATTTCGAGTAGCCTGGAAGAAGCTCTAGATATAATTATGTTGTGGAAAACATTTTCTTCACTCATACAAAATCCTAATGTCTGCATTTATTTTTGTGCCTCGCAGAGAAAACTTTTGACATGCCAAGTAAAAGATTTTATTACTTGTAAGAAAATCACACGATGAATATTTTGGGATCTTTATTTTGATAAAATAAGTTCTTTAGCAAGAAGTCTGTACAACTATATGCAACATACTGTAGGTTATTTTTTAGGCCGTATGTTTTCAAATAATGTTACATTAAAGCAGTCCCGTATGTAATGTGTTTGGGTAAGTGTGTGATGTTCACCATACAGTTTTGTGGTTAGGTCATACAACACCATTTTGCAGTTGTGAATTTAAAATAACCAGAAACTTGTCCTTTTGAATGAATGTGTAAGAGATAAAGGACTTACACCACCTTTTTCAGTACACCTGTTTGAGCACAGATATGTCCCCTTTCCCCATGTTTCAACAATGTAATTCTGGGGAGCAGCAATTTCCATAAACTGGTGTGTCATTTGAGCAGTGTTTGATTGGCAGAAGTGTTAGTCCATCCCAAAGGAAACAAAAAACTAAAAAGCGGGCATAACCATCAGATAAGCAAGTTTTGGGGTTTTTTAATGCCTCTCGGGACGTGTATTTGGAAGCATTTGCAGGCTGTGGTTTGGCAGTGTCTTTGCAGACTGTCCTAGGGAGCCTACTTGACACCTGTGTGAAACACCTAGTAAACCTAGTAAAACCTAGTAACGTGGGTTGAGGTAAGGAAGAAAATGCAGCCATTGTGGTTGTCCCTGTGCCTGTACAGCAAGAGGCTATAGCAGTGTTCTCCCTGGAGCCTTCTTTGCTGAAGCATCAGGCTTGCAGTCTAACACGAGTAATTTCTGCAGCATGGGAGTATCTTCAGATGCGATTATTTGTATTTTTACTTTGAAGATCTGTAGGTAGTGGTCATTTGGATTGTGTGCTGAACAGCAAGGGAAGCAGGGAGACCATTTGCTGAACTCTGTAGGGGACAGATGGTAGGTTAAATGGCCAGAACCAACGTGTCTTCGGTGTGACTGGTGTCATCTTGGGAGAATTGGGCTGGGGCGCAGTGCGGAGTTTAGCCTGATGGCATCACAAAGGAAAACATTAAAAGGTTAGAGTAGCAAGTTTAGCGAGGCTTTCCCATAATGATTCTTCAGATTTATTCATTTGTCCATTGGCTGCAGGTTATATGAAGGATAAAATCTAGTATATATCCAGATTCCAAATTATGAACTCTTCTGTCAAAGTAAAAGGTGGAGATTGCTCAAATTTCAAAACTATGTCACTTTAGATGAGGAGATGGCAGGAGATTTGTAATAGCTTATTATTTAAATTCCAAGAACAGAACTTACTCTTCTGTTAACATAGTCTTCATGTTGGGGACCCAGTTATGTGAAGAGAAGTTCCTCAGACACTGTAGTGGGACTACTCTTTTGCTTCCAGGTAAACAATTATTTAAAAACAAAATTGCAGGACTAAGACTTTGTCTCATGATATCCGTTAGTATTGAACCAAAGCCACAAAATTTGGGAAGCAGAATAGAATTTTAGGCTTGTTTCTCATTTTTCTTTCCTTTTTTTTTTCTTCAGACATAATCTACATATTTAAGGTATATTACATACAGTGTCATCTGTATGACTCACTTCACATTAAATATCCCATTCTGTAAAAAAAAAAAACCAACTCCTTCAGTACTTTCTCATACAAATGAGATGTGAATGGGACCGGTGGTTCCAGGTAATTGTGACTCACTTAGCAGATATGTCTTTCAGCTTTCTGATGGGTGAGCTGATAAGATTCATGGAAATAACTGTGAAAACATGATGCTGCTTGTAATATAGTATTTAAAAACACTCTGAAGTTTGTGGCTGTTTAGTGGAAATTGTTCTGTACTACGCTGTTAAGAATGAAGAAATCAGAATATGATAGTAAACCATTTACATATGGTAAATTGGTTTGTATAAGATGTTGCAATCTTTGACACAGTAGTTTGAGTTTTCTTGGGCATCTGCTGTTGGTGAGCATTGTAGGGATGCTGAGCGTAGCTGTTAGTATTCAGTGACAGAGAGAAGGCAAAGACTTCCCTGAAAAAACTACTCAGATGTTTCAGGAAGCTCTCTTTTTCCATAGGGACGTGAAGACATTGAGAATATTTTGTCTAAATCTGATAATGCATTCAGCTGAAGAGGGTTACAATAGGTGAACAGTCTTGACTCTTTCATCAGCGTCTTTAAGCTTAGAGACGAACACCATTACTGAAACGAATGGCCTGTAAACTGCTAGTCAGAACCCCCACAGTGTTTCTGCTCAGCGGCAGAGAAACTGATGGAAACCACAGTGTTAACCCATCCAGTTACACAGGGGGTGTTTTACAAGAAATAACCCATATTGTAAAAGATAGTATTACATACAGCAAAGCAAATGAACAAACACCTGGGAAGTGTGTGTGTGGGGGGGACTAGGATGACGTTTGTGTAAATAGTCCTTGCTCAGACAAGTGCTCTTGTTCAGCTGGTGGGACTAATCCCAGGAGGGAGGATGGTGGGAAGTAAGACCTTTAAAATGGTCTCTGCCTGTGCTAATGAACATACCTGTTGTGCAGGTTATCTATCCTTTTGATATCTGATTTTTACCTTCCCACTTAAATCCTCCTTTAGGTTATATTTTCTTAGAATCTTAAAATCCCATCTGCAGTGGACTCTCATTGCAGGGTAAATTTCATAAAGAACTATTGATTTTTCTCTTAGAGTGTTTTTTGAAGGGGGGGGGGGGCAGTGTCAGCTTCAGCCCTGCCCCTCCCACCACCAAAAGGCTGATTTGTACCTCCTTATTCCCAGTTAATTTAATCCTACTGAATTATCTCTTACCCCACCTGCTGACTTAATTTTGCTGCTCTATAGTCAGTCGTGAAAATTTACGAAGTGCTGTATCGTTTAAGATGTTTTGGAGAATCTGAATTCCACTACAGAAGGTGTAAATCCAGTTGAATAGTAGAAGTTGTGGGTCTCAACTGGTTCATTGTCAGGAGAGATTTGTTGCTGGATAACAAAATCCACGCTATGGCTGAACTAAAAAGGCATTTAATAATAATATATGCTTTTTAGCCCAACTTTCTTCCTGACTGAGTCTGGGTTGTGGTATTGTGTGTTAAACTAGTTTCGCCCTGCTCATGCTGCCAAGCCATGTTGTGATCCTGGGAGATCACACCCACATTTAAACCGTGCCTGCACGTGTGTGTTTTAAGCTGCTCAAAGCCTTGTATTGACGCAGTCCTCAAGCCCAGTCTACTTGCATTCCCTCAGTTTGCATTGCAGGCTCCCAAAAGTACTTCCTTGCCATTTCAAGGAATCCTTGGTCCTCTCACCAGAGTATTAGACTGAGACGTTGAGGAAAGATTTATGCAGCTGGATTTGTACTATTCTGAAAGGGAACGAATAACTTGTTGCCAAGCCAAATATTTTCTTTTTTTTTTTTGATTACTTACTAAAAGCAGCCAAAAACATTGTATAAGGGATAAACGATGGACTTCAAGCTAATATTTTTCCATTAAGAATTTATTTTTTTATTCTTCCTGTCATCAAGGTAGTGCTTTTTGAATGTAGCTTGTTTTCAGACGTATGGCTCCTAGAATTGTTTCCTTGCAGCCAGACATTTACAAACATGCATAGGTTTTGAAAACTGTCTCATAGGTGTTAGCACTTTTTCTGGAAATGCAAACCGAGCATGTTAGCTAATAATTTCTTGTACCTTTATAGCCCAAGCAGACTGAAAAGTGGTCTTGTGCTATGTTTTCCTTGAATCACGCAGCTGAAAAAAGTCATAGAAGAAAATCCGTGATGAGAAGACTATTGTTGCTGTAAGATTTTCTGTTGACGTTTGTCAGCATATCAACTACCTGCATTGTATTTCGTATAAGCATCTTCAACTGGTTTCTTTTAAAAGAAAACTGTCAGGTTAAAAAAAAAAAATCCAGACAAATTTCTTTGCCTTATGGACCGTAGTTTGGATTTTTTTGTTGTTGTTTATATTAATATACTTTTTTTTCTCTCTACAAGAATAACTATTGAACTTAGAGTTACCTGACAGTTCTCTTTTGGCGAAGATACCACAGGTGATAACCACTTAAATGTTAGCGATTACAGTTTCTCCTCTTCTGTTTTGGGTCACTTCCATGACAGATAGTTGATATGAAAAGGCTACTGTGACTGATATATAAACAGCTAAAGGAAATTAAGACTCCCCTTCAGAATTATGCTGAGGTTATGATTTTGCACGCCAGTTTTGAATGACTACTTTGAAAAAATGTTGGGCTTCAAGCGTCTTGCAAAGTGGTGGGTCCAAATGGGAAATACATACTTGTTGAGTAATAGTCTGCTTGTCAGTTTGTGTATGGCTCAGTACAAGGCTGTGTCAGAATTTCGGTACCACCAAATTACCTTGTTTAAATGCTACTGTTGTACAAAAGTGAATGTTAATTTAAGTGAGAAATTCTGTTTTCTAACTTGTGAAGGAAATAGTTTTCTTGGGAGTAAGGATCCATAAATCTCATGTATTTCGTGATTGCAGAAAGGCTTCTTAATCATGGGACATGAGAAAAGTGAAAAAGTGATTCGTTCTCCAAAGATTTGATAAGCATTTATTATAAAAAGTATAAAATTTTGCTTTAAATGAAAATGCTTCTTCAAACACTTTAATATTAAACTTCCTACTAAAATTCAATATTTTAAAATCCTGGATAAATATCTAAAATGGCAAAGATAGAAAATTCAGAGGGAGATTATTTTGAAATATGCCAGTATATTTTTGAGCTTCTCAACTGCAGCCCTGAATTTTCTCTTTTTCACTGCAATTCCTATTTTGTGAAACTTCTTGCATAGGTTATATTTAAAGAAGCTATATTCACTTGCCTGAATAAGTCAAGTAAATATTTTGTCATTAAAATTATATAGATCTGCTTATGTTAGTGTGCCGTTTAAAACGAGACCACATTGAGGTAACCATGCAGGTATTTGTATTGGTATGACAGTAGTGACGTGGGGTAGCTGTATACTGTACCCGCATTCTGTGCTGAGCAAAATCACATGGACTTCCAGAAATAAGCAATGGTTTTTAAGAGCAGCTTTATTTAATGTTACAGCGGCAAGTAAGTGTCATTTGTACCATATAATTATGTAAATTGGGTGCTAATAAATACTATTTTTCAACATTTTGTATTGTGTTCATAATTCTGCGTTTTATCACAAGATGTGTGTACCAGGAGGGGGAAGTGCACTCAAACTAGGACAAGCAGACATGCGTCTGGAGGGCCATGAGGTAACTTCATGCGAACTTCCTTTTGAACTGTGCAAAGCGTTACCGTTCACAGTAGTGTCTCAGTTTTTCTGTTCTCCATATGTCTTGGTTTTGTACTGCTTTGCCATCTTGGCACTGTTGGCACCCTACATCTTTCCGTGCACTCGGGCACACAGTCCCCAGCACCTTCATGGGGTGAACGCACATGCGGAGTGGGTATGGTGCCGTTGTGCAGGAGCTGGTCTTATCAGCGGTGCATTGATCGCAGCGAGGCATGGTGCGCTTCCTGGGGAGAACATTCATCTAACATAAAAATAAGCGCACGGTTCTGCCCCTGGGGAGAGGAGAGGATGAGGGAGAGCAAACCACACATCACAGATGGTAGTCGCGTTGCTACGGGAAGATGCTCAGAACGGCACTGTTGAGGGGGTGGTATGGGAACCTACACAGAACTGAGCAGAACAACTTGTTAGCGAGTCCACCGTTTGTTTTTTTTTTTTCCTAAGCTTGTAGGTGGGATAAGCGAAGTTCTCATCTCCTCTCCATGGTAGGTAAAATAAGCCTTCTGATTTAGTCCTACTCATCTTCCCTCCTCCCAGGAATTGCTTTATGAAATGACAATACAGTTGCATTCACCCCAGTGTTCTTCCTCCAGGGAGGGTCAGTAGAAGACTCCTGAAGTAGGGAGAAGGATTTCACAAACAATATAGGAGTGACCTTCCCACATGGGAGGCCTTCCTAACATCCTTATGGGTTTGCCTATGAACAAGACGTGTCCCTGTAATGATTTGGGTGTGAGCAAAGTAAGCATATTCTCTTTGGCCATGTGGTGAAACTTTTAACTACCGTTTCTCTTTGTGCTTAAAAAGAAGTCATTTCTATGAGTGAGTATTGGAGTTCTTGAGCTGCGTTATCAGAGTTTTTATTAGAAATCAGAGGAAGAGTTAAACTGGTGTTAAGGAAAATAACACGTTTCTCTTGCCGTTCAGTATGACTGACAGCTGATTGTGAGTGATGTAGCTGATGGCAGTGCTAAAACCTGCGATATCCCCCCAGTTGAAGTTTTTAACAAGGAAAAAAAAGGACTACTTTGAGGAATTTGAGGCACTCAGCTATATAGATGTACACTTGCAATGTTTTCAATATGTAGGTGATTTAGCAAGTGTAGATGGCCTGTCTAAGACTTCTCAAACTGAGATGGGAATGGAAAGAAAGGGACCAAGTTGTTTCCATAATGTTGCTGATGAGCAGAGAAAAATAACTAGAAGAATGACAGAGTGACTTTGTTCAACCATGAAGTAATTTAAGGTATGTATACCACCGAAGACTGACAGTGTTTGCTGTCTAGGTAGTATTTCTGGTATTTGCTGCTTGCTTTGACTTGTAAAGTAGATAACGTGGATAATTTTCTGTGGAGTTTACAGGTAGGGTGTTAAATCCACTAAGGACATTTAGATTGGGTTGGTCTTGTCTGGATGCTTAACCCCAGACTTATTCCTGGTTACTGGAACGGTTCCCCTCATGTGCTGGAGAGCCATGGCGGGAGGAACGTGAGGAGGAAGGGGAAACTTGCCTGCCCACCTGTCAGGAAAGCAAAATTCAGCAGCTGCTGGAGGAAACCCTCCTCTTGCTGAACCAGCAAAGTGGCAGCAGCTGAGGAGCAAGAAGGCGCACACAGCAGGCAATGCCTTCTGTGCAGGGTGGCAGTGACAGGCAGAGGTGCTGAGTGTCCCACCTCTGGACCAGCAAGGTAAGATAGTGCTGGGAAACAGGGGTTTGAGGTACCTCTCTCTGAAGAGATGGCTGAACTTTGACTTGAACTTTGGTTGTTCACCCAGAATGTGAGTAGCTAATGCTGGAGTTAGAGGCAAGAGGTGCTGTCATAGAGCTCCCCCATGGCTTTCAGAGCATGGATGTCAGTATTTATTTCCAGGTGGGTGTTCTGCACTGTGATTGCTGAGCAGTGATAAGCCACCAGCCCAACTCCTGAGTGCAAAGATGCTTATTTCCTAGGAAGAGGGTGATCGGACAACCCCCTTTTGGCTATGTATCCAGTGGTCAGGCATCTGAAACTAAGCGGCCCAGTATCAAGCTTCTGGACATCTAGATCCTCTTTGATTCAGCCCTGCATCTAGAAAGTGTATAGAGATTGTGTTAATTTTTTTTCAGCTTCCAAAAGAAGTCTAGTTCCAAATAAGATGTGATATTGCAGTCTTGGGAAAGTACATATGATTTTGATGCCTTTCAGCCATTAGGCTCTGCTTCAATGGCGGATTCCTCTGATAGGTAATTTGGTGCTTGTTCCTCTGCTAGCTCGCTTTCAGGCTTTTTTTCAGCTGAGCATGTAAAAAGATGACATTGAAGCACCTGGGGCTTTACCAACCTTGCTAGGTTTTCCGTAATCTGGTAAGAACCTCATCTGTGTTTCAGAAACTAAAATGGCATGGACCATATTTGGTGTTTATTTTTTAACCACATACGAGATGACATGTAGTGCATATGCCTTTGGGACAATTTTATTGCAAAAGATATAGCAACTTGCATTGATAAGCTCAAAATAGCTTGTATATGTTACAGAAGGAGTTCTGCTGCTTTCTTCAAACAAATATACCCCCTCGAACGTTTATGAAGATTTATACGTAAGTTATCTTGTTTTTTAATAAAACACTACTTAGAGACTTTAGTAGATGGCAAGTATCTTGATTGCTATGAAAGGTAAAGGTTAAGAGGAGTGTGTGGTGTGCTGATCCACTCGCTTGCTTTTGTTAATGGAAGGGTGTATTCTTACAAGTTCTGAGGCTTACGCTTAAGTTTACAGTGTTTATGAATAGGACATCTAAGTTTAGATGAGAGTCGGATTAAACATTAAACCACTTTCACACTTTGAGATCCAACAATTTCAAGGTCATCCCGAGAAGTTAATAAAAATGCACATTGGCAAGCAAGCGCCATAGTTGTTCTGTAAACGTAAGATAAACCATTTAAACAACAACAAACCCCGAAGTGCCCTTTATAAATGCTTGACACAGAAGATAGCTGTGCAACTTCCCTGTGAAAGAGCATTTGAAAGCTCACTGTCATTGCTTGAAGTTTAAGGTTTTGGAAGAAATTAAAATGCATATCCTAAAGAACACATGTGGCTCTAACTGTTCCTAATGTCCCGGCCGTCTGTGCTGTGCTTTCAGCAGAGCACAAGCTGAACACTGGGGAGTCTCTGCAGAGTACCAGTCTTCTGTGCTGCAAGAGTATGGCCAGTATGGAAAACAATGTGCGGTGGTAAGATGTTGGATTAAAAATTAAGCCACAATATTAAGAGTAGCTAAAAGTTAAGACTTGGGACTTTTTCTCAGCTAGCCCCAACTTAAACCCCAAGCAAACAGGTTTTCAGACAATAAATCCAGTGTCTGAAGTCCCTAGTAAATTCAGTTTGTGTTTGAGATTTGTCCAGCCCATGTAATGTCCCTTGTTGACAGAGAAAGATGCTTTCAGCAGAACGGTAGCAAGGGAGGTGGGTCAGGAGGTGGGGCGTACCAGGGGTTGCTCTGCTTCTACTTAACTCTCTATCCTTAATCTTTACTTTTTTCAAGCCAAGAGACTATTGCTGTGGAAGTGCAGCAGCACAGATTAGCGTTAAAACCTCTGCATACAAATATATTTTATGTCTTTGTTTTGCTTTTTTTTGGAAGCTGGCAGTGCCTTGCGTCTTCTGTCTGGGTAGCATTATTGTATTGATGATGTTCAGTTAAAGCTGGAACTGAATGTTTCTTCTAAGAGGAAAATCTGAACCTTCCCTGTGTAAAACCACTGTTTCATCCAGGATTGTTTTTGATAACCTCTTGAGAAGACCCTAGCCTGGCTTATGTTACCACACCAGGGGCATCATGCAGAATCTGCCGTTCTCGTTAGTTTGCATTGTGCTTACTTCATTGGTAATTTTTGAGCTACTTCAGTCACATTTCCAAATGTAATGATTTAAAAGATTGTGCTACTTTTGTTGACAGAAAGGAGTCTCCCTTATGGCAATTTACTTCAATTAATGTTTTTATGTGAACAATAAACATCCTGGGTCATGGTTATTTATTAAAACTATGAAGGCTATTAAAAGTCTGGTTTGTGAGTAAGACGTGAAATTTGAGTTTTAATTTCTTGCTGTTAGTTCTGTAAGCCTGACGCGGTGTGGCTTTGATTGCCGTAAGGTGCATGAACACGCACGTTTTTATTGGCTCTGAAACTCCATCCCTTTCCTTCGATAACTTTGCTTAATGAACATGTTTTCTTAAATTATACTGGATGGAAACATAACCAGCAACTGCTGCTTCCTAATGAAAGTGTAGTTCTTTTGACCTTCTTAACATGTCACTCCTCCCCTACTGACTAGTGATATGGCTAGTTCTTCACTTAAGAAACAACAGTGTGTTTTGAATAATCCAGGGCTCTGGTAGGTTCGTTTTGAAATCAATCCATAAAACAAAGTCAATCCCAAATTTGGGAGAGGGTGTCTGTAAATGCTCGAAAAACTGCTTTTCCCAGTATAATACAGAACTTCAGATAATTCCTTCTTAAATCCTGTCAATGGCTCTTGAATAGCTCTCCTCACACTAGAGACTGCTGTAAGCTGTTCTGAGCTGTGGTTTAATGATAGGACGGTGGGTCTCAAACGCTTTTCCGATCGCAAGCAACTTAAACCCACAATTTTCTCAAAGAGTCTCCTCTGTCCCGGCAGCTCTCCTGTGGTCCTGCAGGCCATGAGCCGCACAAGAGTGGAGCAGGTGAGCTAAGGGGACAAGACACTTCTCAAAATCAAATATTAATGCAGTGCTGTAGGAGACTAGATTCCAGTTCCTGCGTGTTGGCTGCTTTGTGGATTTGGGGCTTTACTGGGGCTGGCAAACGGTTGTAGGGTCCCACAGCTTGACTCTTTCCTCTCGCTTGCTTTCCAAGTCTCTGGGTTTGGATAAATCTCAATGCTTGAGTTTACACTAGCTGAAGCTTAATTTGCTGGCAAGACAGCTGTACGAGAGAGACTGCCTGCTTTTAAGATGGTACTCAAATTTGAGTCGTGTCCCCCCCCCCCCCCTTTTTTTTTTTGGTTCTTCAGCCCTGACCTGGGTGCCGACTGACAGGCAGTGCCACACGCAGGTGCTTCTGCCACAGCAGCTAAGCAGCGTGGCTGCTCCCTGAAGGCACCTGGCCATTTCAGGAAGCAGGTGGTACATTTGAAGGAGCTTGTGTGTGCCCAAAGGTGGGAATCAGACAAGCTGGGCCCCTCTGCTGGAAGCAGCTTTTCAAACAGGTCCAGTTATTTCCTCCATGTTTACTGCCTCTTTTACTATCCATCCAAATCAGAGTTTCTGAAGCCTGCAAGGGGGAAAAAAAAAATCAACAATCTACACAGAGCGTTATCATGCATAGGGACAGAGCTGCAATCAACCTTGCTGACTGGAAAGTGCCAGATTAAAACACCTCCAGTATTTCTTGAACTGAGGTCTGGCATTAGTCCTGTGGCACTTGGTGTGCCTTCAGCATGGCGCCTGAGGGTTCTGCCTTCCTCGAGTCCATCAGTTCCGTGGCTGGGAATTAAATTCTGTGCAAATGTTTTGGATGAGCTGATTAACAAAGTGGTAGAGGTTGTCAAATTCATCCACGAAGAAGGAGTGCTCCTTATCGGGGTCTGTTGCGATGGCTTCCAGTTCATCTTGGGCTGCCCAAGCAACTCCGATGGAGTAAGCTATAACTCCTGGAAAGAAACCCAGAGTTTAGAACAAGCATAAAAGTTGTCATTGCTTAAATTTGATTTAAGACCAATACAGCAAACATAGTTGCCAGGCCACAAAAATGTGGGCAGTCAGTTGCAGCACACTCTCTCTCTCTTTGTATAAAAATGGCATTTTCAAATTGGAGGAAACGCCTGGTTTGTGCTTTGGAAGTACCTTTTGCCAACAGCAAAAAAGTTTAAACAATAGTAAAGCTCTAGCTCTGGGTCTGGACAACAGGTTCTTGCTCCAATGCAAATGTCTTACAATTGTGTTGGAAGATGTATGATTATCCTGACTGGAAAGCCAAAGGAGGCTTCACGTGTTACTACGACAGTAGAAATCCCCTGAGATCTCCTATGTGTAGCTGCATTTTGCTAGATTTATGTGAATTTTTTTTTTGGAAGGTCCTCATTCAGATTTTAAATAGACACTGGTCTTGCTTAGAGCTCGATGAGACCCCAGGGTTAGGTGCTACTCTTCCTTCCTGAAGTTCCATCCAGTGCCTTCAAATCGTAGCAAACTGCATTTCTCTGACCTGGATAAATGCTGAGGCATGTAGGAAGAGCAGCTGACAATAGAAGAGCTTACCGTTTTGGTGAGCTGCCATGGCCGGCACTCTGACATCATCATAAGACCTGCCATCTGTAATGAGAATCATGATCTTTCTTTTGTTGGGTTTGGATTTGCTGAACAGCTGCTCTGAGGCATAGCTGATGGCTGCTCCCGTGCTGGTCCCACCACTCCAGTAACTGATCCTTTTAATAGCACTCAACACGTCCTGCTTCGTGCTGTACTTGTCAAAGCTGAACTCAAGCCTTTGCTCATAGGTATACTGAACAGCTCCGATGCGCGTGTCGGTGTCTGAAATCTCAAACTCTTTGCTGATGTTGGCTACAAACTGGAGGACTGTGCGGAAGTTGCTGGTGCCGACGCTGCTGGAGCCATCGATTACAAAACCAATGTCAGCTGAATTGAGGCACGTCTTGCTGCAAACCAGCCGATCGGTGTCGCAGACTCGCTTCACCAAGGGCTGGACCACCTTGTGTAGGCTGAACCAGCTGGGCACGTTGATGGCATAGAAACCGTTTGTCCTGCACACTGCCTGCAAGGCAAGACAAGGACGAATGCAATGGAAGTTCAGCCCACCTGTTTCAGCTGGGGTATGTAGCTAAACTGTAAATACAGGCTCCTGGAAAGAGCAATGCTGGAGCCTGAAGCGGCTTCTCCGCCAGTCACCATCTGCTTCCCTGGGAAATGATGTCAATGTAACATCACAGATACTTGTGTAACGAGCCAGTTTTTCCTGCCTTTTTTTAAAAAGCTGTGGGAGGGAGCTGATATTATAGTAGTGAAAGAAATGTAATAAGCAAGTTTGCCACCCGTCAAGCTTCTTTAGATAAGTTACATGGTTTGCAGAGAAAGCATCCAAATCGCAGAGCTGCTGTTAGTGTGGCTCCAGTGGGCATTATGGTAACCTGTGTGTTTGCCAGGTGGCAACTTCAGCTCCCATTGTTCAGGGCAACAAGGAAAGTTTTGCCTACTGACAAACCTTACCACCTTGAACTGAAACCTGGGACGGAAGTTGGCTTATCTGTGGCTCATACCCTTCTAAGCAGAAAAAAAGACCCAGGCAATTTTGGTGAAAATGCAAAAAGCCCGTAAAGATTCCCTGTTGTGCTGGCTCTGCCAAATAGTGAAAAACCCAAATGTTAATTTTTATAACGGAATAGGTGTAGGGAGCAGATCTGTGGGAGGCTTCTGTAGGGTTAGTGGGAGTCAGGTGAGTGTGGGTAGGAAGTAGGGATGGCACAGAAGAGGGGGTGGGAGCAGTCAAATGTGGGAGCGGGAGTGGTGGGGACAGGCTGGTTCAAATTGTCCTTGGCTTTAGTGCTTTTTAACTGCTAATGCCTCAGGTCTCCGGGTAAGAATATTTTGTTAAGCTGGGCTTTATCTATCAACGTTGTGTGTGTGTGTGTCTGAGTGTTTTAGAAAACTGAGGCACTGTTTTCTTGGTGCCTGGTCTTGACTTGCATAAAGCCTAACAGCTCCAAGGGAGTTACAGTTCCCACCAGCCTGGGCTCCTCACCGTGTCCTGCTCTCGTTTGCTCTTACTGTCTTGCTGCTGTTCTAGTGTTACGATGCAGCGGTATCAAGTCATCGTTCCCTCTTTACCTTCCTATTCTGAGCCCACCCTACTCCCACTTCTGCCGTGTCCCCGGCAGGTTTGCAGAGACTCGCTGTAGCTTTGCCCTTTTAAAACATTAAATGCAAATGAGACTACAATCCAATTAAACGCTGACCGGAGCCAGCGCAGCTCTCTGGAGCAGCTCTGAAACTCATGGGAGATTATTTCACGGCAGAGTGACACGGCTCAGATGGGAATCTGTGTTCTGAAAATACCAGATAACTCGGCCCTGCTCCCTGAGCCCAGCCTGGTCTGGCACTTGGTAGATACCTTCTGCTGCAACTTGGTGCCAGCTTGCCCTGAAGCACTGCTGAGCAGGCAGCTACCATTAGTGCCAAATACAAATCGTTCAAGGCTTGCGTCCTCTTTTTGCTGCACATGGCAGGGATTTACTCTTTTTCCAAGAGCTACCGTGAAGTCCATAGCAGCAGAAACAAATAACAGAAAAATAACCTGCATCAGATCAACAGTGGAAACAAAATGTTTCAGTTACCCGGTATAGCTAAACAACTGGGATATGCCTGTGCTGGGAGTGCCCCAATATTTGCATGTATGGGACCTGTTTGTAAATGCAACACTGACATTAGGTTGACAGGGCTCCTCCGCCGTTGCCGGGTGGGAGACGCACAGCAGGAGCCTTGTGGAAAGCTCAGGGTGCAATTGTGCTTTGTCATGCTACTGTATATTTGGAAAACCTCGTCTCAGTACGACTGCAAGTTTGTGCCGATGTCTAGTCAGTAAAAAGCCATTTGCTCCATGGTGCACCTCAAACCAGAACTTCACTGACTTCATCCCCTTTCTGACTTCAGCGTTGCTTACTGGCTCTTCGTGCAGGAGACCTCGAGACAGTATAAGCAGGACAAGAAATAACCATAAGTGGTAAGAAGGAAAGGGAAATGCCCAGAATGAAACAGCTTGGAAAATGTAGTCAGAGCCAAGCTCCCAGCCAGAGCCCAGCCCAGTAAGTACCTTGTCCACAAAGTTTGGTTCCATAATGTTCTGCTTCTCACTTTCAGCAGCTGCTTCAATAGTGACGAAGAAAATGTTGATCCCTGATTCTCTGGCCAGCCTGGAGGCCTCCTCTACTCGGTCGGTCGGCCACCCGTCCACCATCACTACAACCACATTGGGTGCTCCACCTCGGTTTCCATTAGCATCCGAAAAGAAGTTTTTGTTAACAAATGAAAGTGCCTTCCCTGGAAAAAAAGAGATGAGGATGAGTTACAGCTCTGGAAGCACTCTGCCTGATAATATCTCATGAATCAGAGGGCTGATTCAAGTGTTGGAGCCCTGCCACGAGCTGGGGAAAGCGGTTTCTGTGGCTGTGCGAGCAGGAGGGGAGGTCGGTGCTGTTGGTGCCAGTGCCTCCTGAGCTCTCCTGCGCTGAACCCCATCTGCCCCCTCCCCGTGCCCCAGAGGGGCTGGGAGTGACAAGCTGGGTTAGCAAGGATCCCCGACATGTCAGTGTGACCTGCCCACAAGGAGAAAGGTAAATCCTGTCCACTTGTGATGGATTCGCAGCACCCTGGACCAATGCGGGCAGGTCACGGTGGGAGTGGTACCTCCTCAGCAGCCCTGCCCTAGCGCTGAGCACTGTTCGGTCACAGCCTCCGTACCCAGTAAGGAGGTGTGGGCTCGCTACAGCCCAGGCTCCGGACCCTTCCACGAGCTGGGGATGTGCAAGCAGCCCCATCACCTACCAACGTTGGAAAGTCCACCTTTCTGTGGGATCTTCTCAATGGCATTTCTTAGGTCCTTGGAGTTGGTATAAGTTTTTAAGTTAAATTCTGTGGAAGGGTCATTGCTAAAAGAAGAAATGAGAGCAATTGTCAGTTTTTTACTTCACATGCAACAATACAAAAGCTGTAGGACCCCTCTGTGCTACTCAGCTCCTGAGTACAAGCTGGAGTGAGACCTTTAGCACGCATCAGCTGCAGAGCTACAGCTGCCAGAGTGTGCAGTCGTGCCCTGTGGCAATGGGAGTAGCTGCATGACAAGCTCTTACCCATACTGAACGATGCCCATCAGAGGACCAGTGCTGCTGATGCCAAGGGCTTGAGCCATGTTACTGAGGAACTGCTTCTGGAGCTGAAAGCGGCGTTTACCGATGCTCCAGCTCCCATCCATCAAGAAGGACAAATCAACAAAACAATCTGAGGAGACACACAGAAACATGGGAAATATTTTTGGTCCTTTCTGATAACTGTGCTTCTCGTGAGGAGCAAAGGCCTAAAAAGTCTGCATCCAGTGACTTGTCCTGCTGCGCAAGCTCAACCAAAAAGGGGCAAAGGACATCGTGGGGTATCTTCAAGTTGCTGCTGACGGCAATCCTGGCAACTCTGCGCTTCCGAATGAGAATCGTTCGGCAGCTTCATTCTGGGCTGGAGCTAACATGGGGGATGATGATTTCGCTTGGTGTGTTCAGACTGAGCGGGGGCTCTTTTTGCATGTAGCTGTAGGCTTGTACCTGTGTGTGCAGCAGCAGCAGTGTGCTGCTGTTTGTTGTCTCTCTGGGCTGAAAGCGATATTCTAGAAAAGCTACACCTGCACCCAAACTCTTCCCTCTAATTACACAGATGAACCTCATCTTTGTGCTTCTGCGAATGCTGTCGTCTTCACTGCCAGCCTGCTTTTACGTCTCTGCAAGTTAGTGGTAAAACATTCATCGGTTGGGCTGCGACCAGGAGTGGGATCAAAGTTTGGCTTAACTAGAGCGCTAATTAACATTTTCCCCCTCCGGTGTCCGGGTCATCCCCATCTCTTGATTTCCCTCCGATGATGCCTCCTACCAATCAGACTGTCCAAAATAGTGTGTTTTAATCATTAGGTAGCCCGAAGGCTACAAAGCGCCAATTGTTCTTACTGGCTTATGCAACTGCCTCCCATCTCATTACCTTCAATTTTTTTCTCCCGTAGCTGTCTGTTTTTCTAATTTTAATAATGCTGAATTATAGAAGCGTGACTGAGAACCGTGTTCGTTCACAGCAGATCGTGAGGCAAGGCCGGGAACCCACAATAAATAATACCTCAATTAACGGCCAAGTTTTCCTGAATTTCCTGTCCCTCAAAGGGAGCTGCACCATGTGGTCTATATGTGGAAAGTGGGGAGTTTGTTAGCCAGCAGGGTCTGGGCATGCAAAGATTTACATACACTTATATACAGACTTGATTTCTGGGGAGGATTCAGACAGCCGGAGTGGGACTCTGCAAGAGCACAGGCTAAAGGTGCTCTGTAGGGAGCTGAGCGCTTTCTGATTTGCAGGGAGGCAAGACATGAGCTATAGCTTTTATGGTCCTAGAGGTATCAGCGGGATGAGAGTTTTGATTCTGATGTGCCTTATCTCAGTTCAACTGCTGGAAACATAGCTGTGCTTGCCTGCGCCTCTGCTACACTGAGCTCTGCTTTCCTGCAGTGCAACTGGGTCTGTAGGGCAGATCCTTCCCCTTTTCTTCTTCTTTCTCTTATTTCTGTATCAGTTTTAGGTGTATTTGACATCTTTGATAGGGAAAAAAATTACTTTTAAGCATTAGGAGGAACGCCTGGGAATATATAAACGTTTGGTTCAGTAGTTAATGTGAAGAGTCCTTGAAACACCAGTTCTGTGAGAGACGGCGTTCAGCTGCTGGAGGATGAGCAAGAAAGGACCCAGGCGCCAGTGGGAGGGTGAAGCCCCCTCTCCAGGGTGGCTTCCCTTGAGGAGGCAGTGGAAGACCCCCATCTCTTCACTCAGAGCTTGCTTTCTCTTTCTCCTTCTACTCTGGGCCCCATCTAAAGATGAGTTAATGGGCAAATCTGCCTTTAATTATAAAGGGCTGTAGAAGATTTCCTTTTCAGAGCAGGGGACCCTACATCTCCATCCCCGGACTGAGGGATCCTCGATGCTCCCTCTGCACCCCCTCTCTCCTTGCTGCTGCTGCAGCAGGTGTCAGGTCCCTTTCTCAGGTGGTTTCCTTCCCTCCCACCCGCTGCTGTGGGAAGGGTGCCTGCGCTCAGCATAGCCACGGGAGCTGCTCTGGTCAGCAGAGCTCGCTCATCTAACCCTGGCCGCAACACATTGGTTTGCTGTTCTCCGCCATCAAAGTCCCTGAGTGAAGCTCTGTGCCCCAAGAACGTGGAACCGATACTGCCCGGGAAGAGGTAGCAGTGAGCAGCCACCATCTCCCTGCCCAGGTAAGCTAAATCTTGGCTGTTATTTCCTTCCCTGTAGAAGCAAAAAGCAATTACATATATGAGAGGGATTGGCGGAGAGCGCTCGCTGTTCCTCTGCAAGGGAAAACTCCGTTCCTCGAGTTTCTTAGGCTTTCTTGAAAACGTACCTTTTGTTATTTAATTTGAATGCATTCTAGCAACGTGTAATTAATAAAACGGCATCACTTAATTATGAAATTAATTCTGAAGTACATACTTGGGTTCCCCTGGGAGATGGACTCCAGCGGCTTTGGATTCAATTCTTCCTTTGAACTGAAGCCTAGAGAGAGGAAGGAAAGGCTCCATCGGTGTGTGCTCGGTGGCTGCCCTCACTCTGGAAGGAAGCAGGCAACGGGGTGGCTGCAGAGCCCCGCTGGCCTGAGGGCTGACATGGGAGGGAAACAAGGATGGGGAGCAGATGCTTGGAGCTTACCTTTTTCCACCTACATCGCTTCTGGGATAAAAGAAGAGTGGAGGCATTTCTAGAAGTGTCACTAAAATCTCTCCAAGCACCGACTTTGACTCCCCTTTGCGAGTCAGTTCCCTCACTGCGAGGGCTTGAGAGCAACATGCGTAAGTAGAGGGTTCCTCAGGTGCAGAGGCTGGTGGCCATGGTGCGGGGTGGTGACCTTCCAGCACTTTGCCCATGAGAGAACCGGCGCTGCCACCCCGCTGGCTTGCCATGCTTCACCCGTGCTTTACAATGAGCTGCACAATGTCCGAAGCAGATGAGCAACAGATTTAACACGTTGCTTTTCTGTCTGGAGAGGAAGGCACGGGCAGCGACTCACCCCGCCGTGTTACAGCCGGGGAAGCAATGCAAGCCACAGCTCCTCACGTGCTCCTGGAGGACTGAGTTATTTTGGAGAGCACAAAAGAAACAGGGTAAATGGTGGCAGAGCGCTACAGTCCAGTCATGGGAAACAGTCTCACAGGTCACTAGTGGATTTTAGCTGAGGCCCTGAGATATTTGGATGGTAGCAGCCTTGGGAACATACATTTATGTCCTTGTGAGATGCACAGGGCATCATCAGGCTGGCGTCAGAATGTTTGAAAATGCTGAACTTCACTCATGACTTGAATGTCTGGTGAGAGTCTCCTACAGTACAGCATCTCCCTCCTGAGCAAGGGCAAAGAGCTGTTTCTTTTCGCTACAGCATGACAAGATAAAGGGGATTTAGCTGGGATAATCCTCAGAAGAGACAGCAATGATCAGACAAGCCCCAAACCAGACACTCACCAATGAAGCAGTTGGTTGAAAGAACAGCAGAATGGCTTATTATTTGTGTAAACTGCATATTAATTTTTATAAAAAAAGGAGGAGAAAGACTTCCTTAAATCTTCATCACCAAATAAGTCGAGGAACGACTACAGACTTCAGAGAGACAGTAAGAAGGTAAGTTTAGAAAGTGTGAGCTTAATATAGAAAAAAGATAAGAAATTACTAGGTGCCACAGAGTTTGTCTCTCCACAGCAGCCAGCCATGAGCAAGCCAAGCATGAAAGCATCAGTGTATGTAAAGAGAGAAGGTGGCAAAGGGACATCAGCAAAGGTCACCACCTAAATATGATGGGAGGTGTAACAGCTCTAAGCGGATGCACTGCCTAAGCTGGTTGCTAAAGATATTAATGACCAAGCCATAATAATGCAGAAAACAGCCAAGAAAATGGGAGGAAATACCCGCTCCAGCTCCTTCCATCACCACTCCTATTTCCATTCCAGTTACATCTACTGATCCACAACTCATAAGGGGCAAATACAACTACTATGAGTCCTTCCACCTGCATGCTGAAAGCTGCGCATAGGTTTGGGTCGGGGCCAAGTTTGTATTAAGTCTGAATATGTAGTGCCTAACGTAAAGCTGGCCTGATGCTTGTTCCCCTGCCGGAAGGCTATAGCACACTGCAGCATCCTTAACGGGACAGAAAGGTTGCTTTGGCTTCTTGTTTTTAAATTCAGCTGCCAGTGAAGAAAATTTCTGCTGCAGGGACTAAACAGACCTGCTAACAGCAGCACTGTGTGATTTCCCTCTGCTTTGCTCCTCCCCAGGCATCTGTTGTTGCCTGTTGCTAGAGATGGGACACTAAGATAGCTGGAGCACTGGGCTTGGCCCAGTACAGGAGCCCACGTGGTCACGTGTGAACGAAATAGGTAAAGGGCACAAAGATTAGCCCTACTGTGTTTATGGCAAGAGCTACTGATTTCTTTGTGTGTTTTGTTTGAGAATTTCCCTGGCTATGACCAGCCGGGTTAGGACAGCCCCAGTGCTGGTGTCGCTTTTTGTCATGGCCCACGTGGTGCCCTGCAGTGCCTGCAGCCCCCACGTGCAGCCTCCCTGTGCTCCTACCCAAGCTTTGGAGCACATACTTCCTGGACAGAGCACAGGGGCTCTCCATCCATCCCAACACTGGCTCTTGTGCCAGAAACGCCTCACCCCCACGGTTAGTGGAGCCAGCCCTCTCCTGCCAGAGCAGGCTGGCCCCGTTGGAAGGCAGGCTGATGAGCCAGGCTCCGCCTGGCTTCGTCCCTCCCGGCTGGAGCTGTTGTCCAGCACGTTGCTGGCTTGTGCCTCTTGTCTCGCCCCTCGTTCTATACCTGGGATGAGCTCCCAGGCAAGGAACAGGGGAGAGGGGCTCCTGGTGGTGTGCGCTTGCCCACAGGAGGCCCATTTGGATGGGGGAAACATCAGCAGGGGGAGGCAGAGTGGTGGTGCTGGGGCAGCGCTGCCTGAGACTGGGCACTGACTCCTGACTGAGGAAAAGTGATGTTTTTGGAACAGGGGTGACGCAAAACAGCTCTGTCCAGTGACATCTGCTGCAGCAAACATTTCTGACCTGTCCCAGGCCTGAAAGTCTTGCTGCCAGGGACGAAATCTGCCTTTGGCCTGAGGAAGGGCACAAGGCAAATCTTGTAGAGGTGCAGCTGCTGGTCCCGACAGATAAACCCTCTGTCATGTGAGGCATTGTGGGGTATGGGTGACTGAGGGGTATTTTAATTGAAAATACTTGATGGGAGCAAACCCACCACCAGCAGGCATGGAGAGGCATGAGTGTGACCTGGGGAGCCACCAGTGGCAAGAGGTGCAAGCTGCAGCGGCACAGGGAGGGGAAACAGGACAGGGTTAGAGGAGGAGAGTGAATTTTGGGCTTAGGCTGGTGTGTGTCTGTGGCTGTTCTTTAAACCGCGAAGGAGGGCAGTTCAGCAGCCAGGCAAAGTAAAGCAAAGGAGAAGGAGCTGCAGGAGAGCATTTTGAACGAAGTGGCCACGGGGCCAACTGTTTCTTGCAGGCTGAGGCTAGGCTGTGCACTTGCATCTGGTGACCCTGCCACTCCACCAGCAGCCACAGCCTCCCAAACCTGGGAGGGGAAAAGCTCGCCAGTATGATTTGGCAGTGCCCCCTCTTTGCCCTTGCTTTGCCTGTGTGTAAATGCCTGCAGGCACAGTCCCAAGGACACTTTCAGGAGGTGCAAAGCAGCCCCACCACCCAAAGGCAGAGCTCTCCTCTCACCAGGCACCCTCTCGCCTGCTCCTGCCCTGCTACCAGCCCCCGTGCCTGCCCGGTGTTGGTGGGACGCAAGGAGAAGGAGGAAAGAGCGGCGTTAAACTGGAAAGAAAGAAAAAGGTTAATGATGGGCTGGGCCAGCTCCCTGATGCAGCTCACTGTCTGGCCACACAGGTGCCTGGGCAGAGGGTGGCTGTGAGGCAAGACGGCTGTTTTTGCTGGCAGTACTGGCTGCTTATGGTGGGTTTATCTGATGCAGAAACTATGGGTGACATGAGAGAGAGAGAGACAGACAAAGGAAGCAATGACTTGGACCCATACGTAGCCGCTCTTTGTCAACCATGTGGATGAGAATGATCATGTTTTTTTCTTTAAAACCTGAAATGGTCGGCAGCTTGCCCTCCTGACTGTGTGTGTTCCAGTACAGGCTTTAATTACACAGGCACATAACCGTTCCTCGGTAATAGACCAAAGCCACGCTTCATCCTGCAGCCTGCACACCACATACCTCATATGTGCCAACTTGGTATCCCATATGTGCAGTTCCCCCCGCTTGCCTTATTTGCAGAACAGAAAGTAGGTGGTTTTAACACCATAGCGACATTAGATATTAACATGTGCCATTCATTTTAGGAATTAAATTGTATAGGGAAGCTAATTCATAGTTATTTGCCTCATGCATTTATCTGCATCCAATAAAATCCATATTCCTTACCCAGGCATACAGCTGACATTAGCTTTGTCGGTATGGGAAACCCAAGTGTAGGCGATGGCAGCACTTTTCATTTTTATTTGCCAGTGCAATTACCAGTTCTTGAAGGTTGTGGGTCAGCTGGCTGATTTGTGCTCAGTGTAACAATAAGGTTACCCACCAAATAATCTTCCCCAACTAATTGGGGAGGTGGTCAGTCTCTATGGGCCTCCCTGTTCCGCCAGTCCAATTTAATGTTGTTATTGCCATGGGAATTTCAACTTGCTGCATGGGCAGTCTACTCCATGCTAATTAAAGTTCCCTTCACCGATTGTCACAGCTGTCCATGCTGATTAAATTTCCCATTCATTTAAGTAAGACAGCAGTGCCTACGTCCACACTAGAAACCTTTCCTTTGAAGTGACAATCTAAATTCATCAGACTTTATCACACTAGTCTACGCAGGCACTTCAGTTGCTGAGAAACTATTAATACAACATCCCTTCCCCCATGCCCAACCTCTCATTGCATTTAATGCAATCTGTCATTTTCTGCCTCAAAATACCCCCCTGCACCCCTGGCCCTAGTGTTGTAGCTTTTTTCTAAATAAGCACACCGACGGCTTAAGCTACAGCAGAGGGAAACGCTTCCTCTCTCTGGCTCAGACTGCCGCTGCTGGAGAAGGGAGATCTGTTCAATGTTTGGGATGATGCAAATTTTGACGGTGGCTGCTGACACTGGATTTGCAAGCTAATGCATATGGGCTATGCTGCTCGTCACAGCCAGTGCCAAGGATTAGTCATGCCTCAGCTTTGAAGTAAGCAGAGTGTTCAAAGGAATGGTCTTTACGAGGGCCACCAGCACAGTCCTCTCCAGCAACAAAACCAGTGATGGAAAAGACATCTTATATTGGATGGTCCAGCCCCTCGTAAGAGAGAGAGTACCCTGTAATGAATCGGTCTGTAGTTTGTGTAGTCTGCTTTAAATGTTCCCAAGGAAAGGGATCCCTTAAATATTGAACATGTAGAATCTGCAGTTGGTAACAGCTCCTGATTAAGGGTTGCGCAAGTCTTGGTCTTGTTGCTAATTGAGCCTGCTACAAATGTAGGTTTTTTTCCCCTCACTCGCCAGTAATTATAAAAATGTTGTAATCTCCGTATTGTCAGTTTTTAAGGCTAAAATGTCAGAAAATTTCAACGATGCTCATTATTCTTTATGCTCAGCTTAAACCCTCCTTTTCTTATTTGAGTGTCTTTGCTAAGTACATTGACATCAGAATAATCTGTCATCTTCTTCATTGATTGCAACTCTAGACTGCTATCCCAGCTGTGGCATTCCCAAAATACCTTCTTACTTACAAATGGATTTCAGTAGATAGAACCCCTTTCCTGCAGTGTAGCTGCCAACTCTTTCCGGAGCTCATCTGTTCTGCTCCTGCTTTAGGCAGGAATTCGAGACTGATGCAAGCACAGAATAATTTTAACTCCTAAGATGTAAACTACATACCTCATTTATAATTTTAAATACTGTAATTACTCCGTAAAATGAGATTGTTATCAGTAGTGTCATGGGCCTGATTAATAGAGTTAGCTTTTCCCATGTGTGATGGAAACCAATTATTCCCAGACTAGTTACTGGATGCTTTAAATATTTACCTGTGTCAAAAAGGCTCAATCCAGGTTTCCACGAGTCTGTTTCCACTGCTTTCACACATGAAAGAGAAGAAAAATTATTACCAAAAATAATGGAATAACAGGAGATTACAAAGCTCTGACTCAATTTAGAAAGGTCAGTTCATACAGTGAATTATCATTAACAACTAGGACCTAAGGAAATCAGTAAACCTGGAAACCTTTATATGCACATTTCAAGCCATATTTAGGAGCTTCGTATCACTGCCTCCAGAGCACTAATCTTTTTTATGATTTTAAATACACCTCTTTAGATCTGTTTTGGTCATGTTCCTCTAAATTTCACTGATACTCAGGCAAGTATACTGACTTCAGTATACTTTTGCTTGGCTAAGATTGTTTTCTGCTGAAAATCTGTAAGTACCTCTCATCTATGGATTTTTCTATCCCCTCAACCCATCCAAACACAAGGAAGTTTTCTACATTTTGCTTGCAGCTTATCAGGCATGGAAAATGTCATCAAAATTGCTGCTTTCATAAATAAACCCCAAAGTGTCTTTGTTTTTGGAGCCTGCTGAAGTTCTTTCCCCAAAAGTGATGTTTTACTCTGGGTTACAGCCAGATGAAAGCCCTTGCAGCCGACTAGGACAAGAAGAGTACCAAGGAGCACTGGTGAGAGCCTTGGCCCCTGACAGTCCATCTCCGGGTTTGTTCAGAGTGGTTTACAAAGACATATATCTCAGGCCCACTGAATCCATACTGTCTCCCACGCCCGAGTTTTCCTACCCAGACTGGCAGCTGGTGTGCTCTTGACTAGAGCTGGTGGGTGAACCACAATGTAGGCTTGGAAAAAGTCATGGACTTGCCAGTGTCCTCCAGCCTAATGAGAGCATTGACCTTGCCCTTAGGTTGCCATCCCAGCGAGGAGCTATCAGCTTCTCTTTGGGAGGGAGACTTGTTGCATGAGACAGATGACTGATTAAGATGTGTGGTCTCCCTTAGGGTAGGAGGAACCCCATCATGTTTCATTGCTAAGGCAATTTTTCCAGACCCCCTTCCCTCCTTATTCTGAGCGCTGCTTAGACACCCTATAAAGAATCTAAAAACTGAGGGAAGTGAAGGGCTGAGAATTCAGTCATGATACACACAGAAGTCTTGCTGTGATTTTGCTTAGGAGGAGAGGTAGGGTAAAGGAAGGGCAGGCCTGGGTAACAGGGAAGGAAACAAGAGGAAAGACAGGAGGAATATTACTAGTTTATCATCCACCTGGGCAGGGTCATTTGGCAGAATTTTGTACATCCCTCAGCGGAGTCATAAGGAAACAGCAGCGACTGGAGCGAGGGGTGCTGGTTGCAGAGCAAGAGGACCCTATCCATAAAGAAGAGCTGGTGCTTGTTTGTTATCAGAGTGGCCAACGTGTCTCCTGAATGCTGTCACTGAGAACAACAACAGATTTCAGTGAAACCAGCTTGTGAGTAGATAATCTCAAAAGGTGTGCTTCACCCTCCCGGGGCAGAGTGACTGTGAAAAGAAAGATTCATATGAAGCTACTTTTCAGCCTGACCAGCTGAAAAAGCCAGCCAAGGAGCAAATCATGAAAAAGATCCCAGACTTCTTGAGTCTTCTGTACAAATATGTTGCTCTGAGTTGCAGGGGGAAAAGGTGCTTAAAGCAGTAGGAACTGCACTGCAGGTGCAACCAGCCAAGGAACCGTGCAAAGATCTGCCTTTGTAAGCAGGGATGTGAGCTGAATGACACGAGCAAGGGGACGTGCCTTTCCCACTTATTACAGGTCTGCGTCTGCTGCCAGCTCCTTGCCAGGGACTATCCTCAGTGACTGCAGCACAGGCTCCTCTAACTTCTCTGATGGTTTAAGCTCAAAAAAAAGCAGGCAGATGCTTTTTGGTAACTCCAGGAAAAGACTGCTTTTTGTCAGTAGGAGCAATGCTGAAGTTTTTCTAGATTCACTCTTCTCAAGAACCACTTCAACTCAGGTGACCACAGGTGCTCTAGTCTGTCCAAATCCCTATGGGTGAGAGCTGTCTGATGCTTCTTCGAGCAGCCTTCTCGTGGCTCACACCCTTTTAAAACTTTCTGTGGTGAGAAAGCCCCTGTTTTTTCCTTCTTAATGAAGAAAAGCACTAGATAAGTGCCAAGGGTTTTGGGTAGCTGGCTGCAAATATGCAGAATATACAGCTTTCTGAGTGACCTGTAAATCCAGGCAAAAGCTGTATTTCTTGCATGTAGTCCTAGACACATAACAAAGCAAGCTTTCAATGGAATACGTATCTGAAAGGGAAATGATTATTCTTATAAGTAGCTAGGGCTTTTTTTTTGGTTTTTCCACTTGATGATGCCCATAGAAATCAAGGGTTGATATTTAAAATACTCCAAGACTGGTCTTTAAAAAAAAAAAAAAAAAAAAAGACACCACCACCACAACTCTTCAGTATAATTGTCTTGAAAAAAATTCTGGGCTAAGTGAGTATAGGATTTCAAGAGAGTTAATGTGCATTGTTAAGAGCTTGGAAGAGTTGAGACCTTCTGAAGATTGTACAGCAAGAAGCTACGCAGGCAACCAGTGCGTTGGGATGGGTGTTTTCCCAGCACACCCTTTTGCTAACCTGAGCCGATGAGAGGAAGTTCCTCGACAGCCTGGCCAAACCCGCAGAACTGATCACTGTTGTTTGCAGAGCAGCGTGCGCGTGCTTGGTAGGATCAAGAAAAACAACTCTCCTTTCCAAGAAAGCAAGGAGTTGTTCAGGAATTTCCCTTTGATCGTTAGAAAAATTGGCTGCTTGGAAGCAACACATCCGAGCTGCCAAAACCTGGGCTGAAAAAAAGATCAGGACTCATTGGGAATATAGCAAGTATGTGTTTGTGGGTTTTTCCCTTCTTGTTCTGCGATGGAGAAAACAGAATCATTCATGATGGAAAGCTTGTGCTTTGTAATTATCTCTGGGGGGACCTTAAGGTGCCTTAAGCAATTAGGTGGGGTCAAACTCTCACTTTGATTTAAACAAGACTCAGCACTGTGTTCCCCTGCTTCTCTGGCAAAGATTTGGCTAGCCTGATGATTAGCCAGCACATCCTTTGGTCCAGATGTTAGGGCTCTTCCCATTTCAGCCTTGCCAGGAAGGCAGGTCTGTCATCACAGGCTATCCCTGCCCTATATGTGGTGTCACGTAATTAGTGCATTGCCATGACTGGCATGTTTACAGGCAGCATATTTGCTCTGCTGTTCTGCACAGGCAAATATTGCACCCCTGTCTCCCCTCTAAAGGTGGGCACTGGATTTTGATAAGAGCAAAGGGAGTCGGGGAGCACGAAAACCGTGAGATTCGAAAAAAAAGAAATGGCTGTGACATCGGTATGGCCAAAAGGGTATGAGAAAGACAAACACGGATGGAAACCAGAGGGAAGAGAAGGAGACTGAAACAAGGAGGAGAGGTATAAAAGTGAGGGAACAGTAAATCTTAGGAGGAGGAGTGTATCCATTTTAAATATGCTGCAACTAGATCAACTACAAATTGTTATTTTGATGGGGAGATTGCTGGGTAAACTTACTTGGCCCATATTATCCACAAAGTCCTGCTGGCATAACACTAGCATAATAAAGTCCTCTAACCTCAACATCAACGACCACGTTGCTCTGTCCTGTTGCAATACTCCTCCCGTTCTTCCCAGGTCTTGCCAAAACCCTCAGGGCCCTGGGGGCACTGTCAGGCTCTGCAGCTTCTCCCTCCCCAGGGGGTTTGGCTGCTTGTGCTCAAGGTCAGCTCCCCTGCAGCACAGCTCTGTTGCCCTGGCCCAGGCTTGGGTGCACTGGTGAGCAAGGGCTGTGGGAAGCATCCGTTGGGGCCTCCACCCGGGCTGCTCGGGGACAAGCACGTAAGCGCATACCCTTGCCTTTGCTCCTTCCATCTGTGCCTAGTCTTGTACCTTGCTATCCTGATCCTGACTCTGCCTTGCTGGTCTGGTGTCCTGCCTCGGTCAGACCTGCCTCATTGCTGGGGACTTGCCTGGTAGCCTGGGCTGTCGGCTAGCCCCAGGTACCACCACTGGACCTGCTCTGCTCTTCTTGTTGGGGCTCTGTGGGGCTGCAGCCCTTGTCAGCAAGGGGCAGCCCTGCCTGCCTTGCTGCCACCCCGGCTCCCATCCCTCACCCTGCTCTGGCTGCTCCCAGGCAAAATCCGTCTCTGAGAAACTTTGCTGTCCCGTCAAGGGAGTGTTAGTGTTTGTATGTGTACTGAGTGCTCTGGAGCCCTGGGAAGTTGTCGGTGGCCTTGCAGAGCACCCACTGACAAGGCTGCTCGCTGGTGAAGGATGGTGAATTGCACAGTCAGGGAAGAAAGAAAGTACAGGTGATGTTTCTACATTCAGTATTAAAGGCAACCTCTACAGTCGCAATCAGCCTGGAGGCTCCTGCGAACAACAGAAACAGAAGATTTAGCTCCACAGACCTGATAGCCGGCACAGAGCTGGTTTTTTGTTCCTCATCTTGACTAACAAATAAGGAAAATTGCAAACACTGCAGTAGATGTTGATTCCCACAGCCTGAAACAAGAGCTCGCCAGTGACCGAGCTGTCCTTTGCCTTTCGCATTCAGGAAGCTGCTAGTTGGCATTCAGTGCGCAAGGCTTGCCCTGGTCCTCCTCCAGGACACATGAAAACAATCTGCAGTACTGCTTGAGGGCTAATTTTAGGTTGCTAAAACTATGAAAGAGAGCAGAAAATCTGCTGCTAGCAATCTTGCTCACCCAGGTGGGCTGGAGAGCCGGTGGCCCTCCAGAAGGCGGCAACAGGCTCTTGGCGCTGAATACCTGCATGATCCGACAAAGAGGCGAGAGGTTAGACGCCAGTGGGCGAGGAGAGAGAAGCACGATCGCAAGGGATGTGGTGGCCCCAAACTCTCTTTCTGCACGTTTTCAAACCAAATGGAAAAGGAAGATGGAAACTATGGATTTAAAAAAAAGGAATTTAAAAGCTGACAGAGGTTGGCAGAAGCAGAAGAAAAGAGTTTAAATGTTAGTAGATGCTGTGCAGTATAACTATACACCTGTGCACTGGAACAAGTGGGAGTGGGTCCTGAGATGCTGATCATGCTCAGGGCCTGGAAACTGAAAGCAGCACGCATCTCCTCTCAGGGTCAGGCCTTCATCCCCCAAACATACACAGACACAAAGTTCCCTTCTCATTTTGCAACAGCAAATGTTGTAAAAGACCTTTATAAATGGTTTTAGAATACTATTTTGAGAACAATTCTAATTTTAATTATTCCCATTTCTTTTTTTTTCCTAAAAGTTACACTATTGTCATGCAATAACCAGTGTGATATCTGCTCTCACTGCATCCTGCTATGAACGTGGTAGGGGTGAAAAACAGTACATTACTGCATGACTCAGTAGATGTGAGTGGTGGAACTAGTTACAGGGAGGAATTAGAGAAGGGATAGTAATGCCGTTACCTGTATTGGGTCGTAAAATATTCCTGTTACTTGCAGAGGTGGAAGTGCCCCTGAATGCTTTGAAAATATTGCATTGGTTATTACACGTAACTTCAACACAAGGCTTTCAGTATTCTAGCAATACAAATTACTAGTTATTATTAACTTAAGACATACCTGTATTCTGTCCTCTTCCTTGTGCGGCCTGAACCTGTCCTAAGTAGACATCAAAATGGAAAAGCGTGATTTATACCGTTTGGTTCAGGACTACTGCTGCCTGGGTTTTTCACTGAGTCTCATTTTATAGCTATCAGAGTTAATGGTTCATATATAGAGAATTTTCATTAATATACTTTCTCAGATGTTAACTCTGTATATTTTGAGCCAGCTTAAAAAAAGGGTTACCTTGCTTTGTCTGTCATATAGATTAATCTAGTTAGCATTCCCTACAGCTATGAATATTACTTTTACAGGTCTCTGGTCTGCATTTAAAAGGCTTGTAGTTACTGCTGTGATTTGCTTTCCCTTATAACTTTCCTTCTCTCACTCACACTGGTTAGCTATGTTTATTTCTATTTCAGTACCATCCAATTGTGCTGGTTGTGTAAGGGAGGTTAAAAAAAGCCCCAAACCCCAAATGACCTCCCACACCAGATACTACCCTTTCTGCAGAGAGTGAGCGGACACAAGCAAGCAGGCAGGCCTTAAATAATGAGACGATGACAAAAATAATGTGGGAGAATTCATGTGTCTGCAATGTCTTTACCACCGTCTACACAAAAGGCTTTTTTTTTAAGGTGATTGGGTTATTAAATTCACATTGTTCAAAAATACTAAAGGCTCAAAGCATTTGCAGACGAAAACCATGTCTTTAATCATGCCTTTCATTTCATTAATTATTCTTAACAAGCTTGTTAACAAACCTATTCTTTAACAAGCCTGTATTCATTAGTTTTCCCAGAAAGATTAATTCCAAAGCCTGGAGAAATCAGGGGGAATGTTCTAGCTGACTCCTGTGAACACTGGACAGGGGCCCCTGGGATATTTTCATCAATAAGATATCATAAACGAGACCATTTTAATGGTTGTCTCAGAAAACAGGAATTGCTGCTCCTTGGGAACTTGATATTGCAAAATTAGGTGACAGCAAATAGCTTGCGTTTGACCCAAATTCGAACACTCACAGGCCACTGGGAGCCCTTTGATGGGATTTCTAGGAGCTCTCCTGAGAGACATTGTAAACTCCAGAAGCCAAAGAGATCCTGTTTAAGGAAATAGCAGGCTCATCTGCCAAAACTGGCAAGGCTTTTAAACTCTGTAAGCTTGTAGCTCTGGCTCCGGATGGACCACGGGTAGCCCAGGCTGGGTTTTCGGGCCGTGGAGCGTAAAGCCTGTCTGTGCAGCAGTGTTGTATGTGGTTGTGCAGGGCATGCTTTCCACGCAGATCGGTACGTGCCAAAGAGGTGGAAGAAAATTAACTCAGCCTGAGAGCTTGCCTTGTTTCGGGTTTGCCACAACTGAGCCCAAATGTGTATATAACACTCTTTACAAGGTCCGTAGACAGAGAGTACAAGAGGGTAAGAGAGAGATTAGCTCAGTATCAGAAGTATTTTATGCCACTTTTTAAATGAATTAACCCTACCCTCCACACCCATGTTAGCAACCTGGATTTCTCTCTATGCTCCTTTTGACTGTGCTGGGCCTTGGGACTGTTCCCTCTAGCTGTACCCCCCAAAGGCGTGTTACCACCACCCCCCAGCAAGCCGGTTTGTGCCATGCCTTTGCTGGCTGGGGCAAACACAGTGGTGGTGGAGGGGTGGTGGTGGTGGTTGGATGCCCAGGCACTCGCTGCCTGATGCTTGGTTGCCAGCTCAGTGCCTCAGCATGGCACTGAGGATCGCAACACGGCTTATGACTGCAGTGTTCACAGGAGCACTGGATTTATTCCCAATCCTCATCCAGGGTCCAAGCAGCTGTGCAAGAGGATTGCTTGAAGAGCTGGGGTGGGAGAGGGCAAGTGGGTTTGTGGCCCTTGGGAGCGTGCCTGGCTAACTGCTGTTGGAAAGAGGCAGAAGCCGTCATTGTACCAGAGCGTGGCTGAAATTAAGGTTGTGCCCAGAGCAGGAGAGAGTTTGCATCCACTTTGAAAGCCTGCTGCCATTGCTGCTTCCCCCTCAGGATCGTCCTTTACTGTATACTGCACTGGCGAGGTGCTACACTCGCCAGTAGGGCAGATAGGAATAAGCTGTCAAATGTCATGCTAGTCGCATCAGTGGTTTTTCATTTAGCAGTTTTGCCACATCAAGTCTTTAAAGCGGGGGTCCTGCGATGGAGGAGAGTCTCAGATATTTTTCCTGTTTCTGTACCTTTGACAAACAGAAGATAAAGAGGAAAGAAGAGCAAGAGCTAGGACAGAGGAGTTTTGCCCCTGCTCTAATGCTCTAAGCGGCAAGTCCTGCTTTTCTTTTGCCCCTGTGAACTTTCACCAGTGCTAGTGGCTAGAAATGGAAATGCTGGATCTAACAGCAGCCACAGCCATGCTCATTCTGACTGTGCTCCATTTCAAGGTTATTTACTTTTGAGGTGCCTTTTGCAGGCAAACTACCAATGCCCTGTGAGAGGTAGATCTGCGAGTCCTTGTGAGCCAAGATGGACAGGAGAACATTTGATTCTGTCCGGTCAAGCCAAACTCTGGTTAAGGCCAATGGCATCATCAGAAACTCTGGCCTGAATAACGGGAGTGAGTCCTAAAGGCTCCTCAGACAGAGAAAACTGATAAACTGGTCATTGCTTCAAAACTGTATTTGTACTTTCTGTATTTTTTTTTTTTAGCCAGTTCTCCTTTTTTAGAATCAAGAAGAGATCAGGAGAATTCAGGAAGCCAGATACCGATTACAGACATGCTGGACATAGTCCTAGAAATGATGTGTGTGAAATCAGAAGTAGGTCTCCGCCACTCTTCCAGCTCACAATAACCTGTCCCTAAGTCTGATTACTTTAAACTTTTGGGAGTTAATTTGTGTTTAGAACTTCAGTAAAGAAAATTGTGAAGAAACATGGATCCAAATTGTGATGAAGTGACTTTTGAAAGACTTGAAAAAGTGAGTAGTGTTTTGTTGTTTTTTTTTTTTTCCATTTTTTGACTAAAGATTTGGTCTTATCAAAGACAAATACAACCTTCCCACTGATTTCAGTGTTGCCAGAACTTTACTCTCAACATGCATCTCTCGCTGACTGGGGAACCTCAAACAGGGTTTCCTGATTGCTAGTAAAGACAGTAATAGCCTCTTCCGTGCTCAGCCTGTGGGAATAGGAAAGAGAAAAGAGAGCAACAAGCAGGACCAGGCTTACAGGCACATTAGGTACCGAATGATGCAGATACTCACTGAATTTAAACCCCTTTGAATTGTGTTGGCACTTCTGTAAATCCTGCCATACACACACCTGCACATTTGACTTGGAAAGATTAACCCCTCCAGCCCCTGCCCTTATTCTGGGCTCGCAGCTAAATTTGACTTAATGATGCTTTCCCTCAAGACCTGAATTGCCCAAAAGATACCTGCCCTGCCATGTGCTTGGCTCTGAATTACTTGGCATCAGGGATGGCTGCAGTTACGTATGTGAGAGCAAAGCTGAGTTCAAGGCACTCAGAAATAGCGACAGAGCATAAAACCTAATGATGGCCCTGCTCCCTTTTCACTCAAAAGCAATCATATCCCCATGCTCAGAAACTTAAAAACAGTTGAAAATATTCTCCTTTACTTGACCACACAGCTGAGCAATTACACATTGTACGGGAAGACACCTTTAAATACTTGCATTGCAGGCTGTGGGCTGGAATGGGAGCAGGCTTCTGCATCGAGATGCAGAGCTCTGAGCAGCCGCCACTCTGCTGTCTACAACGCAAGTGGCATGCCAGGAACAACATCACATTTATGCCAGACTCAGAACCCCAGCCTGAGGTTTTCGAAAGAGCATTGGTTTAACATCAGTTGGCATTTCAGGTCTCTCAGCCCTAAGTTTAGATGGCTGTGCAGCCCTCTGCATCATGTGTCTTACAACTAAATCAAGTCTCCCTTTGAGAGGGTAAGACAGAAGTAAGCAATAGGAAAACATGATTCAAACAGCACAAACTTTGTCTCAAGTGTTGCAAAACCCAGCATTTGTCAAGGTTGAAATGCACAGATATTCACTAGAAAGGCTTCCCCAGAGCTGTGGGTGACCAGCATCTCTGACATTCAGGCCAAGCGTCTGTTTTTCTGTTTAAATCCAGACTTGGATGCAGTCACTGAATTTGCTGAGGCTTGAAAGGTTACTGAATCATTGCTGCCTTAAAATACACTGTACTGCGTGCCTTGTGGCACATACTTCTTCACCATACTTACTTGATGCTGCAGCTACCACAGATGAATATGCTGGGTCGATACTGCTAGAACCTAAAAATAAGAGATTTTTATTTTCAGCTATTGAACCAAAACCCCCAATTAATGAATAAGAATAAACAGAGAAGAAAAGGTTAAGGAAAACCAGGTGTGCAAAAATTACGAGAGAATTCCTTCACAGTGCTTTAATCTTTAAAATTCAAAAGCTGTTACAAAAAATATATTGCAACTTTCATTTATTGAAAGTTATCACAAAATTAATTCTAAAATGAGTCTTGACTTATTTGTTGAACTCTCAGTCCAGACACATGAATCAAAGAATGATTTGTTGACTCCTATACCTGAAAATCATGACAGCATTTGGGGATGGAGAGCTTACTTCCCCCATGAATCAATTTATATGCCAGTAGAAAGACCATCCACAGCTGTACTGCTTACTGCAGATGAACTCTCATCTTGGAGCATCTACACACATTTGCGTTTATGTGAGACCCACTGATTTTGTATGTATCTTGAAGGCTATACAACAACTCTAACTCCAGCCCATCTGCTGGAATTAGTTTCTTTATCCACTCCTAGTATTTCTACATTAAATTGCTGAATTAATGATTTACTAAATCATGGTATAGTCAGCTGCATGTCTTGTTCCTTACATTTTAGGAAAGCTGTAGGTCAGGAGGAAAGCAATTCAAAGAGCCATGCTACTGACCTATATCTCTGACCCTATGCAGCCCGGCTCGAGTCTTGGCTGCAGCTGCAACTGTTGTGGTTCTGGTTGTTGCAGGTGTTGTCGTTGGCTTTGGTGTTGTGGTGGAAGGATCCGTCATCATGGTCGTTGGTGTTGGGGTTGTGGTGGCCATTTGTGTAGCTGGTGTTGGTACTGGAGATGTCTGATACTCTTTGCGGACTGCATCCCCTGTAGGAACATTGACACGGTCACTGCAGGTGGATGTGTGACACAATCACTGCAGCTGAATGTGTGACATGCATGAAAGCACCATTAATAGCGCTCACTGTTTAAGGCAACCCAGCCACTGGTGTTCTCCTCAGGGTGTCTACAAACATCCTCATCTGTGGAGCCATTAGTGCCTCCAATGCTGTGTGGCTGTGTAGCACAAGTGCCTGTGTGACACAGTATCACACCGCTTTCCAGAGGGTGCTGACAACAGCCTATTGTAGCCTTAGTGTTTCCCCTATACTTTCTCCGCTTTGGCCAGGAACACCTATCAACCTGACAGATGTCTCAGACCTATGAAATGGTTCAGCCAGCCAGTTGCAGTTTCCATTTTGTCATCATCTTTTCTCAGTGGAATTAAGCAGTTAGAAAGTCCATATAAATGGAAATCAGCTGACATCTGGAAAGAAAAGATGGCCATTCTGAGTCACAGACCAGAATAAAATATGTGTTGTCCACCACAGCACTGAAATGCTTTTGGCAGAAAGAAAACTTTCAGGTAACAGTGATTCAGGGAGCAGGGGGTGTTAGGGCTTTGGCTGAGGGGAGCTGGGGAGAGCACAACCTGGGAGGTGCCGATTTCATCTAACTTCGGCTCATCTCACAGTTACTACTACTTTTAAAATGTATCATCTGTTGTGAGAACAGAGACAATTCTAGTTGCAAAATTTGCATCCTAAATATCCTTATACGAAATTGTTAACATGCTTACAGCTCTTTCAAGTCATTGTCTTGAAAAAGAACCTTCACCATCTATCTACAAAAAACTGCCCTAAGATATATTCCACGTTCACCTCAGTCTTGTTCCTATCCTCCCTGCCCATAGCCCTGGGGATGGCCTGACATGCTGTGCACACTGAAAGGGAATGTTGTGCAGTCTATTCATTGCTGCACAGCACAAGCTTGTATTTTGTTGCTGGATGTTCTCCTTTTGGAAAGCATCATCATGAAACTGTCTGGTGGATTAATTACCACCTAAAGCTAGCCAGTGAAAAACTCAGATCTCAAGACAGTTTTAATGGGATAATGCTGAAAGAGAGTTCAGAAGAAAAACAAAACAACTCAGCTGAAAAAATCCGTATGAATGGCTCTCTTTGGGCTGAATGGTGCCCTGCTCCATGCTGCTGTGCTAAAAGTAAGAAGACAGAGGGCACAGTGAGTCTTTCCCCTGTCATCTGGTGCTGCTGGAGTTGGGAGGAGGCACATCAGCCGGATTTATACCCTAGGCTGCAAGGAGCAATGAAGCTGGGAGCTAACAGTATTAGCAGAAAACCCAAGGAAACAGCATAGTAAGAGCAGAGAAAAGATGTTGCCTTGGTGCATGTTAGCTGTGTTTCTGGCAGAGCCTTTAACACAAGAGGAGGGCTCTCGAGGGCTAGCCATTCCCAGTGCTCTCGCAGGCAGGGTGTCCATCTACCTCACAGTATCTTCAAAGGGTTTGCAGGGCATGTGCCCTGCACAGGAAATTGCCAAGAGCTGTAACGCAGCCTTGTGAAGTTCATGGCACCTGAACTCGCCCAAAGCTCAGGCAGAAATTAAACTGAGAGGGTGTCCTCTCCTCTCTGAGTTGACACATGCCCTTCAAGCACCGTCGCAGGTGCTCATGTAATGGGATTGATTCGGTGGGAAAGAGGCTGTAGAGAGGAGGTTGGACAGGGGAGGTAAAGCTGTAAGTGTTACCAGTGTCAAACTGCTTCCTATAAGCATCGGCAGGCAGTTTAGACTGGAAGGCATACTGTAAAAGAGCATCGAGATCCCCAACCCTTACCTTGTTCTGATGCATTAGCGGTATCTGCACTCTTCGTAGCTTTTAGGTCTTGCTCTGGCTTTTTAGGCTCTGAAGAAAAATTAAGCACATTAGGAAATGCAGCTCTGGAAGAAAATAATTTTAAGTCTCCTATTTAGAGATTATAAGTCCCCAAAGGAAGGCATCCCGTCACCTGGCATTAGGTAGGTCAGTCAGTCTAATCAGAGCTTTCTCACCAAGTGAGAAAAAGTGACGGCTGGGTTCCTCTAGAGAGTAGTCACCCCATATTTTTGGTGCCAAATTTAGGCATTTTTACTGCCCAAAAGCTCCTGCCAATGTCAATAGAATTTCTGAAGTGAGCAATAAATATGGGTTTTTACCACTAATAAACCAATACTCATCAGATTAATGAATCATGTTGTTGATTTTTCTTCTGAGTAGCAGCGTGTCCTGAGAATCAGGGTCATGGTGTGTGTAGAGTCTTCAGGGAATACCAGCTAACATGCAATATTTCAGTCACTAATTCACATTCAGATGTAGTTCTTTGTTGCCTGACATTGTCAGATCATAATGGGGCCAAATCCTGAATGCCACGGACTGGCTTAGAAGGAGAAGGGAGATTTTTTTGGACCTTTTTTTCTTCTAAGACCCAAATCCATCAAAGTACTTGGAACATTTATTACAGTTCGTTTACTGCGACCCTGCAAAAGAATCTGCCTCTGCTTTTATGTCTGACTGAGTACTGGAGGATTTTGATCTTCCATATTTTTCTGTTCTCTAGCTATTTTGGCAGCATTGACCTATTTGATAAATTACTCCCGGGTTAATGGTTTCCTAAAAATTTTTATTATTTTTAAAAACAACAGCTTTTGATTGTTTTTACCAGCTGTGAATAGTTACAATTTTGGGAAGGTTTTTCTTGCTGTGCCCAGCATTTGGGAAGCACTGTAACCACCAGCAGCATTTAAAGAAATGTCAGGCACTATCCCAGATGCCCCTGGGATGAGGACCAAAACTGCATCTCTGACAGCTGATCAGGTGTGAAGCAAGATTTTTTGCTAATCCGGCAGCAAGTGAGTGTAATCCTCAAAGGACTGCCTTTACCTCCTACAGATAATGGGTTTAAGTATCCAAGCGTGCAATGTGGTCCCTACAGTTTAAAACAGAAGAAAAAGGTAGCTTTTTTAAAATTAAGAAATAAGTAGGAAATCCTTTATCACAAGATGGCCCCAGCATCATATTACAGAGGTTTTTATCTTGAGAACAAGCTGTTTCTAGCTGAGTACAGCTGAGATTGCTGGGCTGAGGTGGCAGGGCTAAGGAGGGCTGATGGGGCCAAGTGGGGCTCAGGGAAGATGGATTGAGACCATCAGATCTCTTTGCTACCTGTGGGACAGGGCAGGGCAAAGCAAGGCAGTGGTGTCCTCAATCACTGAGTTTGATGTAACAGTTATTATTTGCTCCTTTGATCGCCCTGGCTTTTCTCTGCATGAATGCACAGTCTTTGTTGCTAGGATCCTAACATTTTCATTCACACTGTTTGATTCAAGAACAAAGTGAAGGAAACCACTTGCGTCTTTGGTTTGCTGCAGGAAGAGTCTCCTGGTTGTTTGCGTGTCTGAGACGTGACTTGATAACGCTCCCCATTCCTGTACTGATTCTCATGTAATGTGGGTTTTAGCAGTGGTGGAAGAAATCTTTGCTTGCAGCCTGCTGAGCTCTACCCTGGCTGCGATTGTCCCTGGTCTGGTGTGAGACATTTAGGCTGATACTTCATGTGTGGGTACATTTGGGAATGATGAGATGTGGTGTTAGTGATTGTTTCCTAGAAAAAGCCAAGATTTCTAAGGTACTGCCTCCTTTCTAGCAGTGTATATTTGGGTCAGTAATTTCTGCATACCTGGTCAAGACACATACAAAAATCTGTACCTGTTTAATTGTAAACACAAAGGTATTGCAAACTAAAGGCATGGCTTTGAGTGATGTATATTCTGTCTGAACAACTACAGTGTTCAGATGAAAATGTGTCTTTGTGCAAGTAAAAGTCTAAAGATGAGGAAAGAGCTCTGTGCTTTGCTTCCACAGACCAAACAATAATGGGCAGGAGAAGAGCAGGACTCCATGTAACCTCTGTGTGGCCTTGGAGGGATGCACCCACTGACAGGCATTTGAGTTCACGGAGAAGATGCAGCACATTTTGTTATACCACAGCTCACAGAGGATAAGCTCAGGAAGGCTCAGGCTCAGCAAACAGCAAAAGAGCTGTGTTAGGGAAGTGTGTAGTAGTATGAGACATTAATTTCGTTTTTGTTCACACCCGCAAGGAAGAGTCTGAACATTACACAGTTGTTACAGGGGGCACAAACAAAAGTGCCATTTCAGTGATGGAGGCACTTCACATACTCTTGAATATCAACTACCACCTAGTGTAAGACTTGATCAAAGACCTCTGAAAACGACTAAATTATTTAAACTGAGTTGAGTCTTACAGAGTAGGATGCTGACTAAAATGGTTATACAGAGTAGTTCCTTAAAATGTCATCCTTAGCTAAAGCCGCAGTGCATTGCCATCTGTGTCATTAGTATTATATTATTATTCATTATTATACTCTCAACGTTGAATATCCCAAAAGATAACATTAGGAGAAAGTCAACATGTAAAACCTCAAATGCTGTCATATAATCAGGACAACATCATACTCACTAACGGATTTAAAGCAAGGGGGAAGCTACTTGGGAACAGAAGTCTGTGAAACATGGTATGACCAAAAAAATAGAAATTGCCTGGGATAATTTCCATATGCTTAACATAAAAAATACCATGAGGGATTTGGATGAGATACTAAGGGATGCATTAACTTCTGACTTGGAATAATTATATCTTTGTCTTACACAACTGAGAAGCTACAACAGATAGTTGTGAATGGATGTAAGGGAGAGTCAGTCATAATTACTTGCCTGATTTAACAGCTGTGCTTTTTGAAGAAGAATATTCAAGAGTTGATGGATATGTCACACCTTTTCTTGGCTTGCCCTCTGAAAAAAAATCATTAAAAAGCATCACAAAAAATTTCTAAATTTTCTTGCAACCAAACTCCCATCTAACATGTGCGTTCAGAATCAGACTCCACTTCTTTACTGCCCAACTCATTTTCTTGAAGATTTCTTTCATCTGATGGCAGAATCTCAAACCCGTGCCGCTAAAAATACCAACTCCTAAATCCAGCATCATAAAAAAAAAGTTAGAAAGCATGAAAACGCAGTCCTGGGAAGGATTTGAAGAGGTCAGTTAGTTCATTCCTTTGCTCTCAAATGGTGTTAAGCATAAGGGGACCATTCCTGAAGGACATCTGTATAACCTGTTCTTAAACCCACAGCCTCCCTAGGCAGCCTTTTCCAGTGCCCGACTATGCACTTGAGTTAGAAAGCATGTTTGATGTGGGATTCATTCCGTCATGCACACAGCATTCTTCTCTGACCTCACTTTTGCAACATGCCATTTCTGGCAACAGTCTTTTGCAGTAATAACAGTGCAAGAAGGTTGTGCTTGTGTGTGGGAACACGTGCTACCTATATTTAGATCTAAAATGAGGGTCCTGTCTTAAAACAATGAGGTATGTTTCCCAGTTAAGCTTTGAACCACAAATCTTTTTAGTGCCGCATCACATGCCATCTCTATTGGTACATGTGGCCATGCAAATCCATCTCTTGGGGCAGTTTTTATATTCCCATATATTTTGTAGGGAAGACTGCTCTGGTCTCTATGAGTTGGTGGATGTAGGACTTCTGGATCCTGGTGACTGTCTCTACAAGATGTTGTGGTGTGTCATGTGTCTGGACCACCTCAGGTGAGACCTATGTCCACCTCCTGCAAAACCTGAGTCATGATGGTGGTGCTAGGTTTGCTTTCCTTTATTCCTTCGGTGGATTCTTTTAGAAGGTGTATATGGCACTGCAAGCACACCAGTTGTCATCCTGGGTGATTAATCCAGAAACCAACAGCACTGAACAGAATTAGCTGCTACAGACTGAGCCACTCCTGGGAACGGGGGGCTATTTCCCCTGTGATGGCACACAAAGAAGGGTATATGCCAGATGACCTGGTCCTCTATGAGCAGGGATGGCCATGGAGCTGGAGAAGTGCTGTCCTTTGTCCATTTTCATGTTTCTTTCTCCTTTGTTTTATTCCTTTCTGAAATTTCAGATGTCATTAAAAAACCCTAGATGAAGTTAGTTTTAGATACTAATGAAGTAATGATTTAAGGATCTAATCCATTTCTCATTTACAGTGGTATAAACTGAGAGCAGCTCCACTGAAGTCAACACAGATGTGCCAAAGATCAGAGCTGGCAAGTTAGCATGCAAGGAAAGCTGGAAAGAGCTTCCTCCTTGCCCTTGGGTCTCTTACAGAAGCTGGCCTAAGTGAGGGGCAGCAGGTCTTCGCTTTCACTTCCCTCCAAGCCAAAACCAGGATCAGGAGCCAAGCAGGACTACGGAGCTCTTCTACCAATTTGGTAGAAAGACGGAAAAGTTAAGGATTGCAGATGATTTCTAAATGCATTTCTTTATCGCCAACAGAGGCAGAGTTGTCAGGTATGAGTGGTTGTTAACACAGATGCAGCAATAGCATAGTAATCTGATTTTAATTTAGAATATTTCTGTGCTAATCTGATTTCTAATACAAACCTGAAGCCCGCTGCTGTGCAAATAAACTAGCTGGCACAGGGGCTGACTGCTCCTGGACTCCGGGTTTTTTGATCAACAGCAACTTACATCCCATGTGTGATCAAGAGGTAGGTCTGAAGCCTGACCTGAATGTGGCCTTGCTCTCTGGAGCAATGGTAATATGTCTTTTCCACTGTCCGGAAAACATTGCATCTAGGTCGGAGTTTGCTTAACATACTTAAAAATGGGTTTACATGCGGACTGAAAACCTCAACTTCTGGCCCTTGAAGTACAAGCTACGGGGTAGTGGCTGCTCACCGTCTCACGCTTATTTGTGACTAGGAAACCCAGAGGTTTAGGACTCTATTTTCTTAACCCACTAGCTGCAAAACTCCCACTAAACTGAATGGAGTCATTCAAGTGAGTGCCAAGGCATTTCACTGCTTGAAAGTGAATACCAGCGCATTTGCATACCTCCTGGTGTGCTGGCTGCTTTAATCCCAGAGGACAGGCCTCGTCCCCCTCTGCCCCTAAATCATGCCACTTCATCGCCTGGGTCCCCAGAAGATTCCTCTTCTGTGCTCTTTTGTGCAGATGCTCATTCACAATTTAAACATCGCAAACTCTTGGTGACAATATCCTAACTAGGAAGAAACTGTTGGCACATTTCCAGGGTACCGTAGCGCATACGGGTCTGGTCTGCTGAAAGGGAATTTGGCTGGAGAATAGGGAATTCAATTCAAGCTCTAAAGCTGTCCTGGAATTAATGCCTTAGGTGACTTTGTATTTTTATCAGGGAATGCTTTATGCAGCTCTGTCTTTTTGTGACTCATAATTGTAAAAAAAACCCAACTCATCTCTTTTTGAGAGTGAGATCTGTCTGCATTCAGCCTCAGGCTGCTGAGATGAATAGCACAGCCTTCCTGGGGTTTTAGTCTTCTAAATTTCTCTCTAGAATTCTAAAATTCCCACATTTTCAGTAGTTATAGTGAGAGTTTTCTTCATATTTATATATGAAATATGATATGATATATATTATGTTAGATTTACGCTTAAGCTAGTTTATAAACTCAGTAGTTCCACTGACATCAGTGAGAGCACTCAGCGTGTGTAAAATTAAGTGCATGAGGGACAATTCTGAGGGATAATTCTCATCATGCCTACACATACCCAGATTCCTCATCATCCCTTCTTACATGTGCTCGTAACTTTCTCTTGTATCTTCTTTTATAGTGCCTCATTAATTAAGAATAAAGATTTGTTACTATAAATCAAAAATTCCTACAGTTTTATGGGATAACAACTGAGCAGCTGCTGAGGTAAAAAAATCTTATTTCCCATTTATGTACCAGAATTACAATGTGCTGTTTGTTGGGGAAAAAACAGCAACAAGTACAAGTAGCAATTCAGCTATTCCAGGAAGTTCCTACTCATCCAAAAAAAATCCTTCTCATAATGTGGTGTACCCATGGCAGAATGCTGTAAAAAGTGCATCCAAATATATTAATGCAAACTCCAGGTGACAGTGGGTTTTGGTCAGTTTCTGGGACCTCCTTTGCTGTCCACAAATTTCCACATTTTTAGTGGCTGTTCAGTTGCTTGAACTGTCAATTTTTTCCAGGAATGGTATAGTTAACTAACATCAATTGGTCGTACCTATCCTAAACCTCCAAAAGTATGGACCAGCAAGAACTGACCCACTGTATGGACGCAGCAAGAAGTTAGATTTAGAAATTGTATGTAAAGCAATGTAAATTAGACCCTCCTTTCACACAGGTAGAATGAGTGCAAGTTAGGTTCAAGATAATCTGAAGCTGGTGTATAGGGGATCTAATTTAAAAAAAAAATCTGTGAATTTTGTCAGTGAATGGAAGTGAGCTGCTGTATATACTATGGGGAGAAAAAAGGAATGAGCATTAAATTTAGATGGATTTGCCGGCATTGAGTAGATACCAAAACTGTTTGGTTAACAGAGTTGGGGAGAATTCATAACATACTTGGGATGCACCAATGGAATTGGTTAATATAGGATTTGCATAAATACAGTATGGCTGTATGTGGCTTGAGATGGGTTGACAGAAGTCAGAAGCTGCTTCAGAAGACGTGAACTCAGGTGCAGGCTGAGGATGCTTCAAATGGCCAAAAGGCCCTTTAGTTCCCTTAGCAGCACTACTACCAGGGTGGAGAGCAAGTGCAACAGGAAGACCTCCCCGTCAGTACCAAGGCTTGGATTTTATGCATCGATAGCAGGAGTTAAGGTGCCTTCAAAGAGTCAATCCAGACCACCTGTCACCTCCCACAGTGGCTCAGACCCACACTGGCCTGAACCGAGCACACCGCTGGCAGGGTGTATGTCTCTTTGCAGGCTATACAGAAAGCCCAGAATAAAAACTGTCTCAAATGCATTATTCATGCTAAAGCCGGGTGGGGTGGACTTGCAGTGACTAAACAGGTCTTTGAAATGAGAAGGCTGCTTCCCCCTCTGCCCGTTGGTGCCCAGCTGGGTTGGGCAGCGGGGAGCAGCTGGGGAGGGCAGGCGGCTCTGACGCTCCACCACGGTACCTGACACGAGGAAGGACTCCCTCCAGCGTGGCAGTGACAGGGAGCGGACCCCATTGGAGAAGCTCCCGCGGTAACTGGAGTGGCCGGCGACTTTCTGGACGAGGATCTTCCCGCCTGTGTTGTCAATTATGCCACTGCAAGGGGAAAACATGGTGTCTGAAGGTGGAAATTCCCCCCCAAACCTTAGAAACTGTTCAACAATGCAAGAGGTATGAAGCATTCACTTTTACCTTTAAACCAGGGGGTGTAGTGGAGCTGCGATGCTACTACTAAGTCTGCTGCTAAGAAATATTTGTGCTTCTTCCACATAGAGAAGAGCAGCTTGTTACAAAGTGCTGTCGGGATCTGTCTGCTCTTCCCACTGATCTACTGGTCCTGTGTTTAAGTTTGACCTAGTTGCACACAAAAACAAGCCACTATGTTCATTAAAATTCCTGCAAGCTTGATTGATTGAATGACTGAAGATACAGGGAGAGGTGCTCAGAGGAGTTTTTGGGCCAACCATGTGACAGAAATACAAATGTGAGGCAAACCTCCCACTCGCTTGGCTTTTTCTTTTGTAAAAAATTAATGTTTTCTTTGAGTTCCAGTATGTGTTATCTGCAAAAAACTAAGCCTGGTTCTGACCTCAGCCTGAAGTAAACTGAACACAGTATTGCTGGAAACTGTTGAAAACCTGGCAGGCTCCGTGTGCAGTGCACATTAAATGGTGTTTGACATATGATGTAACGTATCTCAAGACAAACAGAAAACCTTCAGTGTATGCAACCTGCTGTGGCATCATTAGGAAAGCAGGCAAAACAGGAAAACGACTGCGACTCCAGAGGGGTGGTAGGACTGGCAATAATGACACTGCAGGAACGTAAGTAATGGGCAGCAAACAATGGTGAAGAATATGTTAGAGCTGTAGCTTTCTCTGATGATCGCAAGAAGCTACTGGTAAAATAACTGTAAGGAAAGGAAATTCACTGTCTGCGGAAATGCAACATAGAAGCTAACAAAGAGAAACCCAGCTGGCAAACGAGGAAAATTGAAACCCTCACTGCCACAATACGGGCAGCCAGCATTTGAACTACGGGGGAAATTGCAGTCTCTATCAGTATTTTGTAACTTCCCTTTAGGACAAGCTCTATGTGCAGAGACAAATTCCATCGTGCACTAGCATCTGAAGGAAGAATTTGTCATTTGAAAGCCAGTCACCTGGCAGTCATCTACCCAGCAAGGGGCTGAGCAGACAGAGCTGCAGTCAGGAGGTGGCAGCCCTATGCACACAGGCACGTCAGCCTGTGCTCTGCGCAGTGCAGAGGCAAGGTATAAAGTCCCAAATCCTTAACTATTCAACTTTACTCAAGCTTCCACCTATTTCACAGAACTGGAAGCACTGCAATAGCTCGAATAACTCCAAGTGAAGTCAGTTGTCAATCAGGCTTCACAAGTTCTTACTGCATTTTCAGCTGAATGCATCCTGCCTCTGCATCCTGCCTACAATTATGGTGTGTTTTGGTTGTGAAGTTTTTCTCCATTAAAATTTTATACACATTTTTGCATGGCTAATGCAGCAAAATTTGTGCTATAAAATTTGTATTACACATTTTCTTGTCCAGTGTCCTTTTCTGTGGCAGGAAAGCACATTACTCAGCCTTTGACGTCAAGGACAGTTAAATTCAAATCTGGAGAAGCAAAACCAATCCCAGAAGTATGAGAGTTGTATGTGTTCATCACTGGTGATATGCCTATTTTTCACTGAAGCTTTATTAGTGGCAGCAGCTCCATCCCTATCTTCCACTTGAATAATAATAGTATAATAGTAATTTGCTATGCATGAATGAGAGATCTGCAAACCTCAAGGCACTTCTCCAAGGGTTGAGAAATGTCTTCAAACACGACTGATTTCAGTAGGAATACAGGACTGACAGCACTTTATAAGATTGGATCCATTGCATTGCACATGGTCTTTCTCACAGGTTTTCTACTAGAACAACAGCCTGTAATCAAACCTACAAGGCAGTGGGAACTTCAAAGGGTTTGAAAAGGCGAGAGCTCCCTACACTGAAATGATACACTGAAATGATGGTTTTGTCTGAGTGCCTTGCTCATTTAAACTCACTCACCTGTGAATTGCAGCATTGCACACACTGGAGAAGGAAGCATAAATGTCTGTGCCATAAACACGGTATTTTACATCTTGACATCCAGGAGGGCATTTTGCAATGAATTCTGGATTGATTATCTTCCCCGCCTTGACATCACAATCGATCTGGGGTACATCTGTGAGTGCAAAATCTTGGTAAAGTCAAACAATGTTTTCATAGCTGAGTGATCTTGTCATGAATCAATGAATAGCTGAGTGACAGGGATGCCCTCCTCTTATGCCTTTGTATCAATGGTTTTGTGATACAAGACATGTCTATGTGTTCTGCATCTACAATATAACACAAAACAACCCCTAGACCGAGGGATGTGGCTGTAACTAAGGGTGGAATAAAGAAGCTTGAGGATATTTCTGACCTTCAATGTTTGCATCTCTGAAGGAAATACCCGTTATGACACTTTGCTGGAGAGAGAAAGAAATGTAGTCACCCAGGCTGTGGTTAACGTGTGGGAAGGAGGGGGTAGGGGAAGAGGTGGCTGTGAGTCAGGACTGGGAAGGACTGTGCACACACGAGGCAGGATGCTTCCCAAGCCTCCCGCTGTGCTCATGTAGCTCCGTGCCATCTATAACACCAGGCTGCAGCCACAGCCCATTATCTTGTCCTTAATTTTTAAAACTATTTGCTGGGTACAATTTACTTTGAACAAGGGGTTTAAGTGTGAGTTCACAACCTCACAGCAGGCTTGTTTGTCAACTAAATGAGCAAAATAATCTGTGGACAGAAATGCTCTTACAGGAGCTGAAAATTATACATCCTAGTGCATAGGACATGCACCACTTGTCTCATGCTAATCAGCTACATATGCTTTGTGTTACAGCAGGTCCATTTCACATATTTATGTCTCTCTCTCTGTGAAAACCTTAGTGCTTGCTTAGATCCTTGTGTGGTACCTAATGACCTATGAAGACACATTTTAGTAGTGAAGTACACAATTTCCCCTTTACACACATTCAGTAGCACACACTTTACTTAGTGATTTAATTTCAGTAAAAGAATCTGTTAGTTAACATACGCTCCCATTGACTCTACAGACAATTGTGAAGAGTTACCAAAATACAACCTCACTTTGCACTTTTTTTATGCATCAGACATGCCTGCTGTAAAGCAGCCAAGAATACTACTGGGACCACTTACATAGCTTAGCCTTTTTAGTCTTCTTTGTGGCTTCCTTAGCTGCATATGTACATATAAGAAACACACCTAAAACAAAGAAAACATAGTATCAGGAAAAAGGGGGACAATCAACATCAGTCACCACAAGCTTCTGTGCATGAGATTTCCCAAATTTGAATCGACAGGTTGAAAAAATGAAATGGGAATGTTCTCAGCCACAGCTAGGTTTCTACTTGTTGGTTAACTTCACAGTCAAGGTGGCATCTACTGGGGGGCAGTTTTTTGAACGGGATTAAAGATCAGTTCAGCTCACACATTCATCTGTGGAACTCACTATCAAAAGATGCCATTGAGTCCATGTGGTCCAGAAAACCACGAAAAGCTCCAGTATTTCCACAAGCGGTGGAAACTCTTTGTAATCGGTGTGATAGAGATGTCAGTGAAACAATATGCTCTGTGCATAAAGCAACTGGGAAGTTAGAGAAAGATCCTTCTTAATAGCCCAGTGGGGAGGTTATCCTCTAATTGTGCGTTGTGGCATTTCACTCACTGGTGGTAGCGGGTATGGGATACTGGGCAGCATTACGGATCGTATGAGGTTCTAGCGTGGCATGTCCCAGTATCCTGTCCCAGCAAGGGCACTGATTTTCTTCAGTAAGTAGAATTATGGTTTGAAAAGTGTAATAGTAAAAGAGACATACACTGTTATGTTAAAACATACATCACAATATATGCATGCAGCTTACCTTGTTAGGTTTACTTGCTAAGTGCATGACAAACAAAAACTCTTCATTCTCTGTGCTTATTTTATAAGCACTATATTATGGGTAATTAATAACTTCACTACAAATATCTTGACTTTCCTATTCACCTTTCCCTTCTCTGAGCTTTCAGAGGGAATTGAAACTCTCTATGATGTGCTGGCTGATCCTCTCATTGTTTATTAAGTTAATCTTACTAGAATATGCAACAGCAGTCTTCCTTCTTTCTTTTATGCTCTTCAACCCCTAGACTGGTTGCAGAGTTTGCAGACTTAATCACTCCTAGAAGTTGCTCAAAAGAAAAATCAGTCTCACAGTGTCTGAAGTGACAGTGTATAGAGGCAGTATTGGGGCCTTTTGTCCCTGGTGCAGTTGTGTAACCAAGGCAAAACTGTAGTTAGAAAAAAAAGGAGCGAACCAGTAGAAAATAAAGTGCAAAGTCCCAACTATATGCAATGTTAGAGCATGATTTAATGTGGAGAAAGTAATTTCGTCTCTTAGTAAAGACAGATGAGCTACATAGATAGCTATGAATTTGAATGAAGAATGGCTATCCTGCCAGACTTGAGGATCTCAGCTAGAGGGAATATTGCCTGGGAATATCACCATTAGAGTCATACAGCACTGTTAGGCTACGTGGTGGTTGGATCTCCATCAAAGGGAGACATGTAAGTAAAGTACGCTAAGAAATCATGCTCGATCAACCGGAGTGTTCATGTAAGATCAATTGCAAATTCTGGAGTCTCTACATGTTCCCAAAAAGCAAGATCCTGTCTGACTGCCAGGGGAAAGAAAATAAGACACATTTATAGTTCCTTTGGCACATTCTTCATGGAAAGAGCAAGAACACAGAGAAAAACTGGGAAGGGATGCTCCCACATAAGAAACAGCTGATTTTTCTTTGCAGGGAATCTTTACACTGCAGACATTTTTCAGGGCCAGTTGTGCCATCTGATATGGACTGCATGCAGCTGGTCATGTACTTACAGATCTCTGCAAGTAATTACTACTGTTTCTATGCCAAAGTCAAGAAGTTTGGGTAGCCCGTTTCTGAAAAGCTGTGCCAAGGCTTACTCTACCTTCCATTGAGAGCTTTGTCAGTCATGGAGTCCAAAGGGAAGAGAAGAAGCCAGCAGCCACTGGTCAGCCAGGACAGGAGAGTACAAACCCACAAACTACTAATTGCAGCACATCAACTGTACTTACCAAAGAAGGTTGCAATGACTGTGGTCCTCATGGTGAGTAAGCAAAATCCGGATGTGTCACTAAGGAGCACTGAAAAGGAAAAGAAGGGTATGTCAGGCTGTATTCGGAGGTATCAAAGATGACACTGGAATGGTGGGGGAAGAGGGACTGCGCACTCTTCTTCAACCTTTCACAGTCCTCACATGCTGCATCCTTTTCTCATGCTTTGTAGAGCAGCTGATGTCCCCAGAGGAGATGGTGTTTGGGCTGTGGCACTCCCATGGACTAATTTTTTACTTCTGTCCAAGATTTGCCTTTTGCCTCAGGAAACCAAGATTTCATTCCACATAGTTATTTCTGAAGCCAGTGGCAGGAGAGGGCATGATGGGTATGGACATACTCTGACAGCTATTCAAGTTCATTCACTACTCTTCCGAGACATAATCACAGAATCATATTGTCTGCACATCAAACCACATAAAGATACGGGAACATAAGTCTGTTCACGCCTGAAGGACCTCACGTAAAGTATCTTCCAATCGTGCCATTGTTTGTGAGCCAAATTACTGATTTCTTTCCTTTTCTGAGGGGGGTGTGTGTGTGCGTGCGCATGCGTGCGCGAACACCTGAGATTAAGAGGACTTTGTCAGAACATCTGGACAATGTTTTTTTCTGGGACTGCATATGTGGTTCCTGACCCCTGCCATCCCTGAAGCTCTTGGCCAGGCTACAAGAACACAAATTTATGAGAGGTAACCCCTCTCAGCTTCTCCTGAGTGTCACCTCCTGTGCTGCTTTTGCAGTTATTTGGTGACTGTTGAGGGAATCCTGGGTTGGGCGCTTATAATTAATCTCAGTCATTAAAATACTACAAGATAAATATCAGAGTAAAAAGTCTGAGAGGGAGAGAATATTTGTGTGTTGTACAGGAAAAACTCAAGGATCAAAATAAACTTGGTCTTCAAAGAAACTGATTACATGCTTACAAATGGAAAGATTTGCACTAAAATAAAAATTAGCTTGCTATCAAGGAAGAAAATACATGGAATGTTAAAGCTGCAAATGATCAGGAAAAGCAAGATATCTGCCTCCTGGAAAAATGGCAGTGGCAGATTTCACATAGCAATTCCTGTAGTCAAAACCAGGGCTTTGGCCATGCCAGGAAGAAATTTAGATTGACAAGGCAGATACAGGAGAGAGAGAAAAAAAATCTGCAATCTGTCTTCATATACGATGTTTCCACATTTTTTATTTTAATTGCTCTTCTTTTTCAAGCAAGCCACATGCTTCTTGAGTGAAGATGACTAAAATGGTATGCTAGACTAAACTGAGTTCAGCCAGTTCTAGGCCTATATAATTTATACCCCTTTTTACATGGACCAGCTGCACCTCTGATTTTTGCTTCTGTGCTACGGTCAGAGAACTTCAAATGCCAGGACATACTAACAGTATCACTTTCTAATAGTACTATGTCTTTCCTTAATGATGTTCCTAAAACAGTCCTCCTGCTAGGCTGCTAAAGCTGAAAGCAACAGAGGTTGCTCAGAAGACGCCGAACTGAATCCTGGGGGTGTGGAAAGTGGCTCAACACTTTCTGTGTCTCAAGACTTTCTTGTGTCTCTGCAAAATGATGGACAGTGCAGCTGGGGTGACCCCAGACTGTAAAAGCAATAGCAGCAAGAGCAGTTGTGGTAGTATTCTGCTGTCACTGTTAGTTTCTGTGAAAAAACCTTGCCCATCTCCTGGAAGAAAAATCCATTTTAAGCATTTACTGCAGTGTGTTGCCACTGTGAAGCTGTTAAAGGAAATAGTAACAAGCCGTAGAAGAGAGTTCAGAGGAACTTAGCTCAGATGCTTTTCTCTTCACTTATATGTCTCCACCCATCACCACGTCAGAGGTATCAAAAAAATTGCCCCCCTGCAATGAGTTCTCACTTCAGGTCAATGCCAGAAAATGAAGAGGCAGAATAAGAGTTGCAAGTCATTTGCAGAACCACTATGCACCATTAAAGACTATACTGGCACTGACTTAGGCTTTGGAAAGGGCATCTTAATATGAGCATTCCCAGAATCTGCAGCGAATAAATTCAGCAGCGGCATCTTTATTTAAAGTCAAAGAGAGCTGTGAGAATTTGTCCTGACAGTACTTGGCTCGGTGCTGAGGTGTTTTCATCTCCAGTTTAATTAGAGTAGAAAAGGTCTGAGATGGTAAAGGATTCATGTAAAAGCTAGCTTCATGGGTGGGTTGCTGTGGCTTTGTGGAGAGAGTCCAACACTACTTAACTTTTCCTGTCTCACTAAATGTATAACCACCTGTACCACCAGTGCTGCGCAAGACTTCTCGTTGCTTTCTGAAGGCCCTGCCATCCCCAAGCCCTGCTGTCCCCAAGCCAAGGCCAGCTGCCCCAGGAGCCATGCCAGTCCTCTTGGGTGGCACGACCCAGGGCTTGGCCGCAATTGCAATCTCTACCTAGTCTGCTGGTGGCATTGCTTTTCAAGGCAACAGAAAGTGGGCTTTTTTTCCTAAAATGTTATGACTTTCCTGCAGAAAGAGGCCAAGAAATCTAAAAGGAGTTCATACGTAAAGCCTGTCGGGGGCAAATGAGTTCAGCAGACCCCTTAACCTGCAATAACAGGTATTTTATCAATAAGAGAGTTGACAGAAGCATTTAGACAAGGCTGTTAGATTTACTTAACGGCTTTGTTGTCACAGCTACATACAAAAGCATTTTATTGTGGACTGTACGTTTGCTGGTGCAGTTTATACTACTATCCTGATGGAAATAAATTATAATAGTAAAGAAACTTATTTTTGCCACTATATTAATTTCTACATTAGGCACTGGCATGCCAGGAAAAATGCATAGACATCCTGTGACACAGCTCTGGTGGCAACACTCTCAAGGGGGGCCTGGCCCTGGCCTTCAGATCTTGGGCTGTCACATGGGGGAAAGCACAGGAGGATTTACACTGCCGACCATTAAATGCCTGGCTTAGAAGCTCCAAGCTTTCTGTTGTGGGACGTCTGGGTGCATTCATTGTATGTGGGGCCTAGGAAGTCACCTGATTTAAGCCGTATGAGATCTCCTATACTGTGCACTAGCATGGCACCTGCTACTTGAAACTGGTAAAGGGAGCAACAGCCTCAATAAAACAGGGGGGGGTTTTGTTTCTCTGGGAAGGAAAAGGAAAGCAGGGCTCCAATCCATGCATACGACAGGCTTTTTAGTCTGTGTAGATCCACTGGGAGGTTTGGGGATGTTTTATCTGTAGATCAAGCATGATAGTTTGCTATTAAACACAAAGCTGTTGTTCCTTTGTTCCTTTACCAAATGAATAGATCCCCTTAAAACAAAACCAAAAGTTTCTACTTTGGGTTAGTCTGGAGTATGAGTTTTGCTGAGATTTCTCCTTATCAGATTTCCATTAATGCAGTATTTGCAGTCCCAGTCAGTACTGGTAACTAGTGACCATTCAGTACTAAATCTCCTAAATTGTATGCTGGATCTTTGTTTATCATCAGAGTACATTTTCCCATCTGTATCCTTCTGTCTGCCATAACAGAAGTTACCCTTATGCCAGGAAAGCAGTTAAGTGTATGCATTACATTAACATGTGCTTAAATCCCAGCTAAGTCAAGTACAAATGTAGTAAGAAGCACCTCCTCCAGTGTTTCCCAGTGCAAATCCTATTTTACTCTTTAAAATCAGATTTCTGTTTGAAAGAATGTTGATTACATTTTCCCTACCACAAATACTTGAAAAAGCCTGAATGTTAGGGAAGAGGTAGAGTTAGCAAAGTATTCATTCTGCATATAAAGTAAGATTTTTATACTGACCTTTTATTAGCAGCTTAACTTTTGTAAAGATCTGAGAGAGCTGCTACATGCTACAAACAAACAGATGGTTTAAATCTGTATAAATTGTGACTGTATGGCAAACTATAACATTTTCTGATGGAAGTGTAGGTTTTAAGTCCTTGATTTTTGGTGTCAGGAACTGCTGTCTGTTCCACGTGCAAACCAAAATTCTTTGCTGGTGCCACGTGCTTTGTCTCTGCAGGAGTAAGCAGTTTATTTCCTGTAATCTCCTGTGCCGCAGAAATTAGTTTGTATGCTCTCTTTGTATCACAATAGTGTGTGTTATTGTTCCCCTTCTCGAGGGACTGTAATATTGCAGCAGCACTGGCACCATAAAAAAACAGAAGTGAACTTTGTTTGAAAGCTATCTGAGCAAGTAGCATGGAGTTAACAACATGATCTCTAAGTACTGTGGGTTGAGTTAAATATGTGCCCTTTATGGGAAAATCAAGTGGGCTTGGTGTAGGTGCGAGTAAACTGGTTTGGATAAACAAGAGCTGATCGTCATCTTCTAGAACAAAATATTTTAGATTTCTTTTTTGTTTTCTTTTGTCCCTTTTTAAAAACTTGTTTAACCCTTTCTTTGTTTCATGCTCATGCTCTGTCCCTGTGGTATTGTACTGTGCTCGGCAGTACAATAGCTGTTCATTTCGGTGCACATTAGGTAATACGGCTAACACTTGTCACACATGATTTAATTTCACCCCCTTTCTTGTCAGAGGGAAAGAATGATGTACCCCCAGTGCACTGTGTTGCTCTGAAAGTCTGTACATGAAAAAAAAAATATCCAAGTGGTTGTTTATTTTAAAAAGGCAGGTAATGAGTTCTGCTGTGCCAGAAAAGCTGAGCTGATAACTATATTTCATTTCAGAGGCTTAGATTGCCTTGTAGGTATCCCAGGCCAGGTCACAAAAGGTAGGATCCAAGGTGCTATTTTGCAAGAGTGAGCTTGTTTGCATGGGATGCTGGACTTTACTCTTTGAGTGGTCTGAAATAGAATATATGCATCCAGGGATTAAAAATATCACAGACCTCATCACCTTCTGCTATAAAAAAGGTGAGTGAACGCTCACCTGTTTTCTTTCATATATGAAGGAAATTGCAAGGGGCTTGCTATAATTGAAGCAAGAGAAAGCTAGTATCTGTTCTAGCACCATCTGCAAAGATAGGACATGATATACTTTATCATATCAAAGAGAAGAAAACGAATTGCCCACACTATTTGTGGGAAGTGTCAGTAAGAAACTCAAGGTTTCCTGTACCATGTGCATTCTTTGACCTTCTTCAGCTTTCAGAGGAGCCTCTGCTGTGGTTGCAAACCCTACATCTTGGCCAGACAGCTGGAGGCAGGTGGAACTTGGACTGGGTACCCAAAAATGCTTCCTGGAGGCGGTGCTGAGCTTCAGAGCGTCATGGTGCACTCTACTTAATTATCCAGTGCCTCAGAAAGAGCTGACAAGGAAACTCAGGCTTTTATGGCTGCAGGTGTTTCCACTGTGGCGGAGGAGTTGTAAGAAGTATCGGACGTCGCACATTGGGCAATTGTGTGTTTAATAAATTGAACAACCAAACCACTGCTAAACAAGTTTCTGAGCCTGGGGACAGCTTGTGCTTTTGCCTGAAAGAGTCTTTGCGTTAACACACACAGCTAGCGTTAGGATTACAGTCAGGGCTATTCATTTTGAATAATTTCCTTTACCACCTAAGCAGTAGCTACAGGCCGTTTGTCAGCTGCTTTCTGTGGCCACACAAATCCCACACCCGATCAGCGGCGGTCCTCCACCCCCATGGTAGTGACCCCTTCGACAGCAGGGGGATGGCTGCTGCAGTTTTTCCTTGCCTTTTAGGCCTTTTGCTTCAGAGATGGGTGCTGAGGGCTTGGACACGTGCTGGTTTACACCATACTGCTATACAGAGGTAGCTGTTTGCCCTGTTTCTCAAAGAAGTTCAGCTGACTGGCTTGGCTTACTGGTGTCAGCATGCAGTAGCTACAGGCAGGTTGGGCTGTTTAGCCTACCGGGTGGTCTGTGAGCTGCCTAAAATGGGTGCAGGCCTATTGCCCCTAACAAACAAACATGGAAGGTTTCCCCATGTGGCCTGAAAGACCCTGGCTACCCGTGCACAGCAGTGTTAGGTCAGAGGTGGTAGCCTCTGCTTGGAGAAGCCCCAAGAGTTCAAAATGATCCTGGAGAGAGCAGAGGCCTCACCTCTTGCAGGCCCTCTACAAAATGATTGAAGAGATTTTTTTGAGAGTGAGGGTGCCATCCCCAAGGGTACCAAGGATGCCTGGGCACGTTCTCCCCTCTCTACTGAAACTAGACCACTGTGCGTCTGGGATCCTAGGAGCTGTGAAGATGCCCACAGAGCCTTGTGGCAGCCCTGTGCTTTGGACATTCAGATGGGGAAGAGGACGTAGGGTCCTAGGACCTTCCCTCTCCCTGGACTCACTCTACCTTTATGCAGTACTGAGCTACTGTGAAACGCATGCTCTTCCAGGAGCAAAGCCAGAGATTCTGGCTCTGCTCTGCTGCCAGGCAAGCAGCAAGTCAGGCCCCTTCTCACTTCTTTTCATTCCTGGTTGCACAGGGGTCCTGCTTCATCATGCAGAATGGGGGGGTGTCCCAATCTTTTGTGCCCTGGAGTCTGATGAGGGGGGAGCTCTTTCATGATGAAGGAAACACAGGTTCAAACTCTCTGAGGCCACAGACAGCCCTGATACAGTTAACCCTGATTAAGGGTTCTCACCAGCTGCTTCTTATTACAAAAGCTTTGATTGTTGTGGCTGCCACATCATGTTTTAAACGGTGCCTGCTCTGCTCCATGAGGTCCCTGACTCAGAAGAGGGCTAGGGGTACTGCTGGTAGCCAGCACTTCTCACGAGGTACCTGTCAAATCACTCCCAAGTCATTGAAGTGAGGTATGGTTGGATTCAGAGGTCTAAATTCTACCTAAGTTGCACTGTGGGCACAGGAATCCTTTTTTTCAGAGCTGCTTTAAGAAATGTTTATATGCAGATTTGCAAGAAGAATTTAGTCCAAAATAACTCCATTCAGGTAGGTATAATGACAAGATGCTATACTCAGCAATTTAGAGCCAAATAAAAACACCCAAGCAGCCCTGCAGTACTCATTTTGTGTTCATGCAATGCCCTGAAATTAAACCAACATAAGGTTGAAGTAACAGTGACAAATTATTTCTCTACTTTCCACAGAGCTCTTTCAGAATAAGGTAATTTAAAACTACAGTGTGATTTAACTTGCCAGACATTTCTCAGAGCCTAAATAAAACTTCAATGATTATACTTTTTCATCTGTCTCAACAAGATAGCCATCAATTATGCTGGTCTGACCTGCCCCTTCCAGCAAAGGAAGAGATACATTTAGAATATGTCACCCACTCACAGAGAAAATATAATTTGGACTATCCAGATGACGATTTCTATGAGGGTCATTACACTGTACTTTCCTGGTGTCTGTTAATGTTTTATGCATTAATTTTTTTCATTGTGATGCGCAGCTTTTATGGCTTATTGGGAATCGCTGTTAGCTCAAACCTGTGAATCCCTGTCCAGACAACTCCCTCCCTCCGTCCTCCTCCCCACCACGGCTCTTGTCTGCTCATGTATCTGCCCCCCTCCCTCCCAGGCTCGAGCCCATGCTCCCTCTGTGCGCTGGAGCTTGCTCACTGTTGCAGAGAACTTCTTTCCCTTTTCTAATTTAACTACTTCTGCTTAACATCAGCCAGACCCCAGCCAGGCACCGTCAACCCCTGGCACTGCCATTTCCCCAGGAAAACAGGGCAAAAGGAAGCACCTGCAATTCAGCAGTGCCTGAGGGCTGTGCTAGCTTTGTGGCACGAGATTCGTGGCCACATTTCTTTTACTTTTTAGAAAATGCACCATTTTCTATTTCCAACAAATGGTTTTAACAAGTCAAAGTGACTTTTTAAAGCACGATACATGGTTTCTCAGGTTGGATGCACAATGAAAAGAGCGCTGACTAACTATGCTATTGTGCTGCCTGCAAACTAAGAATTATTGTAGTGTGTCAGAATTCCCCCAAAGGTATGTATTTGGTCTGAAATTGAAGAATTTGTGTTAAAGGCACTGAAGAAATTGCACATCACCCTGGGGATGGTTTCTGGAATTTCTGTAGCATGTTCAAACAAAACTTGACACCTTTTTTTTTCTTTGAGAAACTTAAAAGCAGAAATTTAGAGAAAGTTTAGGATGTTTACGCTCTGCTTATTAAAACTACATGTATCCCTTTACTACAAAAGTGAGTTACATGTATAGGTCAAAAGCAAAACTGATCCTTAAGCATGCTAGTAAATTTATACAACATCTTACAGAAAACCTTTATCAATTCAGTATCTCCTGCAGTCAGTATGACTACTGATGCCTCGTGCCAAAGCCGTGGACTGGCTGGATAAGGATTCAGAAAATATATGTAATTTAAAAAAAGTATCTGGAACTACCCTAGCATGCGGCACTGGTCTGAAATAAGGCAGTGAGTGGCAAAATTCATCGATGTCTAGAAATGACAACGTGATCAAGGAAGCATCTTACACAAAATACCTTCAGCAAATCAGGAAGCACTGGGGAAGTTGTAGACAGCATTTGGAAAAGCTAAGCTGAAATCTGCTTCTGTGGTGGAAACCAGTGAAACAAAGTTAAGAAAGTAGTTTCAATTTTGCATTATAGTTCTCTGTAAAAATGATAGTCTCATGCTCCTTGCACTGCTTAACATTTTCCCCTTATATATTTTGCACTTTTCAAAAAATATTATTTCTTCCTGACTAACTGCGTTATTCCTGCTTGGGAACTTTTCCCTCCAGCTCTCTCAGGTATCTCTCTGATACCTTTACTTTAGAAAAGACCAACCTGTTCTACAAAGGAGGTTGCTACAAAAGGCAAATCAGAAAACAACCCCAAAACACCTTATGACCCTCAGTCATCTTCTAGTGCTGCTTTGCTGGGACTTCCAAATCCTTTGCCTCCTTGCAGGGTCAGCTGCCGAGGGGCAGGATGCCTGACCCTACATCCCAGGACATTGTGCATGGCCACCCTACCCCATGCCCTGCAGGTGGAGCCCAGGCTCCCCCCTTCCTTAGGCATGGGATATAGAGGTGCCACCTGGATGCTCAGAGGATATGCACGAGCTGTTGTGGTAGCCAGGTGCAAAAGGCACGTCTGGATCTCCTACTGGAGGTGGCATTCATGTACTGCTGGTCTGAGCCATGAGGGGCTCCTGAGGCCACTCACTAGATCTGTGCTTTCTCATACTCCTCACAGAGAACATCAAAGGCTAGTCTTTAGTCTAGTCTCGTCTTTAGGCAGAGTCTACCAATACTTCTGTGGATAAGCTGGATGCTTCTCTGCTGTTGTTTCCACAGAGATCTTTGGATTTGGAAGTCTGTCCTGTCTCCTCCTCCTGGGTCAGAGTCCTGCTCCTCAAGGTCTCATGCTGAAAGGCTGCAGCGAGGATGGAGCCTTACGCCTTGTTACTGCAGCAGGCTGACCTCCCCAGCTAGTGGTCATTGCCGCTTTGGCTTTGCTACAGTGTATTTCAGTTGTACCCCTCCCGCCTTGTGCTGGTCTGCAGCCCACCTGTAACCCAACAGGCACGTTCAAGCTGAGGTCTCTCACCAGACGTGGCTGTTGTGGGGAGCCATTTGAAAACTGTGGACCTGTGAATACTGTTTCCATTTTTTAATGACTACAGAAGACATCTCAGGGCTCCATGCTGCTTTTGGGATGAAAGCGAGCTATGGGTTTGCATGGGTGCCAGCATTATAAATGAGGCTATTATGGGTAGCGCTGGGTTTCTGAAGACATGCTGTTGGTGGAGGTGCTGGTGAGAGACCTGATACAGTGTGGGCCAAGCTGTGCAGCCTTATGTCATGTGTGTTGGCAGCCCTTGGCCACTGGCAGGAGTGGGCTCTCTAGCACATGGGTCATGCAGACAACATGAGGGATGGCTATGCTTCCAAAACTACATCCCTTAATAACTGTGTGCCCTGGAGGGGACTTGAAGAGCTAGAAAATGTGGTGGCAGAGAAAGTGGCCTCCAGAGCCTCGTCCTGGATACTGTGACAGTATAGCTTCAGCCAGAAATTTTTGAGAAATGTGTCTCAGGACCAGGCTGACACTGATTTACTAATTTTGCATATTAGAAGCTTTTAAAACCTGTTTTGGCATAGAGATGAATCACAGGATTCTGAGAGCCCAAGATCAAAAAGGAAAACTGTGCTTATGACATGGACTGGGAGCAGGAACTTGTAATTTATGGTCTTTTGTTTTTAAAACAAAACTAAGCCTGCAGACTTCAATATTGCATAATCCACTTCCATGCTTAGGAATTTTGTTCAGAACTTTGGCTTTAGGAGATTACCATATGAGCTTCTACTTAAAATCTAATTATTGCCTAACGTACTTTTTTCTACACACAGACTTCACCATTGAGAATAGACGATACCATTGAGAATAGAAGACGTAGACCATGGAAGCCTGAGACTTTACGTCCCAAATTACCACATATTTTGAGACGCAGGTTGGTAGAAAGACTGTCCCCAAAGCAGGGTGAAAGAAGACTTGTCTGAGTTGTGTGATGCCTGTATTTCACCTTGCAAGCAATCCCATTTGTACTAAGTTGTTCCACTGCAACTACTCTAAACTTCTCTAACCTTTCCCCTCCCTCATCTGGACACTCTTCTCCTTCCCATTTAGCCTCATTTCCAAACAGCCTCTCTTTCTTTATATGCTTCATGTCCAAAAACTTCTTCCACCAAGCCTAGGACAACAAAATGCTGGAGTGCTGCAGATGCATTGCAAGAGAGGTGAGAAAGATGGGCTCCCACCAAGGTGAGCAGGATGGGCTCCCATCATTCTCAGCTGGCTGGCAGCTGTGAAGAAAGCCCCTGGAGTCACGGAGCTGTTACCCTTTCGTAACTCTGACTCACTAAAGGTGACCAGGGCCAGGATACACAGCACTGCTGCCAGCTTTCCTCTATGTCTCACCCTTGTTCTACGGACTCAAGGGTAAACTACGTATTTGGGAAAAATAGAAAGAACGGAGCCTTCTGCATCCTTAAAGGAACCTGGCAGGGAGATTGAGAGGCACAGAGGTGGCTGCATCCAAACTTCCCTGTAAACAATTGATTTTGGAGAGGTAAAAAATGCCACAGTTTTATGTATAAACCTGGAGGTGCTGGAAATCCCCAACTCATCCTGGTGGGGACATTAAGGACTGCATGAAGCTACACAAAACCATTCAGAATTTTTCCAGAAATTTTGGCGCATATAAAACTGTCACTTGGCAATTATGTGCTTTTTTTTCGTATGAAACCAGCTGTCAGCTGAGACACTGTTGGCTGCTGTGTTACGTGTTACATTTACAAAGCTATTTTATAAGGTGACAGGCTGAAAAACAGTTTGCAAATGCAAGTTGATCTTGAAAGTATTTTTTATATCTGTGTCTATGTGATGTCCTGTAGAATGAGATGCTTTAAGGATAACTGACACAGGTTGTGTTCTTAATGTGCCACTGACCTCTAAATGCACTCTGAAGATCTGGAGATAAAGCAAAGGTAGGATGGACTTAATGGGTGCTAGAAAGCTGGTTCAGTCATGACAGTAAGACTTGTCAGGTTAAAAACAGCTTAAACCTAGATGATGTGAATGAAGCAGAGGTGGTTATAAATACTCTTCTGAATGCAAATATGTTTCCAGTTTGGGATATGAGCTATAGATTTGGGTGCTCTGCTTCAAAAGGGAAGGCAAAAGCTGCAGATGGTGTTATTTTTTTTAATTAAAAGACATTTTCATGAGAAATATTGCTGGTTCCAAGTCTCTGGGAAATTTTCTTTCTGATCAACACTTTCTGTTTTTTTTCAAGGGCTCATTTGCTGAAAAATGAGTCTGAATAGGAAAGGCAGCCCAAAGCGACCCAGCCACGTCCTGCTGCAGAGAGCAGAGATGCCAGCTTAGAGGTGGCGGCAAGAGAGGTGAGGGTGAGCTGGCTGCAGAAAGAGGGAGCGGGCTCTGCTCCTCTGCTGGCAGGGCACTGGCAGAGGATGTGGGAGCAGCTCTCAGACGCCGCTAAATGTACAGCTGTCCCAGCACAGAGTTTGCTGCAAAATGTTTGCAGACCCCAGAGCAAATACTCAGGTAGCTAACCCACGAGAGCCATGCTGTCAGGACTGCCCACTTTTGATACCTCCCAGTGTTTGCAAGGGTCAGATACATCCACACAGCCTGCAATCTCAGCTGGCCAGTATAGCTACCCCATAGATGCCTTAGGAGCCTACATAATTTCAGTAGATCCCCGACTTGTCTGTGGGCCACAGCACTGGAAGAAAGGCTCATCAGTAATACATGCTCCTGTTTTATCTGCAGCAAGTCCCTTCACATCCCACTTTTTGTGGCAGCTTGCTTTCTGCAGGGCATTATCAAGGAGTCAGTAAAAGGCAGTCTTGCTGCTCCCCGCCGTAGCGCTTGCAGCAGCGCCTGCAGCCCCTTTGGGTCGGGGGCTAAAAAAAGAGTTCACAAAGGCCATGCAGGCCGTTGTGAGCCAGACAGTAAGAGTTTAATTTACTAACAGAGATACAATCTAAACGGCTACAGATTTTCTGGGCGCTTCTGCACCTCTCTCAGTCTCTCCTGTAGCAGGGGGAGGCTGCGCTGCCTGTGCAGCATTCACCCAAGTTTTCCAAGTGTGAAATATGCAGCAAATAAAGGAACTGGGATGCAAAAGAATGGCAGCTGCTCTAGGACTGTTAGAGGGGCTCTTTTACAGGCGAATGAACTGTCAATTTGTAGTAAGACATTGTTTTCTAAACATAGCATAAAAACTGTTATCTTGCCTGGCTGGTCATTAGAAGAGAGATAATTATAGTCTCTGTGCGACAGCCGGGCCCAGAACAGGGGCTGCATTGTCCCAGGTCCCAGCTGAGCTCTAGCACAGGCACCCCAGGCCAGCGCTGGGACAAGGGGGCTCCTTGTGTCCCGGCAAGTTCAAAAGAGGAATTGAAGTGCTCTAAGTAGGTGTTAAGCACCTATTTCTCTCTGACTCTGGCCTTAAAAACTACTCCACAGGAGAAAGGTGAGGAGGGCAGACCTGTGACTGCTGTAGCTGCATCCTCCCTGGCTTTGTGTGCAACACATACTCCGACTATTACTTTTCTCTCCTTAAAAAAAACTATCCCCAAACTGTAGTTTTGCATTTATGTTTGTTTTGTTCTGTTTCTGTTTTCCAACACAGACCAATGAGACCTGTATGATGGATGGGCTTTCAGAAGGAAGGACGTATTATCTATTCAGTGTCCACTTTCTGAGCCCTAAATGGGAGGTCTAAACCTCAGCTGATGCTGCAGCACGCTGGAGGAGTCTTGGTGGACTCAGAGCTTCAGGGGGCCAGGAGATCCCCCAGGGCTGTCAGGAAATCCTGGACTATTGCTTTTCACCAGAAATGACGGTGCCTCCCCACCCTGTTGCAATGGGCCAACATGCGCCTCACTGCTCCGGCACCTGCCCATGCCAGTCCCTCTGCACAGGGAGTTCATGTCTGTGAGTGCCACAACATTTTTTTCTATGATGTGTTTAGCTTCAAGACACTGGAGGAGGAATACAGTCATAGCTGCAGATAGTAAACTGAGCTATCATCACTTTTATTGCTTATTTCAGCCAGGTGCCTACCTATCATAATTTAGGAGACTTTTGGTAAAACAGAGACTTGAACATGGATATCTGGAGCCTTGGGTTAGCATGTAAAGCTGCTGGGCAGTATCTTCTGTCTAGAGATTTACTTGTGGTTCAGAGGTGAAAAGGAAAAGGCAGGCCAGGTACAGGCAAGTCTTTGATGCCACTGTTACGTGAACTTCAGGTTTATTTTTAGCAATGTTTTCTAAAAAGCAATGGCCAGAAACAATAAATAATTCTGTTGTTTCACGTGAAGTAATTAGCCTGTTTTCCCAGCTTCTGTGTTCACACTGTGGCTCAGGCAGTCCCCTTTTAGAAATATACCAATTTATCAAGTTTGACAAAAGAGAGTGTAAAAATTCTTCTTACTTCTGTGAAAGTAAGAAGTAGCTGGGTAAAGAGGGAACACCTTGTTAATGTCTCCACTAAAGGAAAGACCTTGGTAGGATCTCTTTCTTATTAGATACAAGAGAAACCCCATGGATTATCTTTCTTGCATCCCAAGTGTGAAGAAACCTGGTTTAGCTAGTAAAACCACTTGGTTCAAACAGCCAGTGGTAAGTCACGTGTAAGAATACTACTAAGGAAAGAAGTGTCTTACATGAAGTAGTGAGCAAGTTAAGATCATAACATTCCTACTACAGGTGGAAACACAAAGCGATATTCAATTATATTGGCAGGACAGTCAAGGTTTCTTTTTTAAAAAGATGTTTCTTATGTCTTGAATAACAGAAAGACAGGAAGTTTTTTCTGTCATCCCAGTGAGAACAACCCCAGCAACTCGAAGGATTAGATAAAGTATGCAAGCAAAGTGAGTCTGTTTAAAATAAGATACTAATTTAATATTCCAGAAGTAATGTGCATGTGTAATGCAGTTATTTTTTGCTTGAGCTCTCTTTGCATCTCTGAAAGAGACTGGTCTTACAGCCATGACTGTCATTCAAGTGGTTGGCTGAATAAAGTCTGAAGAACATGGTACTACAGATACAGAAAAACATAGCTATTCTTTGAGCGTAGTCAAATGCAAGGTGTTTTTAACTTTAGGATGTATAAGGTAAAATACAAGCTATAAACTTATACAACTCCATTGCTGTTCTCAGTCAAGTGTGTTTTAAAAGCCATCTAAACTACTGTTACTCTGTGTGTGCTTGCTTGATTTTGGTGTTTTGTTTAAATTTCGGAGAGGTTAGAGGAAAAGGAGTGTGCTCCAAGGAGGATCTGCCTCTGTAACCTGTAATTCTTTTTTTGCTCTGGATGTGGTGTAGTTCCCTTAAACTCTAGGAGCAAAATATTAACTAGGGTTGAAAGTTTGCTTGGGGCATTTGGTTCATGTTTGTACTAGTCTGAGAGAAATCACATTTTGAAGAGACTTATCGAGACTCTGATCTCTCTGCAGAGAGCTGAATGGCTGTGGCAGGCTTGACAACGCTATTCATTTTTGGAGCCTCACCAGCAAAACAAGCACTCAGCACAAAAGGATATATAGCGTCTAGGCTACTGTACTGTTCATAAATCCATACCTACCCATCTAGCAAGGGAGTTCACACCATATAAATACCTATCACTGGAATAATACCAGTTTCCATTCTGTATCTTGGAGATTAGTGTTCCCCAGTGTCAGGTAGTGCTGATTAATGATACAACACACACCTTCTTATTGATCAGAGAGACAAAGAAAAAGTCTTGAAAGCAAAACCATTTTAAACCTAGGGAACAAGTTGCATTACCTATTACACACTATTTGAACAGTAGGCATATGTATGTCTATTGGTGTGTGACTAATATACACCATTCTTTATCAAATAGTTAAGCCCTTGCTGTTCAGGCAGTGAGTATATGTGTCCAGTTTAACAGTAGGGGTTTAATGCTTTTATAAATAATTAATGAAGTATATATAATTTAAAGTACAGTTTCATTCTACATCTGTGTATTCATCTTCTTAGGTCTTTGATCCTATGCACACAGCTGGAATGCTAAACAAAAAATTACACCCCTACAGTTTCTTAGCAGTGAAAATATTTAACTATTATCAACAAGCAAAAAAGCAACTCACCCCTCTCCCTCATAAATAAATATAGCAGAGAAATGACATCAGAATTACCTTGCTTGAGGTGTGCAACCTTTTATTCCTTTTCTCCACACAGTATGAAAGTGCTATTTTTTCCAAGCTTTTCTGTACCCCAAACTTCAGCCAACATTATTCTACAGAAGGAGAGGCAAGCAGCAGAAGGAGGCCTGGACACCTTTTCTCTTTCAGAGAGGAGCTAATCAAACATTCCCATCAAGCTCCCAGCTCTGTGAAAAGCACATTGCTCTCCCTCCCTCCCTTCCTCCCTCCTTCCCTCCCTCCCTCTGCTCCTCTCTCCCTCTCTGTCTCTCCCTCCCTCTGTCTCTCCCTCTCCCTCTAGCACACACAGACGTACAAAGCTCCTTACATTGATTTAGCAGCTGAATTAGGCGGTCCTATTTTAAATAAATGTTCCCTCCCACATATTTTTGGTAGGGATTTCTATGCTCCTTTTGCACTAGCCTGTCAGATTTGTCAAGTTTTTCTCTTTCGGGAAGCGAAGCTTTACTCGACTGATGTTTTGGCTGAATTTTTTTCAGTCTCCCTGTGCAGTTCAGCACTGTAGTAAAAGGACTACAACTAGCAGCCAGCAGTAAACTACACAGCTCTAAAGATTACAAATACCAGATTAGTTAGGTGCAAGTCAGATTTAAACAGGAAAAATAGCTTTTGAAGAGACAGGCTGTGATGCCTTTACTCATGTGAATCTTATTCCTTAAGCAGTTTCCCTGAAGTCGGAGGATTAGTGACAGAGCAGGTCTGTGAGTCTGGCCACAGAGAGGTAGAAGTATGACATGAGGGTTAGCATGGACTTCTTTCTGATGAAGTTAGGTGCGGGAATTTAATAAAATGCTCGCAAAGACTTCTAAATGAGATATACACAAAACGATTAACTTGCTTAAGTATCTGTATACAGATCTCCTAAAAGAAAATTTTATTGAGACAATGAAGATCACAGCATTTGCAAGATTATCACAGAAAGGGCTGGCATCGTATTCCAGGGTGCTGGAATGCAAACTATAATCTGCAATTCCACCTGGGTATTCAGAAGTGTATAGATAACATATATGAGCGAACATACAGTGTTTTATCTAAGATCATTATTGGGGAAAAAAAAAATCTAGAATAAATACAGGAGATATAGAGTTCAAAAGACACATTGGAAAGACAGGTAGTTTGTCGCTACTTCTGATCTAATAATCCCATAAACGTGTTTGGTTTAAGGGAAAGTAATTACCTGGATTACCTGGATTTAAGTGAAAGTGATTACCTGTTATTTGTGAATCTCTACTCCAGTACTTACGGAAAACTGTATAACAGCTCAGCATATCAATGAACAGTACAACAACAAAGATTTATCAAGAAGTCCCAACTGTGCTACTAAGGTATAATGATCCATAATTCATTTGATTCTCTTAACATAGAAGTTCAGGCTTGCTATGGTAATCCCTCATGAGGCAGAATGAAGTGGACTGGCAGAAAGCCTCTCCAGACAGCAAATCTGTTAGCAGATCTAGCTAGCAGATCTACTTTAAAAAAAACCCAAACCCCAAAGTCTTTCTTACTAATTCAAGTTGATGCTTTCAGAGTATCATCACCCTTTTCATAAGGCTTTGTGAGGTTTATTTATTCAGATAATCATGGGCAAAAGGACTGAGACCTTAGGACTGGAAGTTTAGGGATACATAGGTGCTAGGGGCCAGACATCTAAATGCTGGGGTTTTGCAGCTAGGTGGCTATGTGTCATTTCCCAGTGCTAGTGGAGGGCTGAAGTCCCCACGATAACTCCTTACCTGCAGATGCTGATAGAAATACTCTAAAATTTTTGGGCACAGACCTTCAGTGGTATTTAGCCACTTATTTTCCACTCAAGCAGATTATTTTCGGAAATCCATGGGCATCTATGTACATGTTGAGATGCCTATGTAGCTTTAAAGTCTCAGGTCAGTGGGTTATCGAAGAAGCCTCATGATCTCAAACCAGTGCGAGTGAGAGTACTGAAGAGCGAGCTTCTGGCAAACCAAGACATGGTTGGATGGCAAAGGCTCAGGCTGTGACCACAGAGCACATGACAGGACTGCATAGAAATAGCTGGACTAGCACCGAGTGAGGGAGCTGAGATGTCAGAAGCAGCGGATGATCAGGATAACCAGCACGGGCAAAAAGTCCTCCTAAGGTTCAGCTTCTGGTACCCACGTCAGCTCATTGAGGGGTGTAGCTGTTGGCACGCTGAACGTGGTTGGCAAGGTGTCAAAGCAACAGCGACAGTGCCTACACCGAGGTCATGCTTCATCATTGCTGCTGCAGGGTGGTAGTTTTACAAAAGAAACAGCTGATAGATCCATTTCTCATTTTCCGTGGATGGATCATCTAATTTGTGTGTAAATTGTATCAAGGGCAAAGAGCCAGTGTGGACATGGCAGGACTTAACTCAAATGCAGTGGTGTGTGAACACAGCTCTGTTGCTTCCAGAAACCCAGCAGTGTTGGAGCCCTGGCCACGTTGCACCCACCTCAGCTCCCCCAGCGTGGCCGGCTCTGCGTGGGGCTCGGGGTCAAGGATGCTGCCAGTGGGCTGGCACATTTCTGCATCGCTGCCTATGAGCTAACCCGGCATCCCTGAAATGAGCATCCTGGGAACCACGGAGCAGAAACACTGAGTGGGCAGAAAAAGAAAAACTATCTAAGTTTGTCATTATCCAGGGTATTCAGCCTCTCATTATCGTGTGTAATGGAGAGCTGAAGAGTATCAAAACAAAACACTGAGGAGGGCACTGGCTGTCTCTTTTTATCACAACATTTCCGAGTGCCGCCGCCTCTGCTCTTTCCTGACAGAAGCAATTTCCAGCCACCCAAGAGCTGGCAACACAAAGTGCAGGAGCAAGAGGTGAACCATATTGTGTGGCTCCATTTCAGTGCTGGGATTTGCTACAGGGAAAGACCTGTTTGCAAAAGAGCTGACTGTGCCATCAGGAAGCCACTAGTTTGAAGACAATAGGTATTGAACACGATTGTCTAGGGGATGGACAAATGCTCCATGTCTGTATGTGTTCATGTCTCCCACCATTGCTTCCAGTCAGAGGCCTCACTTGAGTTTTCTGTTAACTGGTAGTACTGTTTGTGGTGGTAGTTTTTAAGTTTTACTATATCGTATTTTCATTTGCTTGTTAGTTAAGGCAGGATTTAACGGGATCCATTGAAAATATTATTAAATGTATGAATGCACATTTAGAGTAGGTGATAAATTTCAAGGCACAGAGTCTTTACTATTGCATGACATAGATAAGCACATATACATATGTACACATACACACCTAGTAAGTAAGGCTGATGCATATTACGGCCTCACTCCACCACAGCAGCAGCAGCTCAGTAACTCTCTTCAGTAAAATATTTTACCAAAATCGCTGCTCTATTAATTTCCAAGTGGGTAGCAGTGACGTGGAGTAGCTTTGTTTCCACTGTAATATGAAGCCTGAAAGCAAAGGAACGCAGACCTCTAACCTGTCCCCTGAAAGTCTTAATGAAGCAGCTAACGAACAAGACCAGCGAGTTGAAATACTTTGGTTTCAAAGAGAGTTTGAGAAGGTTCTTAATTTTTGAGCAAAATGTAGTGACAGCATTGAATTGTGATCTACTTAGAGGATTACCTACGCTCTAGAAGATAAAACAGCAGAAAGAGAGAACTATGGTAAGATGTATGTAAGCAATGTCAGCGTGGACAGAGGAGATAATCTGGCCAAGACTCAGTAAGGAGGTCTGGTGTTTTCAGGCAGGGTTAGCAGCAGACCTGGAGGACCAGACACGTGCTGATGGAACTTAGTCACAGTCCCTTAAATAAATCTTCATTTTGAGATCATCTGTCATGCAGAATTTTTAAGGTATACAGTTTTTGTTTAAAAAACATTGCTTTGGGTAGCAGCTGGGTAAAGGCCATGTTGTGTAACAGCTGAAAATCTGACTTCACTGAAGGGAAGCTCACTTCAGGTAATCTAATCTAATCTAATCTAATCTAATCTAATCTAATCTAATCCTCATTACAAACCTAACTAACTTCAACATTTTTTAAGAAAGTTTTTGTTTATAATATAACTAGTGGGCTTACATGTTTCAGGCAACACAAAAATATAAGATCCCTTGTGTCTCCCTCCCTCTGTGTGCAGTGATGATGCACAGGTAAATGAAACAGGGGAAACCTCACCTATTTGGAAATGGCAAATAAATCCACCTGTTCTGGGTTCAACGCTCACCGAGTGGTATGGCCCCTGAGCTGAGGGCAGGCAATGATGTGACCAGGTACAACCATTTGGGCACCATCAGGGACAGGTGTAGTTTTGGACTCGGGTGTCCAAATTCAGTCCAAGTTCATTACTGACCTGGTCCATAATCTTTTAATCATAGCTGGCCTTTTTGTAGTGATGTCCATGAACAGGTCAAACTTACTTCTGTAGAAAGAGGAAGAGAGAAAGGTTTTACCACATGGTAAGTTCGCATAGATCAGCATCTAAGTGAGAGCAGAGGATGGTGGCTTCAAAGGCCACAAATTGCTTCTGAGAGGTCTGTGCAAGGTGATGACAGGTGTACACATCCTGTGGAGCAGGTGTGCGCTGCAGCACAACCCATTGTGCTCATCCCTCCAGCACTCAGGAGGGACTCCTGGCTCCACCAGTGCGGTTATATGCAAAGAAAATCATCTTCATCTCTGTTACAGAACAAGCTATGCCTGCAAAATTTTTAGAGAAATCTGAAATTTGGTTGGGAAGTTTTTAGGGGAATGCGCAGAGTCTCCCACACACTGGGTCTTTGTCCCACTTGTGGGACCCAAGTTGCACACCACTATCCTGGTGTGCGGCTGCTGGCCACGCTTTTAAAACCATGAGATCATTTGCTCTCCAGGTTGCAAGTAGGAAATGTATAAGGAATCAAAGTGATTCAGGGCTGAGCTAACTGGCCTGTGATCATTACACAGCAACTGTTCAGTGTATCATCTTCTCAGATGACCACTGCAGGCTTAGTAAGCCAGTACTATAAAGTCCTGACTCTGCATATAAGGACAGAAAGCACAGACAAATTAAATGATTTCTGCAAGATCACGCATAGCTATGTCACATCTAATCCCATCCAAGTGCTTAAACAGAAAGGAAGAAGTTTTCTGCTCTCAAGCAATATTTCCTTCAAGTCTTTTCCACCACATACTACCACGGGAATCAGAGAGCAGAATATTCTCCAAGTTGTAACACCCCGGGATGTCATGCACAGTCTGACAGTGCTGGCTCTGTTCAAAGACAGTGCGGCTGCACTTGTTAGTGTTAACTCCTGACAAGTGGCAATGGAGTTCAAATTCTGACGTTTTTCTACATTTCTCAAGCTCTGTGAAACAAAATATTAACTTATGCATTAGTACGCTTAAGGTAATCTGTGCTTGAAAACCATTTATACATGAAGAAAACAAAGCATGGGGAGAACACAGTAGAAAGTTAAGAGTATAATTGGGATGGCAAGGCAACTAGGGAGTTAACATTGTTTGGCTTTAGCTGCTAAAGGCACTTACATCTAAATTGACCTCAGGTAAATAAAATAACCAATGTCCTGGAAGGCTTATATAAAATACACTGATGTGTTTGTCTTGTGTTTGAGAAAGGTACGGAGGCTGAATTATGTATGCTGTAGCCGTTGCCAGCATCAGAAACTTCTTTAAATAATTAGAGCAATTGGGTAGCCAGGCATCTGTTTTTTCTTTTTATGAATGAGGAGACCTCATGGGCCAAATGAATGCATAATGTTGGCATGCTTGGCTTAAATGGATGGTTACCAAACTTACACTGTGTAAATTTGACCCATTGGGTGTTTCTCAGTGAAGATCGCAACGGCCATGTTTCCTGAGACTATAGAGAAGCAGGGCTCTGTCAGTAAGCCCCAAGCCCCAGGTTGATTTATTCACTCCACAGGGAAGGGAGGGACAAACGGTGACAAAATTAGCCTTCTCAGGTTTGCCAGGAGGCAATGTTCAAGCAAGAGCTGATAAGCCCCTTGCCCTGGATCTCCTGCAAGATACGGCGTGGGAATGGGGTCTGGTTGGGAGCCTGCAGCCAGGGCATGCAGACGATACTAGTTAGGACCGACAAGTCAGCTGGGTTTGCTTATAGATCTTGGACTGTAGCAGAAAGAAGCAACGTTCAGATATTGCTTTCCTTTAATTATTTCAAGTAATATCTCTGTAGGAAAAAAACCTACAGATGGAGGATGCGTTTGCACTTGAAATACAACAGGCAGCTATCATGGGCATCAAGAATCTTCATTATTTTTACCATGCAGCTGAATCTACCCATACCTCCTATGCCCCATATTCCCAGAGGCTGCCACAAGTGCTGTGTTGAAACATAAATAAAGTGAACAGTAAATGCCGGGGCTGGAACAGCCCCCGTCACATTTGGGATCAGGAAATGCCAAGGGAGGCTGCTCAGGAGGAGTTTGCCCTGATTATGGTCACAGGCCTTTGTATCTGAAGGGGTGTAACCAGCTTTAAAAGCTGTGACGTTATGGGTTTGGACTCTGCTGTTTGTATCACACCAGCCTGCTATCAGAAACCAAGCGACCGCCACAATGGAAATCCATTTTAAGAACCATTTTTTTGGCAGAACTTGCAGTTACTGCAAACAAAAATGTATGGTGACTGAACAGAACTGGGTCTGTAGGAAGTGCAGCATATGGATTTTGTTCATCTCAAATCCAGTGTAGGTGGGGATTGCATCTTCCCAGGGTAAGTGGGATATATTTCATTGCTCTACTACCTCATATAAAACCTGATTCATCAGCATAAAGCTCCTTGTATGAGGAGTAAAGTCATCTGTTTAGGAGAGTGCTCTTTGTTAATCAAAAGTTTCAGCAGTGCTGGATTCAGTGCTGAAATTTGCAGATGAGGACTCAATGAGAGCTCAATGATGAGCTCTCAGAAAACACAAATGGCTTTTTCAGCATGCTTTCCCTATCTGCGTACTGCCAGTGTGAGCCATGTGCTATCACTGCCACTGTTAATTCAGTTCGCCAAGAATACCAGGTCTCACTCTGGATCCCAGTGCCCCTTACCTTGGCAGTAAAGCTTGACTATTCACTGCAAATCAGGCCTGGAAAATGTAAACCCAGTAACAGTCTTCTGTCTGTTCTTCCTGACTATTTTCCCGATGTGTTTTCTGTTTATGCTCTGTAGGGCATCAGGTGTCAGAGCAAGTAGGTGATGCCAGTAAAAGCCACTTCACAGTAGAGAGCTCGTGGCTGCCTCTCAGCAACTGAATGCATCCCCTCTGTGGTGCCCTTATCCTTGTCTTCTCCAGCTTTGGCTCTTGGCACTGAAGACTGTTCAAAATGCAGTTTTTTTCTGGAGGTAACATGCAGAAATTAGAGTGCTGCTCTGGCAAGCAGAAGTGTCCAAACATGCAGTGGGGCCAGAACTGCCAGTGTGTTTAATGGGTGGATTAATGTATTTTCTTTACTGGTATGTATCTTTCAAAACAGGTATTTGCCAGAGTTCATGAAAAGCCCCTCTGCGTGCACCCCTGTGCAAAGGCTCACCGTGTAAGGGCTTACATTGCTCTCTCCCAGTCGAGTGGCGGTGGCTTGGCCCCCCTCCAGGGTCTCCTTGCCCACTGTGCTTGTAGAGGCCCATTTGCCTCCAGGGAGGCAAAATTTCCAGGAGGGATCCAGCTGGGGGAGGGGGGGAACGGGGTTGCATGCCCATGTACCTGTGTAGGAATGGAGTGGGAATACACAGGGTCCCCCCAACTCCTGTGTGGTGTTGCACCCATATAAACCTCTCTTTGTGCGGATCCAGGTGCTGGCAACACCTTCCTTAGGGGACGGTATGCGTTGTGGAGACAGACTGTCCCGTGTTTCAGTAAGGTTGAATTTAGTTGGGGAGGAAAGGAGAGAGGTTGTATGGTCCTGGCGCTGGGGACTGGCAGAGTTGGGGGAGGCAACGGGGAAACGGGAGGGGAAAATCGGGGTCCTGCTGGAGGGATGGGGCAGGGGGAAGGTGTTGGGGGGTGTAGAGCACCTGGAGGCCCTGTGATGGGGATACAAGGAGGGTGCAGAGCGATGCAAGGGCTTCCCTGGGCCCGCCGAACCCAGTGGACTGGCTGAAATGCCAGCATTTGCCCTTCTCCCCATTCCTGCCCCGTCCCTCTGCTCCTCTCACTTCCAGCGGGATGGGAGAGATGGTGTTTCTGGTGTTTCTTTAACTGGTCGCCACCAAGGTGTTCATTGCCCTGTGAAAGTATTGAAGCTCCAGGCTACTATCAGTCACTAAAACATGTTCAAAAATTACTCTGCTGTGTGTGAACCAGCCCGACATTGGAAATGCTGCTGTCTGCCCAGGGTGGCTGAGCCGGCAGCAGCTCTGCTACTTCAGGGGGCTGCGGGCCAGGGCTGTAAGCAGGAAACTCACATCCCTTCCTCCTGCCCAGGATATTTGCGACTAAGCTTTTATTGTAGTATGTGTGCAAAAGGGTCAGGGTTGGGGAGTGCAGGCTGTGAAGAACTGCTGTGATCCTTTTTGCTGCCCATTTCCACCCATTTCCACCATTTTATCCAAGCATCAAGTCGATTGGGGCGTTTCCAGCCATACAGAGCAATATGAGGTGTACCCTAAGGGACAAAAGATGTAGACACAAGTTTCTGCAGTGCAGCAGCCTGTACCTATACTTTTTGTAAGGCAGTAATTTCTCACGATACATTTCCACTTAAAAAAGCAGAAAACAGACAGTATGCATAAACATCGCTCCACGCTGTAGCAATTCAATTAACTATAAACTCAGTAATGTAGAAATATAATAGCAAAGGAGAGCCATCTTTCTTCTGTGATGCCTTTAAGGGCCACAGAAAGATCCAATGGAATTTTAAATCCTTCTCTGAAATCAAACCTTGAAAAGAAATGCTGCTTTTTTGTTACATTTAAAAGAAAAAAAAAAAGAACTCTTCAAATCTTATTAGAAAAATAAATCTCTCTGAATAAGCTCTACCCTCTATTCCTTGCCTCCAGTGCCACAACCATATATTATAAGGTGAGCTCTGCATTTTGATCCCCAAATTAAGTAAATTACTTCTAATAAATTACTTAGTCACAAGCACAGTTAAGCTGGAAATACCATTTGCATTCTTATAATTGCCAGCATTAAATCTCCATAAGAATTGTAAGAGGAAAGCCTCTACATTTTATGCTTGCTAACTCCTCAGAGTGTTTTATACTATGGAAAATACTGTAAATGCTTTCAAACTACTTTAATAATTGACATTTTCCACCTTAGGTTCTCAAAGCTCTTTTCAAAGAAGGGCAAACAATGAAAGAAAGTGAAAAATAGTTTTGGGAGAGAGAAAATTAAATTACACGCATGTTCTTATAAAGTATCAAAAGAAAAGAAAGGCAAGCAGCTTTTGCAGAAAAGAAAGCTGAGAAGCACAGAGCTTACAGAACCGAGTGTGAAAAGGTGCTTGGGTTCCTGAAGATACAGAGGAGGACATGTATCTGCAGAAAGACCAGGAGCCTGTCTCCCAGGGCTTGCTCCACAAAAGGCATCTAAGAGGTGGTTACCCCCCGCAGCTGCTTGCTGCCATCTCCGGCGACCGATTACCACCCCGCAGCTGGCCTGGCCAGCCCTTGCCTTCCCAAACCTGAGCAAAGGAGGCTGCCGTAGAAGAGCCCTGTCCTCTAACCTGGTCTGCTTCGTTTGGATTGACGGTAGTAGGGGAGCTCTTCTGCAAATAGCTCAACAAGTAGCTTTGAAAACTGGCAGCTTCTGTCAGAAGAGGTAGGGATGTATGAGGCAATTGCCTTTTTTTAATCCAGCAACAAAAAAAACCATGTTGCAGACAGGTTCTGTGTTTCCCAGCCCTGTGAGGGATGCCCACGGCCCTCACGGCTCCCAGACATCCAGGACTCGGCAGATACATGCTGCGAAGATGTGTGTGCTGGGGAAGGAGTTGCTCAGGACCAGGCAAAAGGGAAATGTTTCCTTGTGCTGCACCCACAGCTCTGCAACACCGTGCCATGTGCTGAGGTCAGTACTTGGACTTTGGTTTGCAAAATCCTAATGGTTTCTGTTGCATCCTGGTAGGGGTCTGGGAGTCCCAGGGAGAAGGCCAGGGAATAACTAAGGTCAGAGGAAGGTTGAGCAAGGCATCTGTTGTGTTAATTTTGGTGAGTTACAGCTACAGCCATACCTTGGTGTGTCCGGATCCTGGTTCAGTTTCTGTGCCTCCACTGACGGCTCACCGAGGCAGAGCAGCCCAAAGCTGCTGAGCTTATCTCAGGCTGTTCAGTGCTGGTGGTGGTTTCTGTGAGTCCCTTACCATAAAGCGACCAGTGAGAAACGTGTCTGGCATGTCGTGCTTGCATAATGTACTTGCAGGGAGAACAGAGGAGACGATCCTGATTCATGCCAGTGTAAGAGAAGGGGGTGTCAGGCCTGCAGAGCCACGTAAAATGGTGCGTTCCCCTCCTGAGTGAGCTAATAAAGTACATAACCACGCTGTGTCAGCTGCGATGTTAAATATTACACGGTACCCTGTGTTACAGCTCACTTATTGCCTTTACTGTTTGCTCTGGTGTGGTGGAGTGGTGGAGCTGCTGCTGACAGCCCAAACGAGTCGCAAATAGTGGCTGTTGAGGCCCCTGGTGCATCGTGCAGTGGTTCTGCATTCAGCCCCTGTTGTGTTTGCTGAGCTCCCCTCTCACCGTGCCCTCCTCACGGGCTTTCTGCCATCGAGCTGTCTTTGCCGTGGACTGGGATAGCTTGTATATATACTCTGCATCAATACTTAAAGGAACTCAAATGCCCGATGGGATGCCATCAGAAGCTCACTTTGTCTCCTTCGTGGCATTGCATGGGAAAGCCTGTAGAGAAACCTGCAAGTGCTAACTATAATTGTTTCCATCCAGCTGTTCTTGTCCAGCTAAGCAGACAGTGATTTTTGGGGAAATTACATTTTAAAGCTTCTGCTGCTCTAAAGTGAATTTCTTTGGTCTTCACAAAATTAATGCTTTCCAGCTTTCTTTTTTTTTCTTTTCTTTCAATAAGTGAATACCTTTCATTATCTAGTAAAAAGTCCATTTACAAGAATGAGTAAGAAAATTGAAACAAGTACCTATTTGCATGTAATAAATTGGATTAATTTGTGGTAAGTAATTGATTGCTCTTAGTCTGTTGCTCTGTTTGTTTCTTTTCACATGCAGGGGAGGAAAGGAATTGGTGTTACTGTGAGGGATGCAGTTGGCTAAACAACTCTGCCTAGTTATGTGAAGTTTTGAGTAAACTCCCTGTTTAGTTTGTTTCACATTTCCAAGGCTGGACTTTCTGAAGGTCACAGAGTCAGGGGCATAAAATCAGGCTGATGTCCACTAAGAGATGCAAGAAATGAAAGACAACAGATAAATGGACTTCAAAAGAAAACTGAGTACAGCCAACACATAAGGGCATGATGGAGAAGGGAGAGGGGATGTTTCACCTCTGACGCCCTCTGTTTCTCCTTCCCTCAGCACTGTGGGGAGAAGCTGTAGGGAGGTGTGATACAGGCTGCTTGGGTCTGGCAGGAACAAACATAGCTGTTGGGGAAGACCTTGGGTTTTCCTCAGTGCCTCAACAGCTGATCTTACAGACCTGGTCATGTCTTGAAACTGCCGTGGCCATAAACATCAAAGTTGAGCCATTACTCAGGGCTGGGGGGATTTCACCCTGGATTTGCAAGGGATAATGTTTTTGATGACCCTTTCTGAAGGAGAGCATCGATGGTGGGATTTGTTGCAGTCACATGGCTTCTTAATCACAAGGTTTTACATAGCCAGGGTCGGGACTGGAGCGGTGGTACAAGGAATTTGAGCTAAAGCCCTGAATTTTCATCACTCCAGGCAGGCAAAGGAGTTGTCTCTCTCTCTCTCTAAATGATATTTAGGGATTTCTGCTGCAGAATGTCATTATCAACGACAACATTTCGAATGAATAGCCCTACACATGTATTCCGTGGCTGCAATGTGAATAATTGTGAACGCTCCTCAATCTTCCTCTTCCCACTCCCCTCTCCCTCCTCAGCCTAAGCACAAACACTCATTTCAGGGCTAAAGATATACTCTTAAATCACTTCTGACATTTCTTTGTTGTTGCCTAATGAAGGCTGGGTTGATGGGCTAGAGGGAAGTTTTATATAAGCCCTCACTGAGATGTCGTTGTAGGATCAGAAGTGGGCAGCAGTTCCAAACGTTAGCATTTGTCTCTGGAGTTTACTTAACGGCAAGCCTGAATGTCTGCATGGCGTACGGGGCTTTGTCCCCCCCGCCTTGGTTTTCTGAGTCCCAGTGAAATGTCACAGTCCTGAGGACTGCGGGGTTCAAAGAGCAGCCACGCTGCTGTCCCCGCCAAGCTAACAAGGGGCTCTGTGTGCCCTTGTTTGGAGGAAAAAGTCCCACCAGGGACGTGCCAGCTGCTCCTCCTGGCTTTCCCAACCCTTTCCAAACACTTTTACATTCTGCTTCTTTCATTAATTGGATTATTTGTTTTCTAAGCTTGTTGCTGAGCAAGTCAAATCAACCCAAATAGGTCTTATCTCTGGAGCTAGGACTTAAACTTTCAATTTGTTGAACTGGTCATTTGCCTGGGATGTTTTTTTCTGATAGGACCCATGATAACGCTGCTATACATGACTGCCTTTCAGCAAAGGAAGCTGAGGGCTGGATTGTCAGGGAACATGGTGTTAGTCAAGGATGAGCTAAAGCCCGTGTTCCACTCCCTTTAAATCCAAGTATAGGACGTTATCCCAGGGATTGGCTAGCTTGCTCTCAGAGAAGATGATAGTTTTGTTCATTTCATACAGCAATTTACCAGTGGTGGGAAGCAAGCCCCGAGTTCACTAAGTTTCTCCTACTTCTCTGTATGAACATTGCATGATATGAATCCGTCTGAAATTTATCTTTGGCACGTGGTAAGGCTTTGCCAGGTCACATCGCCAAGACATGCTCACGCTCTCATTTGTGCTGCCAAACATTATTCCCGACTTTGTACTTCCTTTTGCAAATATTGCGGCGGATGTGACACACACAGGCACCTCCTGCTTGGGCAGCTTGCACTGACCTTGTGCTGGACCCAGCAGGTGTGCCCCCAGCCACATGCGCGCCCTCCGGGACCATCCCAGCTTCGCTCTAGCGGTGGTTCTTTCCAGCAGCCAGGCTGGCTGGTGTACAATGTCAGAGGCTACTGGAGGCTGTCAAATATCAGCGAGGGAGGGTGTTTATTGCACTGATTTCTCTAAGTCCTTCCACTCCCATTTTACTAGGTTACATCCTATTACATAATTAAATGCTGTGTGCTTGTTATCCCCAAAGGGCTTTTGTCTCATTCAATGAGCATTAAAGATGATGGTTATTGGCACAGACAGCTGGCACTTCTTTTTTTTTATTTTTATCATTCAGTGTGGCCCTGAATGATAAAAAAACCACAAAAAACCAGTGTGGTTTTTTGTATTAGCAGTGGGATTATTACTTTCCATTTAGTAATTTTCTTATTGTTCTGTGTTTTTATTGTAGTACTATTTGGACATCCTTTGAATCTTGAATTTATTCTTGTGCTGCTCCTGCACATCAAGAAGGACGCAGTCTTGCTTCCCTTTTATGATGAGCTATTGTTTATATAGATAGATTAAAAAAAAAAAAAAGAAATTCCAACCCAGAAAACAAACTTTCAGAAGTATGTGTTAAATACATATTTGTGTACTCAAAGCTGTAGACAAAAACATAGGCCCAGATGACAGGCTCCTGCAGTCAATGCAATTCACTTAGCTACCTCTCTTAATCTGAATGTGGGTATATGAAGTTTTGTGTCTTCCAGGCACAAAGGTTCTTGCAGGATCTGTGTGTATGTGTATCCAGTTGTACCTTTCCTCTGTTCTTCTGGAGAAGATCCTGTTTTCAGCTTTTAGCCTGCTTCATCTGGAATCACCTAATTGCCATCTCCCAGAAAGCAGAAATATGTGCTGACCATGAGGACCTTGGAGGTATTTTTTTTTCCAATTGCACAGTATTGTAGCTTTCCATATTCCTAGGTCATCAATGCAGGAAGGGATTGGGGGCCATCTACTGTGGAGTCTTTGCTGCAGACAGGAATTAGGCACTTCAGACCATGTACTAGACACAGACCCATTTGCCCCTGCAGGCACCTTTCACTTTGATCTGCAGGGTTCCCGCAATGCTTGCAAAAGTCCTTTGCATTTGTGGATGTACTGAGAAGGTTCAGACTCCAAGCCTTTAGCAATTTAAGAGGTAGGCAGAGGGACACACAGAGCATTGCAAAAGAACCCGGTTTGCCAGGCTGGCTTATCTCTAGGATAGTTGAAAATACAGACATGGTAGCGTTACCCACCTCTTCCGTTACTGCCCGGGGTGAGAGCATTGACCAGGGTAGCTGAAGAGCAATGTTCTTGTCCAGCCTTACCCTCGGGAAGGGATTTTGTCTCCATCTCTCCCTCCTGAGGAAAGTGCCAAACTGTAGGCAATGCTTGGATGGGCACACTCTGTATCTCTCTTATCTTGTCAGTCTGTGCAGCAAAGAATGAAGGATTTATAGGGGTGGAGAGAGACCCTGCAAGGGGGTGCAAGCCCGAGTAGTTCACACTGTAATAAAGTCACTGTCTTAAGGGGGGTGAAGGGGGATTTCCTGTTTTCTGGTCTCTGCTACAAGAAGTACTTTTACATGAGTCATTAGATAAAAAGGCATAATAGCACTGAGAACAGGGACTGGACTGCAGTAGGCTATCCCACTCCCTCCAACTACACACTCAAGTTATTCATGTCACCATTAGAAATGTCAAAGCTATTAAGAAATGTTGCTATGTATTTCAATGTGCTGACACCCTAAAGGACTTTCAGCTTCGCAAAAATGCCAGCAGGGGAAATGTGGGCCTAAAAGGTTCTCTTGGCATAAATAAACAAATGATTACTATAACATTTTTTTTTCCCCCAAACCAGAAGAGGCTATTTTTAAATGTGGAGATTGAACAGAAGTAATCCTGGCTTAACTTGATTGTTCAAACTGTGTAGCCTAAGTGAAAGGGTTGTGTCAATGACAGGGGTTGTTTGTAATCCACCTGCAAGGCCAAGTTGTACGTGTGAGTATTAATAACCGCACTTCATGATTAATAACTGCAGTGATTATGGTATAATACTGATATGTTGATAATTATGAGTAATACTGATAATAAGAAATAATCAAGTAAGAGCTGATGAGATTTTGATACACATGTAAATACATGTATTGTGTAGCCATTAAGAACTCACCTGCTGAGTGTACTAATCAATAGCTAATCAAAACAGTTGGGAAATGTTTGGAAATGAATATGTAGAGTAGCTAAAGGCATATTTTAAAGGGTGGCTTAAGGGCTTCAAGCTTTTTGCAGAGTGACTTTACTATGCTCAGGCACGTCATTTTTGCCGGAGTGCTTTAATGATGTCAACAGGGCTGTGAGTACAGAAATGAATAATGAACAGCTAGCAAGGATTTTTGGCTGGGTTTCTTGCATCTAGGGTAAAAGAGGGCTAACGTCTGTCTCAGATCCTGCTGGAACAAGCCAGCAAATGCTGAGAGCATCCTTTGGAAATGGTAGAATTGCTTGGCCTACTGCCTTCTGCCAGATGATGCTACGTAGTTTTAGTGTGTCATACATGAAACCAACCCCAACAATTACAAAATCTCACAGTAATATCCAGGGCTGAGCAAGAGAGGCAGAAGGAGCCTACATGCCAGAATTTCTATGCCAAAGTGAGGAAGATCTGAATATTGTTCTCCTACCTCATGACAAGAGACCATTTGGACACTAGCAATAGTCATGAGATCTCATTTGTGCAGGCTGGCACTAATCCATTCAATACAAAACACATTTAGAAAGGCCCCCCTGGTAGAGGTAGTGGAAGAACCAGGTCCTATTAGCAAGCCCACGCTGCCTGCCTGCTGTGTGCCTTCACACAAGGTGAGGTGGCAGCACTAGGACGGGATGTCCTATCTTGTGGAGATATGACATCTGGCCCTGCCTTTGGCACACCCATCGTCTTTTTGCATTAGAAAAATGTAAAAATACAGTGTTTCTAAAGAGAAAGCACTGGGAGCAGGTAGTCCTTTGCTTCGTCAAGGTAAGTGGGACCTCCCTTGTAAGCCCGTCTCAGATGGGGAGCGTTCAAAGCTGCGGTTTCCCAGGAAAGCATCCTTGTCACCAGAATATCAGCCAGGACAACAGCTTTCTCGCATCTCTGCTGCTAAAACTCATCCACTGTAAAAGAAAATCCAAGGTCGTGGGGAGCAGCAAGGTTATGGGTAGGAGTAATTTGACTCCATGACTCTCTATGCTGTTTGCACTGTACTTCATTCTTGCTAAGTAAAAAGCATAAAACCCCATCATCCCCCTTCAGTGTATCTAGACCACGTCCTTGCTGTCTCAAGCCCCTGAGCTCTTTGCTCCTCCCTGACTGGCAGCATGGGCTCGGCAGGCAGAGGAGCCCGTCTGCGGAGGCAGCAGCAGGGGCCAGCCTTGTCTGGGCATGTGTAGTACCAGAGACAAGGGGAGGAAATGCAGGACACAGGCAAAGTGTTTTACAAGTTGATTTGTGTTGATTCACACACTTGAACTGGTGAAGCGCATTTCCTTACCTGCACTCAAGTGGTAACGGATTCTGGACTTTTTTTCTGCCTTCAGCCACTTGCTGGAATCATGGGTGAAGCTACAGGGCACTGGTGCTTTAGGGCTGGAAGGTTTTTAACCTGAGTAACTTCAGTGATAAATGTGCTCCTGCTGTTACTGCGCCTGGAGCACAGGTTGGTGCCTGCAAAGGCATCCATCCTCTTTTTCCCTGTGTAACCTGCAGAACCAGATATTCTGCTCTACCGTTATGCAGTCCCATGGTATTACCGCATGTCCACAAAGGACTGTAGCCGTAGGCCTTGCAGGAGGGAGGTCTGCCGTGGTCCAGTCAAGGCTTTTTCTGTGTTGGCTGTTTCTAGTTGTCTTTTAGCAGGTATTCATCCTTTGGCTCCTGGCCCCTTGCTCCCCTGCTTATCTGGTTCTCCCCCTCTTACATTTTCCCTCTGCTCTGCTCCTATTCTGGCTCATTTTTACTGCTCCCTCCTCTTCCCCCAGTCTAACTTCACTGTACACGCTCAATGGCGTATGAACTAGCAGAGATTTCAAGTGGAGTTTGGAGGCACTCTTGGAAACGGCCTTGTTGCTCCGCCTTCCCCCTTGCCCTTTTCACATCTTTCTATGTCAGAATCTAAATCCTGCAGATCAACAGCATTGCTACAATGCAGCAGAGCAAGAATTTTCCCTAGTTATCTGTAAATTAGCAGAAATACAGACTAAAAGCTAGCCTGGCATCTATGGCCATGGAGGCTCTGCGGGCAGGTGTCTGGCACACCAGCAGCTGCAGGTACCTCCGAGAACCGCATCCGATGGGGATGTGTGGCATTCCTCTTTCTTTGGAGGAAAACCCAAGCACTCTCAGCAGTGAGAAGGCTCAGTCCAGCAGGGTTACCAAGGTGGATTTTGTGCTACACCTAGAAGCTTTCAAAACTGTGCGCTAGCTTTGGCTAGGCCAGCCTGGCTTCATCCAGCTGTGACAGGATTTTGCCCTAAATGATTTCATCTATTTCTGCAGCTATGGCATGCACTTTTATCTGGAAGCAAACTGTTTACTTATTTGCTTTTAATTATTTATGGTAATGAAATAGCAGCCATATCTCAAAATTTTCCACAAAAATGAATACTCTTGCAGTTCAGATCTGTGGCCATGAAAGAAAACACAGTTCCCCACTGTTGCTTATAATGTTTATTTGTTTTTAACTTCAAAACACAGGTGATTTTCTCAAAACAAATAGAGTAATGGGGGAAATGAAGGCGGGCTCTCTTTGTAACTTTCCCAAGAAACACATCTGGAAAAGCATGTTTTTGCAAAACAACTACATTTTAGCACACCCGGACAGTGAGATTTCAAAAAGTCATAAATAGCAGTGACTTAGCAACCAATGCTGTTGGGGCTTTTTTCTTCTCCCCCCCCCCCTTGTTTAACTTGCAAACGGCACTAAATGAACCCACAATTTCCACTGCTAATACAGAGACATTTTTACAGAAGTCTCTGAGTATGCAGTTAATTTCCAAGATGGGGAATTATGAAGATATACCTCCTCACTTTGATTCTGTAAAAGAAATTTGGTGGAATAATTGGATATTATAACATCTGATAGTCTTGCTACTGGTTTAAGCCTACAGCTTAGCTATTTAAATCACTATCCTTAATTGCTACTTAATTATGTTTACCTAAAAGTCATTTTTTACCCATAGGCAGGTACAAAAACTTTCTTTAGAAGCAGCAGTGAAGTGTTGCATTATATTTTGTAAATAGCTCTGATGCCACACTTCATCAGTACTCTTAAAACCTTAGTGTCATTTTTGGTTTCATTGCCTGTACAACATCTCTTGCTCCACCTTAATGGTCAGGTAGAAAAACAACCAGTTTGGAGACAGATCAGTAAAATTAAAGTAAAATTAAAGGCCAGCTTTCCTGAATGCTACAGCCAGGCCCTGCTCACCGGGAAGGTCAGGGAAGGTGGAAATAATTCTGCAGACCAACGAGGAAAAGTACGAAGCCACTGTTCAGACTACAGTGACTAGAAAATGCCAAGATCTACAACTCCTGGCACCTGCATAGACACACACAGAGTCAGGCACAGACGATCAGACACATACCCATGCAGGCACAGGGCCTGGGAGCCCCACGGTGGGCACACCTCGGTGCCCTGCAGGGAGGACACGGCTTTGCCTACCAGATTGCAGTCATTGGAGCTGCAGCAGCTCCACAGCAATCTCAGCAGGGCCCATCTTCTCCTACAGCCTGGGCTGCGTAGCACCACAGAGCTCAAACGATCCTCTATGGCTGGGACTGTTGAAGAGCAAAAAACATATTTGGAAATGCAACCTCCTAATTAACAAAATTTGGGTAGGAGCATATTAGTTATTTTTGCTAGCTAATGCCTGCTCTTCACAAGTCAGTCTTCCTTTTCCTGCATGCGTGTGAAAATCGAATGTTTCTGGCACTGGGTGTGCTGCCCACATTGTAATGTGCTTTGTAGCTTTTTGTACCTACATAGAAGGAAAATATCACTTTACCATCTGATTTGCTTGAGTTGTACAGTCATCAGTGCTATAGCAAGAAACAGATGGACTGGGAATTAGGAAATCACTCAAGCGCTGATCTGAAGAAGGTCTTCCTGAACGCAAAGTGGGTGCACATGTTAAGTGGCCACAAAACTTACAGTCTGTCACATTCAATATCAGGGTTATTAGATGGTGTATCGAGAATACCAAAATACACTTCCCTGTTTGCTGGAGGTGGGGTATTGGTTGGACTTCCCACCCCAGAATCAGGGCTTGGTGCAAGGTGCATTTCTCCTGCATACTTCTCTTCTTTCTGAGAAGGCTCTTTTTGCTTGAGGTTTTTGAAACGTTTGAGCTTCACGGGGTCCTTGACTTCCTTGGCACAATGGAACAAGATTAAAATGTCCCTCCGAAATTTGGAGCTCATTCCAAAGTAGATAATGGGATTGTAGAAGCTGGCAGACTTAGCGAACAAACTGGCAAGGATGCTGGTAAGATTGGGCACAGATTGACCATAGGCAGACCATATAGACATGACGGCGTATGGTGACCATGCAATAATGAAGGCTGTGCAAATGACAATAGAAACCTAAAAGACACAAGAAGAATAGTCTTAAATCTATTCTGGAAGACTACATCAGGGAAGCAATACATCGGGAACAGTAGCTTGGACACTTGGCTGGAAGGGAAACATTCAGATTGTCCTGAGGGTATGGCTCACAGGAGAGTACAGGCAAGCAAAAGGTTAGCTTTGATGGAGCCGGGCAGACCTAGAAGCTATAGATCTAATTTTGGCATGCTGGTGTGCTTGAGCAACGCCTCATCTAATGGAAAGAAAACAGCCACAGTCCCCTGTATGTTTATATGAATTAAGAGGGTTTCAGGTAGACTTAAGTCAATGGCAAGTAAATTGAAAGCTCCACTGTAACTTCTGTGTATGCTCAGAAGTAACGTAACTTCTGAAAGAAAAGAGCATATGCCAAACCAAACTTTTGTTTTTGTGCAGTATAACCCACTCCAGTTATATTTAGATTATTTTTCACATGTGATGTAGCACCAATATTTTAGCCAACTGACAGGGTAGGAGTTTTAAACAATCCTCATATTCTTCACTGAGTTCAGATTCTGTCAGTAGAGATTATAGAGAAATGAAATGTGACTGATTTGTTTTGTTCTCTTCTGTTCTAGTTGGGACAATTTTTGGAAAGACAGATTTCATTGAGGTAAACATAAAACCCAAACTCACCCTGGTGACGTCCCGCTCCATTCTCCTCTGTCTGTCTGTGGGGTCACCCAGTCCTGTTAATGCATGGCTTAGCTTGACAGTATTGATAATTGACACATATGAGAAGACCATGACTGTTACAGGTAGGAAAAAACAGCAGATAAAAATGGAGATAATGTAGGACTTGTAGATTGTAGAGAAGTTGGCTTTTGCCCAGTCTATCTCACATGTCCCATACATGCGATCTGGAAAGCAAGAATAAGTTGGTTAGCATTTTTAGAACACTTATCTGCTTTTGAGAGATTAATTTATCAGTTCAAATGCTGTATTTTTCTTCTTTTAAGCACTAAAGAATGGATTGATCTTTTTGATTTAATGAGCTGTGACATCATTTCCTACATAAACAATTTTTCAAGACCAGCTAGACTGTAACAAGTTTTAATGTGTATTATCGTTCTGTCCCGTTTAGATTTCCAGTGTAAATCCATAACGCACAAACTGTTGTTTCAGAATAGGAAATTGTGATACGTTATTAGAAAACAAAAAGGGTATTCATCCAGTAGGTTTGATATTTTTGAGTGTTATCTACTCTTATTTGACATAATCTTCTACATAGTAACTTCCTAAGATGAGCGCTGTAACACCATAACAAGCGATTGTAAAGAGACAATATGCCAAATGTAAAAAGTCACTACTTACATAGCAAAGTAGGTAACAAAAATACTGAGGTTTTTTTAATAGAAACAAAAAGGCAATGAAATTTTTACTGTAGCGAGAGCCAAGAAAGCAAATTGATGCAGCTAATGATAAAGATTATGGGAAGATGAAACATATAAATACTTAGAAAGATATGAGACCTCTTGCTAAATTGGAAGCTTACAGTTCTGCAACTACAAAGGAGCTGCAGGCTCTTATAAATGAAGTTAGGCAGATTGCAGGATCTGCAGCTAGTGGGATTTACAAAAGGACACTAGCTGATGAGGTACTTAAGGGAAAGGCAGTGGGAATAAGGTGCAGTCTCTGCTTAAATACTTTTATGAATAACAGTTGACTTCTTTAGACCCTCTGATGTGTTTGCAAATGTGTCCTGATACAAAACTTGAATTCAATAGCCTTAGAGGTTTTCTATAGATTGTGAATTGTTGATTTTTCTTTTTAAGTGGAAAAAGCTGTTTTTTCTGACAGCTCTGGCAACAAATTGAATTATAAATAAATGAAGCATGAACGAAAATTATGTAAGTCAAGTATTAACAAGCCCTGGCGATACAATACAGGTGAAGCCTGCATGATTTAGCAACAGATCTCTCCCTGACATCCAGTGATCATTCTGAAGAAAAAAAAAAAATCCCTTAATTCCTCACAGGTGATAGGAGGTTTAGACAGGATGACTTAAAGGAGCAAAAGATGAAAATCTCTTTTATGATTCTTGTCAAAAAGAGCTCAGTATTTTTAACACCAAAAGCTCTAGGTGTGCTGTCTGGATGTGTTCAGTAGTAGAAATAGATTTTTGTCTCCTTTGCCTTTTTCATCAGTAGATTCCAAGATTCAAAAAGATAACCATAAAATCTGGCTTAATTCCAGGTTTCTGGTTTGTGAATACTTTTGAGTGAAAAAAGAAAGCAGCCTCCAGGTGACATGAGAAGAAAATCCTGCAGATTTTCTGCGAGTCAGAATTCAGAGCTGCGTGTCCCCCCTCCGCAGAGACACTGGCAAGTGGCATTTTGAAAAATCAGCAGGGTCCTGGGGACCCTTGCAGCTGCTGTGTAGAAGTGAGAGGTCCGAGGCAGCCAGGTGTAATGTGCTGTGGTCTGTCTGCACCCGCTGCCTGCTCCGCTGCCTGCTGCTGGGCTTGCCATTGCTGGGCTTCCGCATCTCCATGGGTGTCCTCAATGGAAGCGTGTTCAGAGTCAGATAGCCCAGGAACCTGAAACCGCTGTGATTCTCAGTAGGGAAAAGTGCTCCTAGAAGTGGCCTTGAAGACCGCTGTCGGGGGATTGAATCCAAAGTACAAACAGGATCCATGGGGGCATTTGGATGCCCTGACAAAGCAGCGATGCGCAAGAAGTTCCTGGCTCCAGTGTAAGGCCAAAAAGGGACATCAGAAATCCTTCTACAAATGAAGAGCTAATAAGATTAATGTAAAAAGAAAACACAGATCACCAGAAGATATACAGAAAATGACCAGTCCAAACCCCCAAGTTTATGACATATCTAGAGTGCAAAATCATGACATAAAATTAGAACAGTTTAATAAACAGTTTGGTTTTGTCTCAAACAAAAGATCCATTGAGCCTAATATACTGGTAACATTTTGGTTTGGGAAGGATAGAAGATTTAACCAATCTTAGAAATGGATGCTTTTCTCACACCCATACTTCAAGGGTCCAGAGGTACCTCAAAGCTTATGTATTTAATAAGTAAGAGGATATAGTCACATAGCTGCTTTAATAAGTCTTTATAGCTTTCATGACTTCTCAAAGGATGCAGATGCCTACAGGATCCCGGCAGAAAACTGCTGGAGAATTTCAGTCACATGATTTCAGTTGTTAGGACTCCTGTATCGTTACCATTTGTTCCTAGAGATTTGTTTTGTTGAATTTTGAGAGACTTAATCTGAGACAATTTCTCCAACTTTTCCCCATGAAGAAATTTTCTGGTGTGGGAATATCCCTTAGCCATTGAATTACTGCAGTGTTTGCTATACAAAATTTTTCCTTTTTTTCCCCCTCTTTTTTTGCTATGGCCTTATCTTGCACCCTAATCGCTTCTTGGACCGACAAACTTTCTGACATCTTTTTCTTCTGCTGCTATGTTAGTTTTTCATATTTTCCACAAACTGTTTCACCAAATCTTTCTGGCTTGTCTTATTATAGTTTCAGGTTTAACTTGCTGGAATTTGTGTTATTTTCTAGCTTCCTAATCTTGACAGTTTTTGGAGAATGTCTTTTGAGAGTTTCCTTTATCTCATTGGTTAACCATGCCAAATATTCCTGGCCTCTCTTTTGTCATAGGTAATATACACTTGGTCCAAGTCTTTCCTGTAATATCTTCAAAAAAATCTCTTTGTAGCTGATACCAAAGCAGGCAATGCTCTGCACGATGAATGATTTTCTCAGTTCCACTGATAATCGGTCTGGTTTATCACAAACAGCAAGAAAGGTAAGTATCTATCTTTGTTTAGTTAAGTGGGGGGGTGCCAGATGAGTACAACTGAAAGATACCTGTTACCTGTGTAACTGCCCCAGCCAAATAACGGAGCTGCTGACCAGAAGAAAGCTGCTATCCAAATGAGAACCAGAGCCACCGTCATACTGCTGTTGCTGATGCAGTGACCTGCAATGGCATGGTTTAGTCAGACAATGATATCTAGAAAGACAAACATATCTCTGAAATCTAAATGCACTCCTATACCAACAAGTAATAAGGAAAATACAGCTATTAAAAAAAAATTAAGACAAAAAAAATGCATATTCATAAGAAAAGCTTAAATTTGAAAGTATCTGTCAGACTTGTGTTTGAGACCATTTGTCAACAGTGGAAATGAATGGCTTTTAGGCAGGAGACAATGTGTTTGTTGAGCACTGCAGAATTAGCAAATTCTACGTTAGACGTGTTTTGCAATTTTGTAAAAAGTGGGAAACAGTTAGATGTATGTTGAGTTTTACATAGAAACAAACAAGATAAGTCTAAATTCAGAGGATTTTCTCATTCACTTCAAGGCTTTCCCTGTTAAAAATGGGAAAATACATTAGGTGCTCAAACTACATTAGCCATTCAATACAAATTATTTAATCTGTCCTGCTGTTGCCATACATTGTGGTTATTTCTTTGTTTACGTGGGAAATATTTACGCATCCACGAATCTCTGTTCCTCAACATTTCTCTAAAGTTATACTGGGTACTTGCTCAGATTTCCTCAAGAGGCAAGCATAAATTATGCACACCCTCAGATGAACATGTGATACAGCTTTGCAAAAGAGAAACATGGGTTTTACATACAACTTCATAATATGCAATGAATACAAGATGTAGAATACATCACAGCCAAATTCTAGCAGCTCCAACAGCAGTTTGTGTTGAAAATTAACTGCAACAAGTCTATCATTACAACAAACTGCAGAAGAACTTCCTGTGGAAAAAAGACCTCCCTGCAGGAGTTCTTGTCACAGCTAATACTACTCATGGTATTAGAGAGAAAAACTCATATGATGCATCCAGTGTATTTATGCATGCTTTACCTGCGGACATTAATAGGTTCCTGCCTGAAAGATGGTGCAAGCCACTCATAACAAAGGCGTGAAAATTGGTAATACATTATCTAAGGCTGGGTGAAAGGAAGATTTTCCTGGGAGAATTTATGGAAGGTGTAGGTATAAAGAAGAGAGATTACTTAAGGCTCTCAGTGGAAGTCAAAGTTTTCAGCAGGCAGGAGGTCCAGGATGAACGGTAAGGAAAGGTTTCTACTGATCCTGTGGAAGGGAGTGCCTGGGGTGAGTGTGGTGATGTAAAGAGGCATAAAGGGAGAGGGGTAGATGACGGCATGTTTATGGAGACTTGCTGATGAGGGGTCCACAGGGCAAGAAACGTGTAAAGGATTTCAGACCAGATTTGTTCAGTGGAACACTAGTATGCCTTTACAGAGGCATTTATACCAAAGTTTAATAAAAAAATTAAATTCAAAAAACCAGAAAGAGAGTGGTTAGTAAAAGGTTTCTAGCACTGGAGAAAGTAATGAACAGTTGAGTTGTTGTTTGAGATATTCAGGTTACAGATCAACAGGGCACTAGAGAAGGAAGAAGTGTGGGTGCGAGGCTGTGGTGATGATGCTTTGCAGGTCTGGGAGACAGGCAGGAGACAGGGATCGTCCGGGCAGGGTCGGGTCATGGTCAGTTCTGGGGATGGTAGGAGTAATTTTCATCTCCCATGGTGTGAAACTGTCCACCGAGGGGAGGCTGGAGAGGCATGTGGGGATGCCAGGCTGCGCAGTGCTACAAAAGCTGGAGGCAAGATGTGCAGACTGAATGTTCCCAGTGCCATCTAAAGCAGTCCAGGATGCCTGCTGTGCGCAAACCCTGGCAAGACACCCTGAAAAGTGAAAATGTTTGTATGCAGGGCAGCCTTCCGAACCAAGGATCTTATCAACGACTGGAAACTTCCCAAACATCATCTCATAGAAGATGAAATTCTTTGCTTAAAGTGAGATCCAGACAACGATGTATGCATCGCTTAGGAGTCATTTAAGTTGCATTTTGAATAATACAGAGGGTCAGCCGGACCTGTGGTATCTTTGGCACAAGGGTGAATTTAACCCATGGTGACCAAAGTGTACTAGTAATAATTTGGCTCTTATTGGGGTTAACCCTGAAGGATTTTATGCAAACATGTTTGTAATGTAAATGACTGTGTTATGTTCTGGTTTCCAATTCATCTAATTTATATTTGATATAGCCTGTGACTGAAAGAAATACAGATTTGCACCAGGTTCAATGAAGGCAGAACTGGACTTGCCTTTATTCCTTACCTCTCTCGGGATGGCAGCCCCTGATGTAGCGAGTCACACTGATTACTGTAAGGGTATTAATGCTAGCTAGGCCAAAGAGAAGCGTCAGGAAGCCATCAACCTGAAAAACAAAGCAGTGCAGGATGTTCTTTTACTGCAGAGAACCGAAGGGGAAAAGAACCACAGGGATTGCTCCTGTTGTTTTCATGTTAATGCTCTCGAAAGTTTTTCCAGAAACCCAGCTAGCAGGGAAATATAAAACATCAGGTGCAGTTATCTTCTATAGGATCAATGAGCAAGTAAGTGTTCAAAAAATTATCTAAATGCCCTGCTGTGTACATAAAATAAACAAGCAAACACATCCTTACATCCATGCTTCCTTGGAATGACTTGCCAAGTGAAGGAGGAAAAGAACTGAAAAGAAGAAAAGCCCTGAATAGGCAAAAATGCACTGGATGCAGCTGCTCCGCTTAGGCAGAACAAACATGCAAACTGAACCCATGAAATTTAGGCCAAAGAGGGAAGAACGTAGGAGGTAATGGGCTTGGCTGAGTGAGAAAAGCTTTTTAAAAAATTAAATTAAACCATCCAAAGCTAAACCGTTCCGACAGATTGAGTCTCAGTGTTGGTGCTACTGATTGCCTGCTATTTATTAAGCCCTAATCCTCACCACCTCTGACTGACGCAGGCAGAGCCGTACGGCTGTGTAGGCTCCCACTGACGTCAGTGTCTCAGCGACAGACGCACAGGACGGTTACAACTCTGCTAGCTTCACTTATGGGTATAGGAAGGAAGTTGCTGCTGACTGTAGTGGAGATGGGTGTAGCCATCTGCTAGGGAGCACTATATGACTGGGATGTGATCCAGGCAAAATGCTGAAGGCAGTCCTTTTTCTGAAAACTTGCAATGATATACAAACCGGCCAGAGCAGAGGGGCTCTTGGAGGTGCCAGTTTTACACCGAGTGAAGCAGGAATATTAACCGAGTGTCTCTGGACTGTAACTTGGCATTCAAGTGGTAAAATTACCGGCGGAAAGGCACATCATTATTCTACGGGAACAAACTCTGTCTTTGTGTGAACGGGCACAACTCCCGTGGAATTCAGTTTATCACAGCACTGAATCTGGGGCTTTAATCCAGGCTTAAAGCTGAGACCATGGCGGATTGTATAAGTTAAACTGGGTGAAGGGTTAGGAAAGGGCTGCTTCATCATTTCTTTCACTGTTGGTTTTTCTTGCTACTAACGCCCTTATATTGACTCTATATACTTCTTAATGCCAAGTTTTACAGACCCACCTCATTTTAAATGCGTGCCAGACTTGCTACCACAACAGCCTACATCCACCTGTGCTCCACTTACAATCAGCTCATGCTTGGTGTATAAATGCAACCATGTTTACACCAGAAAACAGGCTTCCTTGGATGTCTCAGCTACTTGCTAGAAGCTGCACTTGGATGAATTTGGCTTGCTGTGTGCTGTGGAGAATGGTGAAATACCTGGATATGTAAATGTCTTCTGCATTTCATTAGCCTTATTGATGCAAATAGCTGCCACTTCTCCATTTGCTCTAACAATGCTTCATAGGTGCGGAAAACAGCGTGGCCAAGGACTACTGAGAAACCAGGCTGCATAAGCTTAAGCAATTGCATTAGCTATTAGATTAGAAAGGAAGCAGTATTTCAGCAATGATGCTAATAAACACTTTGAAATTAAATCTAAAGAGCTATGAGATTGAATACTAAAGTAGTAGGACAAGCTGCTTAGTGTGTATCATAACCCTCCTATGCTGAAACTGGTTAAGTTTTTCTGAACTACATCGGTGTATGTTTTATCACCTCTGGATGTGACCATTATTCTCCCACCCACCTTCCCTGACGTCAGACCAAAGAGAGACCATTATATTAAGTGATCAGTTCAAACAGCCCTTGAGCGCACTTACAAGGGAGGAAAGTGGGTCTAAAAATACACTCTTGCCCTTTACCATTTAAGATGAAAATCTGTCACCGTAAGAAAGAAGAAGCCAAAATGTTTTCTTTGGAGTGGTGACTTGCTAAAAAAAATGCAGTTTTACCTAAATCAAGATCGTTCATAGGACCGAGCCATTGTCAGCGCCATGTCTCGTTTTTGTACTATTTCATAACAGCATTTCAGCAGATCAAAATACTGTTGCTTCTGCTAGTGTGGGGGCTATCGTCAGAGATTTGACCAGGGCCCTATGGTTAGTCAGTGGCTAAAGTGGCAGCAGTCTTGCGGGGGCGGCTGTGCTAACTGCCCCCGTGCTAGCCACAGGCTCCGCAGTTTAGGAACAGGTGACAGGGTGAAATGCCGAGGAGGAGAGGGAGCTCTGGGGACGACTAGAGTGCCAGGATGAAAGGAATAAAGGAGGTAAATGAGGTGGCTCTCAAGCTGCAGAACAGCCCATACAGAGGCCACGGCATCTGGAACATTAAAACGTGAGAGAGCATCCAACAGAGTTAGGGCTGCTTTGGGAGTAGGATCCTCAAACCAGCATTGTCCCTGCCAAACTTCTACTAGCAACGAGTTAGCTCTTGAGCCTAGCTATGCACACGCCATTTCCCAGCAAATCGATCGATTCTGCAATACTTTTATATTGGTGTCACTTAGACATACGTCTTCAGAAGAAAACGAGGGATCTTACTCTAGCTGTAGCCAACCTACTTCAAGCATGCACCTACTGGATATGGAAGAAAGATCTCTGCTCCTTTTTCTGCTCCTGAACAGACAACACTGACTGCAGGTAGCAACCAAAGCAACTGCTTGGAACCCAAAGTAGTTAGCAACAGAAAAACTGCTTTAGCATAGTCCCGATTTCTATAGGCAGAGATATTAATATATGTAGGTAACAAAAATATATGATATTCTCAGTTTTCTGCAGCTTTAAAGATTTATGGAATGTCAGCCAAGGAAATACTAGAATAGTAGATAGCATTTAATTACTTTGGAAGACTGACGCTCCTCCCCGGTTCTGGTTTTCCTTTTCTTTTGTCCTACCACCCAGCCAGCTCCTTCCTTTCACAGTCATAATATTTCCTCCATTTTTGTGTAATGCAATTTTGTCCTTCTTATTATTAATTACGATCAAAGAGCAGCAGTGTTAATAGGCAATAATGAATTCTGACATAAACATGAAGTTGATTGCATGGTAATTTTGATCCACCAGCTTTCCTTTCTACCCATTAAGAAACACGAGTAGATTAGCAGTTTTAAAAGCTTTTTCTCAGTGCTATACCCATATTACTCCCTTGGCTATATAGATTCTCACAGAACTTGCTCATTATCTTTATGTATGTTGCCTGGAAGCTAAGACACAACTGAAGAAAAGGCTGTGTTTTTTCCGCTTTGTACTTGTGCCTGATTTTCAATCTCACTAATGTTCTTGGTGTACTATTCACAACCCCACAATACATAAAGCTCCTACTGCATGCAAATTCATTTCTTAAGCTTTGCTTCAACAGAGGGAGAGTCAGGAATCCCTAGTGCACTATGAAATTTTTAGCTATGAGCTTGGGTGTGCCCCACTTTTACTGCCTTTAATACTTATGCATCCCTACTGAATTCATAAAGGTTGTCTTCATTTAAAGCAGAGTAAAATATAACCTATTGTTCTTATTATTAGATTAATCAAGGTTTAATGGCACAAAAGCGGTTTCCAAAATAGCTATTACATTTCAGTTTAGGCTAAAACATTGATCTCACCAGCCAGAAAGGCTGCATCGCTCCCTCCTCTGGCCAACTGGTGAATCTGTTGCAATTTTCTGAAGTCCATTTGTTTCCCTTCAGAACCACAATGTCCTGTCTTTCTTTTCTATTAAATATGAGATAATGAATATGTAAAGAAAAAGATAAACTTTAAACAGGGATTATTTGTCCGTTGCATATATTTAAAGTCATCACAATAAGCTCTCTCAGAATATTTTTTTGAATACAGATCAGATTATTCCAAGATCATAATGTAAATAGACAATGGCAATAAACCTCCTTCAACCTCAAGACACAAAAAAGCACCTAAATCAATCTTTAAGAAATGCATTTGGAAAAAAAAAATGTAGGTACCTTTGAATAGATTATGTTTTAAAATTTAACAAGTTCTTAAGGTTTGCAGTAAGTGAGAAAATATTCCACTCGAGTCTGATGATAACATAATTCTCCCATCCCTCCAATATACCAATAATATGTCAACTGGACTATAGTAACTCTTCTGTCAAATGGAAGAACTACCAAGGTTCATAATCAAAATCAGTCTTCACAGGAGACTACTTAAAACCCCCAATGCATAGTAGTGTTCCTAAAGCACTCAAATTGTTTCCTTAAGATTTACTACCGTACAGGAAGTGAAAGAGACTTATAATTTACCACAGTTTCCACAATGTCTTTTGCTCATGCAACATTGCTCTGCTATGGTTGCATTCTGCCTTTTAAAAAGTCTCAGCAGGCTTTGAGGGTAGCTCTTCTTAAAGGTGATCCCATTAACCCAAACCATTATAGGTCTCTGACACAAAGATCACTTAATTTACTAATAAACAATGAGAACTGATATGCTACAGGATTAGATACTTTAAACCATTAAGTGAGAGCATCAGACACTCGGTATTTTGCATTCACCAAGTGATTAAACCTTTCTGTTGATAGCATATATTTTAGAGATACGAAAAATATGAATGGAGTATTTAGGCTACACAATCATGTGTACAGATATGTAATTATACTAACTACAGTTAAATGTACACTTAGTGCCAGCTATTAATATATGCAGGTCAGGTTTTGGCTTTAGTAATGTTAGGGAATCCAGAATAAACCTACTTGATTGCTTGTAGTTATTTTAGGTTTATATATGGGGTTAATAAACGAGATTCAATGTATACTTCCTTTGGGCTGACTTTTAGCTATTAGAGTTGTGACCCTCTCAGGTCACAATTTATACTCGTAGCAGTGCATGCCCCTATCAACGAGCACGGTTATGAATGTAACAACCCCACCACCCCGTCTCCACATACTTGGGAGCACCTGCTTTCTAGCTCTGGGTTGATGCCGTGGGACCATGGCAGGTTTCATGTCTCTCCCATCCACCCATGAAGAATGAACGGGGAGGAAGCAACAAAGCATGTAGCTCATGCCACCCAATGATCCAGATACAGTGGAAAGATTCCCATCTTCAGGTTAAAAGCTGTATTGCCATTGTCTTTCTGTGAATTACTGTACAGGTAAATTAAGAATCACTAGATGGGAAAGTCTAGCATTGCCCTCTGGGAACATCCGTGCTACACTGCGTAAAACTTTTCGGTGGGCTTGAGCCAAAACTCCTCTCCACTTTGGTGATGTTAATTCAGAGCCTACTTGTTTATTGCTAGCAGCACAATTAATATAAACAAACAAATACACAGACAGATAAAAGAAGAAAACAGCCTCATGAATCACCCGTCTCCTCTTTAAATTTCCACAGGAAGCAAGGCTTGGCTTTGTGGCCTGTGGTGATCCTACCCCAATAACTGAGATCCATTAACATCAGATTAAAGTCAGGCTTTTATTTTCAAAGTAAAGAAGTGCTATCTTTGTCTTTTCAGAATATCATGGTAAATGTTTCTGGAGGCTTACACGTGTCCCAAGGGAAGCAAAGGTCCCACAGACTGTTCATGGGCTCTGCCAGGAGAGCCCAGACCCTCCACGTTCTCCAAAGTACAATCGTCTGTGCTGTTTCCCAGCAAGAAGGAATCTGCTTATGTAGCCACCATCAGGCTAATACATGGTCATCTCTGATTGCTGGCTGAATGCCCACCAGCAGAGTTATTCTTCTGCTCATAAAGCTCCTAGGCACAAGGCAGGGCAGGTTAGTGGTGGTACCAGCTGAGCCATTAAGTGGCCAAGACAAGAACATGCTACATCCCTGCAAGCCTGAAAAAGCTGCATGGCTGCTAGAAGATCTCCTCTTAGGTTAATACTCTTGGCTCCTCTGGATCTTGTACCAATATAACCAGAGAAACAGAAGATAACTCATCTATCCCAAGAAAATGCTTATAGTCCTAAAATGGGTATGGACTGTAAGGGTCTTCACATCACAACTGTGTCTGATAAGCTGGACCTGACAGCTCCTAACAGGAGAGTCACACGCATTGCCAAGGAGTCCTAGTAGCCCAGGGAGAGCCTGGAAAGAAGTGCAAAAGATACAGGTTATTCTTAGCCTTAAAGAGCTATCTGGAAAGCCACCACGTGCAACATCATCCCTTCTGCAGGGACAGTGGTGTGGAAATACTGGATGTCGTGTCATATACAGCCCATTGCAAACAATGGTCATCTCGTCATTGGATTCAGTCAGGACAGGATCAGGGTCAGGATGCAAACAGGAATTGCTTCCTACACACTAGCGATACACTAACTTATTAAGTATGGTATTCCATACTTAATGAAATACATATTTATGAAGTAGAAGATGAGTAAATGTGAGGTAGGACTATTTAAGATACTCATGGATATTATCAGAGTGATTTTAAGTTTCATATGAAATTTTACTTAAAAGTCAGTGAGAGGATGTGGCACACAGGGAGGAGCCAGAAGAACACAAATTGTTCAGCCCTGTGGTGAGAAGATCAAGATCTTGATCAAGATCATTCTCATGATGAAGGTAAGTGATTGACAGCATTTTTTGAGAGAAAACGTTTAATGTCTTAGAAACACACATCAGCCTGGAAGAATGAGGAAGGCTACTGTTTTCCCCATAAGGAAACAAGAAAAGGATGTTTCAAAGCCCTCTGAGAGGAAAAGCTAGTGCAGGAATCAGAATTTAGGCTTTGGAAATTCCTGGTTCTGTAGGAGTGCTATCAGACAGCGAATGCCCTTCCCAGGCAGCAGTGTGTGGTTTGACGCAGTGCTTGGGTGGCCTGGGATGGGCTACGTCAGACTTGTTAAACAAGGAAACAGATAGTTTGAGCATTCACAATTTTTCAAGTATCAATACATAACTTCCCTAATTTGTTGCAATTGGCTGCAGAAATAGTAATTTACAGGAAAATGAGGGATAATTCATGGCTAATGAAAACTGGCGTAACTTCCCTGCAGTCGCATTAGTTACACTGAAATGTTCTTCTATGTTGCTAATGATTCTGTTTGTGCAAAGGCACAGTTTTTCCCCCCTTCCCTGCAGATGAAGTATTTTTCTCATTAAAATTTAGCTCACGGATGTCTACATCTGACTGCAACATGCACACTCTTCAGATTATATCAAGGAGGACCAGAAATAAAGAAATGGGGAAGACTAATTTCTCTGCAACTTTTTTTTTTCAGTATCCAAATCTCAGTTATTCAGGGAAACAAGAATGAGGATACATTCTAGTGTTCATAATATTTGAGATATTAAAATTGCTCAGAAAAACATATCTGGGAGAGGAAGATTTGTGTAGCATAGCACAGGCAAAGTAAAGGGCACTTTTTTTTTTAATTTGCTTTATAGATCAGTCTCCACATCCTACCTTTCACAGTGAATCAGCATGTTAAGGTGAGCTGAATACAGAGCTAATGTTACAGAGCTTTTCTTCAGCACCTTTAACACCTGTTTTATCTGTTGATGCTCTTAGTGCCAGTTCCATGAGTTGACTTTAGATTATTTTCATCTTACTGAAATGTCAGGAATGATAAACTATATATAAGTAAAATCCCAGCAATATCACACCACAGTACTGTGCTAGGATAGTCAATAACTATTTTTCACTCCCTTTTTACATTTGGTTTAATTTCTTTTAACGTATTTAGGTAGATTGCTGAACACCTTTCAACTAAGCAGACATTAGACCACATTCCTGTGCTATTATGATTTGAGAAAAAAAATATCTGTTTTCTTCTGTCCCAGCCTCAATCTTAGAGCTACATGCTTGGACACTGGGATATACAGTGGTATTGCAAGATTTTTTTACACCAAGCAAGGTTGAGCTAGCTCATTCTTTGGATGGGAAACCTCTGCCAAAGTCAGACACTGCAGAAAGCTGTGCTGAGGATGAAGGTACTCCTGCAGCATGCGTTCCGGCTCCACTGAGCACCGAGCACTAGTGAACTTGAGGTGTGTCTGCACAGACAGTTCCCCACAGGGAGAGAGAGGGAAAAAAACATGGAAGAACATTCAAGTGCTCTCACATGTGGGCAAGGACAATGACAGCAACCATCACTACATCTTCCCATAGACAGCTGGGAGGGAGGGTGAGCGGGAGCAAACCTTTATCCACCTTGATGGATGTTGCTAGGGGTAAAGAGGAACAGCTTGTGGATTTGTCTGGGTTTTACGAGTGAGAGCTCTGCAATGAGCAGGGTACTCCCATGGACAGCTGCTGGGGAGAAGGAGAGGCAGAGGTGGGGGTGAGACATATATGCAAAGGGTGCTTGTTACATATGGGGTGAGCTGAAAGTGGGATGATTTTGTGAAGGAAAAAATGAACGGATGATGGAGCAACGTGAATGGGTGGTTGTGCTGGAAGAAGTTTGATGAAGAATGCACACAGGTACCTCAGTAATCTTCCAAGTATTGGGAAGGAAGGAGAAAGGAAGACTGCGAGCTTTCATTTCGGTCCTTTCCATCTGCCATTGCTTTTATTACCTGATCATGCTGACTGCTGAGCTACCACTGGTCAATCATCTCACCCAGAATGTGAGGGAATACCGTACCACATATGGTAATACGTAAACACCGTCTTGGCATTTACAAATGCATAAAATCACAAACTGGGTCAACAGAGTCAATAGTCTAGCTAAGTCAACAATTGGTTGGTTTTACCAGTTATATTAAGTGGACAGAAATCGATGTCCTTCAAATCTACTCTATTTATAAAAGAACATAAATGCCTTTAGGGTTTTTGATTTATCAGACAATTTACAGAACATTTTGTTAAAAGAAGGTATTAAACTTCTGTTTCCTCCTCAGACAAGACTTAGCAATATTTTACAATCTGTGTATAGGAAAAGAGATAAATGCATATTCTGAGAAAGCAAATGCCAACAATAAAATATAAAATAATTTATTCAAGATTACAAGTCCTCCCCTCAAAACTTCTGAAAAGAGCCCATATGTTTTCATCTTTATTGATCTCAGAATTTCCTACTGTTGCAATTTTCCTTTTGGTGTTTCACATCCCCACCTCTAATTTTTATGAAAGATGGACATTATTACTTCTCAGAAATGTCATTCTAGACCTCTAAACTTTTAATAACACCAAAAATGTTGGATTTTTTAAGTGTCAGCAAGAGACAGTGACTGGAAGCTGAATCTACAAGAGAGAGTAAGGGCCACTGTGCTCAGCTTTGCAGGGCTGCAGCAATGGTGGTCGTGGCTCCGATCTTGACTCCTAGATTGGACGTGGCAAAAGCTAGTGGGCAAACAAGGCTCCTAAAGTAGCCAACAGAACAAGGTGAGGGGCATATCTCACCTCCCTTTGGATTTTTAATGCCTTACTCCAGGCCGCAAAAGATTACAATTGTTTGGTATTCACAGCCATATCCTTCCCTTAACTGTGCAAGACCTTTCAAAAATTAAGCAGTGTCACTGTGAAAAGCAGAGGGATTGCTGATCCATCTGATCCATCCCCCCTTTTCCCCCATGGAGGGTGCAGGAGAGCTGGATTCACTTTTCTCCATCCAAAGGTGCTCAGATCCACATCTGCTGCCTAGGAACATAAGCCCCAAGACTACTCATCATATGGGGATGTTCCACTGTGCTCAGAGCAAACAAATACCAGGGCCAGAGACAAACAGAAACTCCCTACGTGAGTGGTCAGACACCCTTTGGAAGGAGGGGAACCCGCCTTGTCCAACAGCAGCATTGTTAAAGCAGGGCTATTGCACGTCCAGCTTTTCTTAGAGATCTCCATTTGTCTGGGATATCAGCTGGCAACTTGATCAGCTACACCACCACAATTCGGAAAAGTCTGTTGGAGTGCAAGAAATCCCAGACATTTCCATGGGTCATGTCCTCCTCAATGCATGCACGCTAAGCCTGGCATTTCTAGAAAATTTTGGACTTCCCCGGCCACACCATGCCCTTTCAGGATGCACATATGCCACAGGCCTGGTGCTGTCGGGCAAACTGTGCACAAATGAATTAGGGATAACAGACTAAAACATCACAAGCATGCAGTGTGGGGCTCACTGCTGCTCACTACATTGCCAGCTGTTTCTGTCCAGGGTGTGCCAGACAGAAATACTGTATAAAACATCAAAGCATTAAGCAGCGCAGGATTCAAAACCAGGTTTCCTCACTGCTACGTAGCAAACCCAACCGCGGGGTGAGACAGTCATCCCTCTCTCCGGCTCCCCTCTGTGGCTTTATTATTCCACACAACACAAAGCAGCTTCAGCAAAAGAGGGTGAGGGCAGGCCCTTCCAGGCTGGCCCTTGGTGGGATGGTGAGGGCAGGCTGCAGCGACAGAGGTGGGGTGGGCTGAATCCTGTCAGGCAGGCTACTGTCACGCTCACTAATACCTCAAAGATGAACATATTTTTTTTGGTTCCTCCTGAGGCTGTTTCTGTGCAGAGCCGGATCTGCTGGGGATGCTCTGGCACCATCTGGCTGGCCAGATGGACCGGGGATACCTAGACTGATAGTGAGGTGAGTGCATCTGTGATAATAGCGTCAGTCAGCGCGTCGGTGGCAGTGGGTATGTCTGTGACAGCAGCATGACCAGGAGATAACTACGTTGTGCTCTGTTGCGCACAGCCGAGATACATCTTATATGTAAGAAACACTCAGAAATAAGTAACGTTTTTTTAAAGAAGCCTATACCAACAGAGGGACCACATGATAAGAACAGCCAATTTTCTTGACCCTTGTAGTAAAATTCTTCAGTATTTATAAAATTAATATAAAAAAAACCAAACCGTATTCTCACCAAATAAAAAAAAGAAAAAAAGAAGAGTGAATTAGTGGAAACAAGTTTAAACTGAAGTACCAGGATTATGAAGGATTTCAAATTCTAAGGCACCCCACAGCCCATCCTTGGTTTCTGACATGACTGCAATGCATCTGTGGGGATCGGAAGGGTTATAATCCTTCTCCTGTATTTAGAGGCTTCCTGAAGCCTGCATCTTTTGTATTCACCACATGATTAACAGATACAAGAAAAACTGTTGGTTGATTAAGAAGGTTTAGAAGAAACAGTGGTGTTTACCTGCAGAGAATTAATATTTCTCTACTTCCTACATGTAAGAACATTTGCATGCAATGTTATTTACAGGTTTCAGTGCAACTTCTAATTCAGCAGAATATATGAATAAAGAACATACGGGAAGGACAAAAATATATGCTGAGGTAGCTTTTCACTAGAAATATGGTCAATGGGGGAACAGATAGCTCTTGGTCACTGGCTTACATTCCCTGACCTGAACTTTACTATATGAACTAGTTTACTTACTAATAATATTACCAGAGGCTGAAAAATGAATGTGCCAGAGACTGGCTGTCCTCCCTCTGTCCAGGTCAGGACTAAGACACAGCGTTAGAGCAGGGAAGGGATAAACAAGAAGTGAAAGCAGAGTCCAAAAGTCACCCTTGGAAAACCATATCCGTACACAGCATTCAGCAGGGGCAGCATTTGGATACAGACCTACCATGCAACCTCATTCCTGAGAGGCCTCCAAAAGAAAAATAATGTTTGGCATAGGGAAGAATAGTGGTGTTTCCTCCATACAGAGGAGGAGAACAGGAGCACACATATCTGTCCCATTCAGCGGGTATGCCGCGAGATGGTCCTTTTAGCTGGAGATGCATCTTTTGTTACAGAGAGTTTTCACAGACTAGGCTGTTTTGAAAGAGAAGTAGTATCTGTCCATCTTCTCCCCACTCCCTCTAACTGGGGCAGCCAAGAATGGTGAACCTTAATTTTGAAAAATATTACCCGAGGGTACAGAAGGAGGCCCGAGTCAGAGGAAGGGAAAATAGTTAGGTGGATTAAGTGAGGTGAGCTCATGAAATTTCTTCATAAACAGAAATGACAGGCTAGCTTGGGAAAATAAAGTTTCCCTAAGCATACCTGACAGCAGAAGCTGACTGATCAAATAGGAGCAAATGTGTAGTGAAACAGATAATGACAGAAAGCCAAGTAAGGCCGTCCTCTGGACTCAGCAAAACAAACCAAGTCAGGGGAAACGCACGGGCCATGCTAAGGAAAGAGCCATGTTCATGTGCGCAACAGCCCAAATTGTCATCCCAGCTACTTGCAGAGGAGCTTGAGTACGGTGAGGGGAACAAGACACACCAACTTCGGAGAGCCATGACAGAAAGCATGGGCTTTACCTTCCTGGCACCAAGCTCCTCACTCCTTGTGTTCCAGATGTGAGACCCATTCTGGTCGGACTACGAGTATATCACGTTTTATAAATACCAAAGAACAAGCGATCAAAACCCTACCGCTGTTCAACGTTGAATATTTTTAGAATAACCTTTGTGCTGGCTGTCCACACACACACGGAAATATTCACATCTTTTTTATGCACAGAAGCGTCCCGCTATTTCTGCATAATATTCTTCCTAAAAACAGACACTCTACTTCCATAAGTTACTTTTTCATCACTGGCTTCTGTTTTGTCAAGCTTAATAATCAAGAAGATGGATGTCAGGGTTTAAACATGTTTTTGAGACCCCCCCAACCCAGAACAAAATCTTGATGGAAACAGGAATCCTACATGATTTTCTTTCAACAAGCCAGAACCAGGTCAACCACTCAACAAGTCACAACCAATTCAAACTATTCATTCAGAGTACAAATTGACTTTTTCAGGTTACCATGAATTTTTAGTTAGCATTGATACAGTATCAGTTCCTATTTAAAATTATAAATGTTAATTTTTAGAGCCTACAGAGGATTACCAAAGCAGAAACTTTAATATTTTGCAAATCAGAGTGTTTAGAAAAGCCAATGCATTATTAATGTCCTGAACAAAATCTTTGGATCCCAATACCTTAAAACTTTGCTTGATATCCATATTTTACAAATGAATGCTGTTTAAAACCAGGAGATCCAAATAAGATTACTTTAACACACCCTGAGCAACAAACTATCTGGGTACCCCAAAAACGTTACGGACCACTTCTCTCCTTGTAAAGGTATTTCAAGCACAGCAAGATTAAGCACACCTCCATCACATTAAGTTCAAGCACACCTCCATCCCAGTCTTTTTACATCTGAAAAAAAAAAGCCAGATCATCGTAACGAGACTCTAAATAGCTCAAAGTCAGCCAAAGAGGGACTCCCAGGCAGAGGCATCGTGGAAGAAAGCTGCAAGGCTGCTGACAGAAGACTCCCATGCAAATCAAGAGGTATGGACACAGTGTGCCATGCCGTGTCGATTCCTGTGTGTGCTGTTTAAAAGGAGCCAGAGTATAGATGGGGCTCTGGAAGAGCTTGGACTGGGGACGCTGAAGGGTCATTTAATATTACCTCTTTCAACCTGCTGGGTTGTAAATGTTAAGTTATGCCGCAGATCTTGGTTCAGGATTTCACACTGAATGGCTTACCCTGTCTTACACAGGAAGTCTGCAGCAAAGCTAGAACTGAACCCAGAGATCCAGGTTTTACCTTTCCTTTCTTAATCATAGCTCCAACCTTCCTTGAAACAGCAAAAAATGGGAATCTGTTTAATTTTGAGTGTGGGTGTGAATTTTACAGTTTGCAGGTATGTCTTTGTTTATTTGATGACTTCAAAGGTTTCCATCATTAAAAAAAATTAAAGAGGTGTCCTCGAAGTTTCTCCTCAACAGACCTTAGATTGCAACTGTAGGTGTTCTCATTAGAGAAATAGGGGGATTTTGCTGAGGAAATAATTAGCTTCATTTTGATAAATCCTTTTCTTCCAAATACATTTTAAACAAGAAAATAATAATTTTTTAGATCAAGCTACAGTTCCTAGGTTAATCAGTCTTCTGTAGGAAGTCTTCCTCTCTGGGTAAACTGAACCTTTGTATTGAAAGGGAGGGGACATGAGCTGTAAAAGTTCATGTTGCATAATATGTTGCACAATAGTTCAACTTCCTCTTTTAAAAAAAAAATAACCCCCCCCCAACAACCAAAAAAAACCCCCAAGAAAAGCGGATTATTTCTCTCTCCCTTTTCCTTCATCATGATCTTTCTTACACCTTGCCGTAGGCTATCCTGTCATTTTCAGATTTTTGATTCCCTCATGAAACAGACACACCAAGCATAACCTTTCTCACAGATGTTACCGAAAGCACCAGGGAGCCAGGCTTGTGCCTATCTATCCATGGGATGTACTTATATTCTGTCTACACAGGTGTGTTTCAGGACTGACAATAATAACATTTTCCAAGTTCTCCAACAAAAAGCTGCCTCCAAGTTCAGGGATGACCATGCCATAAAGTTAAGTCACTCATCCTACCACAGGCAACAAACCAACCAAGAATTTCGGGCTAAGGTTGAAGAGTTACGACTGATTTAGTCCAAGAAGTTGTATGCTAAAATATATGGGTATACCCAAGTGCTGTGTGGAGGCTTTGCTCTACACGCCTTGTCAAGGAGGAGTCTACATCGCTTTAGGCCAAATGGTAAAGGGCCAACAACCAGGTTGACTTCAGGGGAGCTGAAGACAAGCACAGCCTACACCTTAGCTTTCCAAGATGAGTGGGAGCTATGACATGAAGTAAAAAATCCAAACTAGTAGAAACTACTGTGGATAGAAAAAAATCACTGAAAATTGGTCAAACACTGATCAAATGAATAGATTTATGGGTGTAACAAAAGAGAACACTGTCCTTTTGGAAAGTCAGTCAGTATTTCTTTTCACTCTTTTGGGCCTGTCTAGTTATTTATATACAGCATATACACAGAAATAGCTGCACCTTTTTTGTCTGATTAAGTGTAATCTGGTCCTACCTGGCAAGTCCATATTGATGTGATAATAAATCCATCATCTCTGAAGACATTGAAGATTTCAATGATCCCCCGTGAATAACCAAACACAGAGATACTAGCATCTGATACTGCCAAGTTAAATGTGAGGTAGTCAGTGGGCTGCAGAAGATGTCTTTGTTTATACAGGACAAAAATCACAATGCTGTTTCCAAACCAGGACAGCCAACCTGGAAAAAAAAATTAAATCCATGAAATCAAAAAGCAAATAAAGCAAGAAGCAGTTCAGTGTGTAAATGTGCAACGTCTCTTCTAAAATTACCCTTTTGTTCCATTAGAAACAAATTAAACCAGATTATTCATTGGAAAACCTATGCATGAAGCCTTTTTAAGTAGCTGGATACATTTCAGAAGCAGGAACAAGTGAATAACTCTGGCAATAAAACAGAACAAACACGAAGAGCTGCTGCTGCAGCTGTCGAAGATCCACCATTTAAGGGCCTAGAGAAGTATTTTTCCTAAGTGGACAGATGAAACTCATGAAACATAATACCTGGGAAAAAAAGAAAGGAGGAAAGATCGGTAGAGTGGAGCAGAGACTAGAAACAATCCACCCAAAGCTGCAGCTGCTTAGGTACGTCGTATACAATAATGGATACCAAAAGTTCATGCACATAGCCAGAGATCCACTTTACCAGTCCGCTCTCAAGAAGTGCAGCTAATACGATTAAGCTTCTTCTCTTACAACAGCCTAGGATCTCCTTGCAGCAAAGCCTGTCCCAGATGGGAATATTTTTCAGTAATACACCTGGTAATCTATATGAAGAGAACATTTAGAACAGACCTTTCAGAAGCTTTAAAGTCTTTTTTATTTATTTTTAAAGAAATTTGCGTCCTCTCTTACTCTTTAGGAACAGAGATGCCTGGCTTGTACATGCCTAGTTACATGAGGAAAACGCAAGGGAGATGACTGTAAATCTGGTGAAAGTCAGCCACTTATTCAGTTGGAGAGACCTAGAGTTTCCAAATGTGCATGGCTATTGCTCCACCCATCAGTGCAAGACCTTGGTAGTTTGCATCCCACTTTCTGGAATGATGTAGACATGTAGAAATGAATGACTTTTAACAAAACGTTTACTCATAAGAGTCAGACTCACTGTTGAAAATGGGGCTCAGTCAGTCAAGGGGATGGCTCCAGCGCGGCTGCTGGAGTGGGGCTGAGCAGCAGGTTCAAGCAGCACCTGGATCCCTGTTGGCTCCTGTTTCCACGCCCCAAACCAGCTCAGAAACTGCCGACATAGGTGGCCTCACTTCACCTTGGCAATGTGGAGCAAAACACCACCTCTTTTGAGTGCCTGCAGTTTAGGACAGGTTTAGGAACCCAGCAGCTGGTGGTTTTGTTCCCCACAGTTGATGCCAGGGTACAACATTAACTACCAGGTGAGGGAGAGAAGAGTTGATCCATAGCCCTCTATCCAGGCACAAGAGTAGATATCCCAGAGTACGGGTGTTGTATATTGACACAGCAAGAGGTGAATATATGCACTGAAGAGTGACGTGACATGACGGCATTGCACAGCATCTCTGGATATTCAAAGGAGTTCACAAGATGAAAAGGCGGCTGATAGGTTTAATGTTGTAGCAAGAGGGCAGCTGCCTGCCTTCAGGAAGAATCAACAACCCCATATGTCAGGAACCCAGCACTTCGCTGCCAGGCTGCCTCGGCTAGGAAGGGAGGGGAGGAAATCGCCTCCGAATCTCCAGGCCATCTGGGAGTATCACGAGCTGAAATGCCAAAGACCAAAGTGCTTGTTCTCCAAACAGAGAGGTTGGGTACTTACCGCCCGGTGAGGTGCTCTGGGTAGTCTAGAGTGGGAGGGGAAGTAGTTGATGGGACAGTCTCTGCGCGGCACTACAACAAACAGCTTTTTCTGTGGAGCAATTTCCTTTTAATAACTTCTCTTTACAAAATTGCCAAGCTGCTGCTGCTCTGGCTTGCTTAGCAAATGCACATGGTTTACTAAAGAGCTTTTGAACTGGGAAGAGCTGACACGTCAGCATATGGTATTAACCAGAAATAGTCACTGGTGCAATGATACACTGAGATACATACATATATTTTATATATATCTCCTTATAAGGATAAGATCAACAATAATAAATACATCTTATTCTGGCCACTAGGTGACAATGTTTCTTAATTGAGTCTCGTTTCCAAAGGCTGCATGCACTTTAAGTCAGGAATTGTTTCTGACTTTTGTCTGAGTCTAGGTATTATAAATAGGCACAGCAGGGCACTGGAGGAGGACAGCTTTGGGAATGCATCAGGATAGTCTGCAATGCAAGCATGGTAGTTGTGTTGTTTGTGTAGGTCAGCTCTACCTTCTGTAAGGTAAGATAGTTTTCAAGGCAGTAGGCATGGAAATATTTTCCCTGTCAATATGAAGACATAGTGCTAAAACGGCAGACAAAATAAAACGGCACCTCCTCTGTAAATAGCAAAATTTTGTCAACACAGTGTAATGGATAGGAGGGCTACCCTTAAAGTGTCAGACACGTGCATTTCCTGGGACTATACAGAGCAAATTCCCCCCAGCCTGGAGGGTAAGGGAGTTTTCAGTTAAAGTATCTTAAGGAAGAAATTGAGAAAAATGTCATGTAAAACAACAATACACATTTTAGATGGAGGTGACAGAGACACAGTATTTGTGATTATTTTTTGGAACTACATTCACACACTGCGGGGGGTGGGGGGGGGGGGGGGGGGGGGGCGGTGAGGGAAGCATTGAGGGAGATAAGGTTACAGAGTGAATATGACTTCTGCAGGTAGGCACAATCCTTTTAACCAAAGCACATGGAGAACCTGCACTGGCGTATCCAGTCCCTAAAACATCTGATCTGTCTGGGTAGTAGGCCATATTAATGCTGTGATTAAAAAAGTGGAGGAACTCAATTCTCAGTAAAACGTGGAGTAACAAAAACAATGGTCACGTAAACGTGCTATCAACTAGAGCAGTGACGATGAGACACTGGATCTCTGTACCATCAGACAGATGTGCTGGTCTGGGGTTGCTGACTATATTGACTGATTTTTTTTTTTTAAAACAAACAACCCCAAAACAAAAAACCTACCAACCCCAACCGAAGGGACACCTCAAACCAAACAACCTCCCTCCCCCCGTCCCCCAAACCCTGACAGCACAACAGGGAAAAAGGTTGAAAATGCAACGCGGAGGAAGCACAGCAATAGCTCTGACACTCTCAGCGAAGGCAGGGATCTCCTCAACTGCTTTGCAGGCGGTATGTGCCTCAGGGTAGATCACAGGCAGATCAAGAGCCCAGAAAGAAACCTCTGAACTTCGAAGTGCTATAAGGCCTTGGTGTCACCAGATGGCATCTCAATAAAACAGAGGATAGAAAAGAAACAACCGAGGGAACTAGTTTCATTTTTTGCAAGCTGCCAGCAATACTCACTCAGAAGAGTATACGAAAAAAAACCAACCCCGAACCCAAAATCCAACCCCAGCATCCTAAGGTAATCCTGGTGAGAAAGGACAGGTTCCAACTGAGATCAAAATGTGGCTGAGAGAAAAAAATAGCAGATAGGAAGAAACTGAGCACTTCCACCCAACATAAAGGTTCAGAGATGAATCACGACATTTCCCCCATAAGCTGTAACGCTGTCTGATACGGGCCGCTCATCAATAAGAGATGCTGGCCCTTCTGAAGTGGCAAAACACACAGATAACATACAATTACCGAAGTTTGTTAATGCAGGGCAGGATTGAGAGCAGCTGCTGTGAGACTGGCAGTATCAGAGTAGAATAGGTTAGGGTGTTGATCAATGCTAAATATTGAACAGCTAAGGAATCACCTTCACTCCTCAGACACCCACAGAAAAGTACTCGGTGCCACATTTGCAAACATTGGGAGGTAGGAGGAATAGGATGGACAGCAACATTAAAAATGTTGTATTGCCCTTATATAATTCAGTAGTAATCCTTCCCCTGGAATAGTATCTCCTAATAGAGCATTTTAATCCACAGATGTCAAAAGTGCTCCACAAAGGAGGCTGGTGCTGTTATCCATGATTTCTGGGGGAGGCACAGGAAGGCTGCCAAGCAAGCTGGTGGTAGTCAGGAACTGAAATCCCATCGACAAAGTCCTGTATCAGCATGCTGTCCGCCAGCCCATGCAAAGAAAGCACAGAAGAAGTAGCCAGCAAGAGTGACTAAGGATATTGAAAATCTCTCTGCTGAAAGCAACTGAGAACAGTGAGATTGTTTAACTCCGGGAGTAGCTAAGAGAGAACATGACAATTTTACAAAGATTTCTGCCAAATCACTCAAGCCTGAGCATCCAGACATACCCCATTTTTCTCTCGTGTACCTGAGATGGTCTTTGAACAAGCAATAAACACCTGAGGCTGCATGCAATTTCATTGTTAACATTCAATGTATGTTTTTGCAGAGTTAAATTTGGTACAAGGGAACTGATAGCTCCAAGCTGGTCATCCAATAGATGACTGCATCCGTGCCCAGCTAAGATAGGTTATTATGTTTTGTATTTAGACTTGTTCTTATTAGACATTGTTGCATGGCCTTTACTTGTAAAATCTGACAAGAATGAATTAGAAAAATGAGTGTTACAACTCACCCATCTGCAGTTTAAAATATACAGGGAGCCTTAAGTGGAAGAATTCAAGAAATGAGAGAAAAAGGTGAAGGCTCAGTGTCACAAGACAAGCTATGCTTTTCCCCCAGCAAATAACCTTATCTGTAGGACAGAGATTAGATTGAGCACCTAGATATAGAGCAGGCATGAATGAAGTCAATTACTGATTCAACTACCTATACACAAGCATAAATGTCTATCAGAAAAGGTTTGCTGTAAAAGATTTTCAGCATAGAAAACTTTATTTAAAACAGTGATAAACTCTAGAGAATTTGCAAAGCTGTCATTAACTATTGCAACTGTGAAGTGACCCTGCTCTGTTTTTAGTTTTCACTGCTAATTATACATACACAATATCCTACCCAGGGCATATTGCCAATTTTGGCAGGAAGGAGAAGAGTCATCATGTTTTAGACTTGACAAAGCGTGGAGAGATTATTTGTTCAATAAATGCGATCATTTTGTGCATGAATGGTTTGTGAATGGCTTGTTTCCTTTCCCACCTTCTCAGATTTATCTGTCAAACAATGTCCCAAAATAACGCCCATTCTGTCACTTGTCAAATAACAGTTTACTATTACCATTCGGAAACGTGTGCCATTTAAAGGCATGTTTGGGTCTTGTGGTCTACTCCAGTTTTCCAATGGGATTGACAATGCTCTCAGCACATCCTTCTGATATAAGCACTCACAAAAAGTCAGAATTTGTTCTCTAATAGATATTCTCTCCTACTGACTTAAAATTTCCTTTTATACCAAGCATTCACTCTAACAGTCCCAGTTAACTGTGAAACTAGGGAAAAAGAGCACAGAACAAACTGTGTATAAATGCAGAAAAGAACAATTTACTTAAGAATTCCAATTAATAACTACGAAGAAAAAAATGCTTCATTTCTTTCCCCCAGGTCTAAGTTTGACTTAGCTAGCAGCTGTGGACAGTACTTTTAAATTGCACCTAATAATTTAAAATATACAAGGACTTTCCACAGTACTATACCACTTAGGGCAGAGGCAAAAAGGGGTCAGATGTAATGCTAGCAACAGGATGAGCTCCCACCTGTCTGTCAAAGAGAGTTCTGAGCTCATGGAAGGGAAGGATGGAAACAGAGCGCTGCCTTCAGAAAGGGGGTGCTGACGCAGCTGACCTAATGAAGGGTAACACAGTGGCTGCTATCACCTGCAGATAGTCCCTCTAAGCACGCCATGATGGCTCACTGCTATGCGATTGGCATTGCATTTTCCCCTCACTTTGCTGGTCCCCTGGCCAAAGCATTAGCAAGGAGAATGATGGAATGGTGACTCGGATGCCAAGAAGCAGTGTAGTGATCTCAAAATCCATCAGCATTTGCAAAATGTGCTCATGCACTTCGATGCTGTGTGCGATACCTATTCCAGCACGGGCTTTGAGCTCAGGTTTCCATGTGGTATGCTGAGGACCCCTCTGTCTGGATCTGATACAGCCTGGTGTATGATGTACGACACATACATCAGTGTCCTGTCTGTCACATATGACATGTGTGCTACCCGTGACGTAAGAATTTCCAGAAGGGGACATGCAAAGGGGCCTCATCTCAGCAAAAGCTGTTAGAGGATGGTTCCTGGATATTCACGTCCTCTGTCAAGATGCGTGACTGTGGGAAGACTTAGCCAAAGATAGGTTTTTTGGACTTTATCCTGTAAAGGTGAAGAGATTCAGTGGAACCCCATCTTCTGGGTAAGTGCTAACACCAATCACGTACATCCCTTTGGTGTCAGAAACGTACATGGGAATTTGCAAAAAGCTGCACTGGCATACTTAGATTAAAAAGAGAAGAAAACACGTAGCAGTTACAGAAGTGTAATCACTGAAGCTGTTTTCCAAGGCATCAAAAAACCCAAAAGTATGAAAAAAGAACATCTTTGGGACTTTGTGTAAGGAAGCACCCACAGACTCCTGCAAATGCAGATTGTCTTTCCAGACCCCTGAAGAAATGCAGGTAACAGGAAGTTAACACACAGACTGGCCTTTGTCCTCTGCTGCCAGAAGGGCAAGAGGGCGTCTGCATAACAGAATACTTTTGTTCTGCCATGTCACTGCTCCCCAGATAGACTGAGTTATTGGCGTACGTAAAACTAATAACTATAAATTGTTATGGCTGGTGCTTGCAGAATTGCAGCAGTAGACCTTTGAGGAGAAAAAGACATGAGGACTTTTCTGATTCACGTATTCCTAACAGATTTTTTTCAAAAGTTCTTATTGCAAAAAGGTATACCTACCTCCATCACATTTTAACCAGATCCACACTACACTTAACTTGGAGTAGTGCTATTACTGGTTATATATACTCTGCAAGAAATGCCACCTGAGTTTTGAATCTGGAGGTAAGTTTCAAGAATAGCAGCTATGACATGCCAAGCACTTGGTAAGCTTGGCAGAAGGATCTGGAGCAGTCAAAAACCAATAGACATACAACCTAAATGCTCAGGCACCTAGGTACTTTAAAAAGTATTTGCTAGAAGATGTGAGGTCACCATTAGGAAGCAGCAGAGGAAAACACCTCTGTTGGTCGATTGATGGAAGAAGTTTGGACTACCAGTGTGATGCAGGGGCAACACTGGGAGGGATCAGTAGAGCTGGGGAAGTGTAAATATTAATGTGAATGGCGATGGCAAGACCTTGCCTGGCGGCTCATGGCTTAGACAGGTGTACTCTTCGCTGGGTAAAAAACTGGCTGGATGGCCGGGCCCAGAGAGTTGTGGTGAACTGAGTTCAATCCAGTTGGTGGCTGGTCATGAGCGGTGTTCCCCAGGGCTCAGTTTTGGGGCCAGTCTTGTTCGATATCTTTATCAATGATCTGGATGAGGGGATTGAGTGCACCCTCAGTAAGTTTGCAGATTACACCAAGTTGGGTGGGAGTGTTGATCTGCTTGAGGTAGGAAGGCTCTGCAGAGGGACCTGAACAGGCTGGATCAATGGGCCGAGGCCAACTGTATGAGATTCAACAAGGCCAAGTGCCGGGTCCTGCACTTTGGCCACAACAACCCCATACAACGCTACAGTTGGCTGAACATGAGCTGGCAGTGTGCCCAGGTGGCCAAGAAGGCCAATGGCATCCTGGCCTGTATCAGAAATAGTGT
>NW_008825433.1:1768453-1773635 GCF_000699105.1 Pygoscelis adeliae | reverse complement strand
AACAGGCTGCCCAGGGAAGTGGTTGAGTCACCATCCCTGGAAGTATTTAAAAGACAGGTAGATGAGGCGCTTAGGGACATGGTTTAGTGGGCATGGTGGTGTTGGATTGACGGTTGGACTCGATGATCTTAGAGGTCTTTTCCAACCTTAATGATTCTATGATTCTATGATGCTGTATTCAGTCCTGGCTATAAGTTTAAAAAAAAAAAAAAAAAGAGTCCAGGTTGGAAAAGACAGAGTAAAAGGCTGCTAGGATGATATGCTGGGATGACAGGGGAAAGGATATTACGACAGGAGATAAATAAATTATAATATGTCCCCCCCCAATCAACCAAAGAAAAAAAAATCTCTCTTGCTTAATATAGGAATACGAAGGTTGACCACAGGGTATGATTGTTCCTTCAGGAACACAGACTGGCCTTAGGAAGTTAATTGCAGGCAAAAAAAAAAAAAAAAAATTCAATTAAAAGGAGTGACAAAAAGGGTATAAAGTTGGTGTGATCACTTTAGCTAAGAATTTAGGGAAAGGCTGCTACCCAAGAGAGAAACAAAACCAGGAATAGGCTGTCAATTGGAGGAGTGGTAGCAACACTGAAAAAACCCTAGCCAGTTATATGAGAGAGCATGATAGCTTCGTAAATGAGATTATATATTGTCACAGCAGGGGACTGGCCTTGCTGACCTAAGATGTTCTTTCTAGTCTTAAGTACAACTGATTAATTCATTAGCTGATGGTGCAGCCGTTTCTCAGCCATTCATTGAGGGATACGCAGATGTGAACAGATTGGAGATAAATTGGAACAACTCTGATTTATCTTATGGCCACTCTTCTAATTAAGTCTCCTAAGATAGAAGCCATACATTTTTCTACTAGAATCTCTGTTTTTATTCTAAGCACAACTTTTTCCTCCCTAGTCCCTATAGGTAAAAAAAGAAAGTCTCATGTAAACATATCAAAATACTTAGCATTTTACATTGTAACTTTGATAGACCTTTCCCAAGTATAAGCTGAGGCTAAGCTACTTGCAATATGTGATAAGCTTAGAAAAAGAAAAAATCTGTTTAGGTCAATCATTTAAAAACAGAAACATTTTTGTATATGCTGTTTAGAGGAATAGATTTAATAAAAGTTACATTTTCTTGTATTTTCCTGTGAGGTTTTATGGTTGGAAATTTTGACTACCTAGCAAACCTGCATTCTTTGAGATTTCATAAAGTTTCCTTGTATCCTGCAATGAGTCTGCCCCAAATAGACAATATTTAAACAAACAAAACAAAATTGCTCTGGGATCAAAGTGAGTTCATATTGGGTGCCATTTTCAAATCCTTATTATACACTTAGAATAGCTGTCTTGCAGCAGAACCAAAATAAATGCATGGTATTGTGACTGCTAACACAGGATAATGTTCTCGTACTTAGATCTTTCATAGATCCTGTTTGAAGACGTTTATTTCTACGTGTATCAAACATTTAAAGCAAGAGCAGTACAAATAGTTAAAAAAAAGTTTAAAATTACAGAAACATATTCTCTGTCTCTGCAGGAGGTAATTGTAGGATGCCGACTGACTGTCAGCAGTCAAAACTCTGGAAATCACAGAACATCAATTTGGTGCTACCGAGACACGAGAAGACATAGAAGTATCATGTACTTCCGCTAGGGTACTTTTTTTATCTTCCCACATATTAAGTTTAATGAACATTAGTTAAAAGTTTACAGGCTTGACTATTTTTTCCCTCAAGATTTCGACATTGATTATTAATCTCTTTTTAACAAAAGAAAGCTGTACCTCTCTGACCTTGTAATAGCTGAAGAAGGAAGGTTGCATTTTCTAACATCCTGTTCCATTAGGGATGAAACCCAAATGAATCACTTTGAACTTTATACCAAACTCTACTTAGGAGCTTCTCCTTTCACATCCAAGCTGAGTACATACCTAAAGCCAGTAGGTAGAAACCTATGATAGTCTCTCCTTGCTCTGTTACAGCTGCCTCTCTGCTCAGAAAACTGTTGTTGTTGTTTCTCCAGGGTGCCTGTGCAGAAAACTGGACAGACATTTTCGGTGGAGCTTATGACCCAGAAATTGCCCTTTCCTCAGTACGTCCTGGCGAAATAAAATGGTTCCAGCCTTTTCCTCAGTTTCTGCTCCCTGTATTCGAGGGAGCTCTTCGATGAGACTAATGATCTAAAGAAGGAAATCTGAAGGGACAGGAGCTTTGCAGCCTTCTGACCTATTCTTCTTCACTAATCCTATCTACTAATACAGCCTGTGAATCTGTGGCCAGCCCAAGACATCAGATACTTATTACTGCTACGTGCAGAACTCTTTAATGAAGAGTGTGTATCTAACAAAAAGACAACTTCCTTTAAAATAGGGTGATACCACATAACCTACAGGCTCACAGGCGCACACACAAATATAGTGCATACCGATATGTTGCTAAAATAGCAGTACTTTTGTCTTTTTGTCTTCACTGAAGACAGAGTTTTAGTTCAAATGAAATTAAGGAAAAATCTCACAGACATTAAAAAAAAAAGGCACAGTAAAAAACAACGGGGAGGTGTCACCGCCTGAGAATGTGACTTTAACATAGCAGAAGAAATTAGCTGTGAAGTTACTTTACCAGCAGGATAGTTGCCAATTTAAAAAGAAGGGAAGATAATTTCCAGTACAGGTTGAGAAGAAATTTTTAAGTCCTTAGAATTGTATTTTTAGACTGCTAAGCACCCTCCAATCTATTACGCTCCAAGTATAGTTGGATTTTCCCACACTGTTGAAAAATGAGACCTCATCTTGTTGTGGAGACATGTTACATATGATTTAAGTGAGTCAGTCTGGAGGATTTTTAGTCTTTACTGAAGTATCAATGATTGTATTTCAGATATGGCCTCTCTTAGCCATCAGGTTGTAGTCATAATTTAAAAATTTGAGTCTGAATTAATTCATCTGGAGCAGCAAAGTTTTCCTGGCAAGCAACACACTTTTACTGCACTGAGATCCCGGTGCCCCTCTCGGTGCCCTGTCTGGCTTGTCCCTTCCCACCCTGAGCAGCAAATCAGCCCTGGTGGTGGCACCCGGCCGAAGGAAAAAAAGCACCTCACTGGGAACCTCCACTGTCCATGGGCTGGTTTTGTCCCTCCTGAGGTGGATTAATGCCTCCTGTCAAGTTGTCCCTGTGTTTGTTATGATAGACTCACCACGAGAGAGGGGAATAAAGGCAGTGTGACGACAATAAAAGGGGAGAGCAATCCTTTACAGCAAGAAGGGGGGAGAAATAGCTGTGTTGTGGTGAAAGATGGAAGCCTCTCACCTTCCTGCTAATGGTGAGGACAGTGACCCACACACTCGCCTCAATGAAGTCCCTTGCAAGGGTGCTAGGCTTGACTTGTCCCCAGCCATCTTGCTCTTGTACCAGTCACTGGAGTGCTTCTCGCTCTTTCTCCAACGTAAAGTCTGCAGCATGGGTCTGGCAGCTCCCGCAGATCCCATTTAAGCAGCCAAGTGGCCTGATTTTCCCAACCGCTAGCCACAGCCCACCTCCTGCTGACATTTTGTAGACACCTCTTCCTAAGTCTGTCTATAGACAGCTGGAGTTTAACTCTGACAAGCCTCCTAAAACATGCTGCTTAGCAGACTGTGACAGAGTGACCTGGGACTTATCTGTTTGGTGATTAAAAAAGGCCCTAGAAGTGCTCTCAAGGCCAAAGTCCTTCATTGCTGTGCTCATGCAACAGTCCCAGGTTGCCCCCAATATTCCCACCACCACCCCAGCTTCAGGCATCACTTGACCATGTGCACATCCCTCACAAGGCTGTCCGGCATGCCTGGCACACGCGGCCTTTTCTCTGCCGTGGTGCTGCTCTCTGAAGTTGCCATTTAAGCTTCCTGTGGTCCCCAGCAAAGCCCTGGGTGTGCATCAGCTTTCACAGGGGATACATGCACAATCACAGCTTTCAACATTGAGCCACAGCAGCCATTTATAGTTAGTTATCCGCCTGTCTGTAAGTGGATCACTGTTCAGATGGAGGGTTGGGATAAAGTTGTGCCTGAAGGCAGTGCTCAGGGACATTAAAAAATGCTCAAGAAGGCCCACAGCAAAGCCCAGCAGTATCACTTACTCTTCAGGACAAGGAACCTGCATCAAAGAAGAGGTCCTCAGCTGAGAGCCCATCACAAAGCCTCTGTCCATGGATGCTCATGTCTTCATTGGAGTGTATTTCATCACCTACCAAGAGGAAGATGTGGAAGAAGATGACACTTTACACTGGGCAAAAACTGTCTACCTGGTCCATGCTCCCTCTACTCTCTCGCTGAAAATGAATCAGCCACCCAACAGCCCACTCATGGGACAAGTCCAAGGCCTCTTGGCAAGATCCCTCAGCCCTGTGAGAGGGAAGAGAACAGCTCCTCGATGAGTTTCCTCCTGCAACGACGCACATCTCACCCTGTGCAGGTCACTCCTGCTGTGCAGCCAGGACCTGGTGTCCTGGAACCAGGTGCTGGTCCCCACCTTGCCGGAAGCCAAGCTCACGGCAAGTATAGGGACTGCTGATCTCTTACACCACAGGCAGTGCTGAAGTGGCAGAGCATGCTTGCTAACCACTTCCCTTTATGCACAAGCAGTTTTTCCATGGCATTTGGCACAAGCATGGACTTCCAAGTCTGAGTTTGGCATCGGTTGTCACAGAAGTGGCAGTGCCCATGACTTTGATTAAATAGGGACAGGGACAACCAGCGAAGAGACTATTTTTCATGTAAGCTGTTCAAGGAAACGCTATGATTTACATACATGTGACCTCTTTAGGCATAAGCACTTTAAATGGTAATAAAGTAACAGTGATCATTATTTCCCTTTTGCTACAATAAAAGGCAAATCATATTATTTGCCTTAATATCCTGACCGTGAATCTTGCCTTTTCCCAGCTGTGAGTTTCTTTTGGTTTCATATAAATACCGCAGCTCCATGGATGCTTCAACTTTCCATTTCAATGAGAAAGTCTTCTGCCAAGCCTTGCACCTTGCAATAATAATGAGATGGAAAAAAAAAAATGCTTTTTGACATCAAGGAGAAAAAAAAAATCAGGGTGAACTGTTCTCCATGGTCAAGCATCCCTTTTGACGATATTGCCCCCCCCCCCCCCCCCCCCCCCCCCCCCCACCCCAGACGCGCACCTGCGTTGTG
>NW_008825433.1:1728252-1768416 GCF_000699105.1 Pygoscelis adeliae | reverse complement strand
CCCAGGTCTTCACACACCACACTGAGTGACTAATGTCTTGGCCTGCTTGCAGTTTCCTCCTTACTCCCTCCAGTGGCATCTTTCAATAAAGGACAGAGGCTTTGCAAACTCCTGAGGTTTGTTTCATGTGTCTGCAGGTCACTGTACTTCCAAATGAGAGGAAGGCTCCCTCTGCAGATTACAGTCACCTTGTTTCATGTCTCTCAGTGCTTCGGTGGTGACCAATTTACTGGCCTCACAGAGATTATCCCTGAGTGCCTCTACTATCTTTGCAAAGTGCTTTGAAAAGATTAAAGCAGTATACGCCATGGGCAGTTCTATAAAAAGGAGAAGAAAACTAAAACACTGTGGTGGTACAGAGAAATTTCTGTGTTCGACATAGATATGAGTGTGGGAAGGCATGTGGAAAAAACTGATTTGGACATCAAAGGACCCTGAAGTGCCCCTTTCCTAAGTATGTAGGAGCTACAGGCTGGCTCCACAGAAGGGACAGAAGCACTGCAAACCTGCCTTGGGAGACTGGTGCCGTGGCTCCTGCTATACGATCCCTCCGCTCGCCCAAACCTCTCACGCGCGCGTTTCTCCCCGCGGTGACCTGCCCGCCAGGTACAGCAGAGCTGTGTGACCCATCTCCTGTCAGCTGCGGGAAGAGAGGCTGCGGCGGTACCGGAGGCCTGGCCGTAAGGGCTGTCTCTCAGCAGACGGGTGACCTTACCCACCCCCTGCCGAGTCAGGCGGGGAGCAGGCACGCACCTGACACGCAGGTCTGGGAGCAGGAGGAGCGAGCCCTGTCCGTGCGCAGCAACGCCCGTCTGAGCCGGACACTTCGGTCCTCCCGCAAACTGCTCTCCACAGACCTTCGAGGAAGGGACTGCACAGCCGGCAGGAGCAGACTGGGATCAAGCCTGCACACCACCCTGCCCCCTGAAATCTAATGACCTCACCGATGGAAGTAAAAGCAGAATTTGGCTTTTAAGACCATCAGTAAGCCGCATTTTCAAGTCTAACAGAAGCTGAAACTTCTATGCTACGTATAAAAGAATATAAGAAATTAATACTCGTGGCTGCACTTGAGGGTTTAATGCAGCTGTTACGGGAAGGTTAGTGAAGGAAGAAACCCTCTGAAACCACTGATACCTCAGGGTACCTGATTAAAGCGAGTGATGAAATGACCGGGTTATGACACGACAAGTTAATAAAGCCCATTTTACGGACACTCCAAACCAACCAATGGTCTCTGAGGTGGCAGACAAAGCCAATTTAAAGCGGATATAAGCCAGCAGGTAGCCCCTATTTGGGCTGCTAAAAATGTGCAACAGCCTTTTAATCCCTATCCACCTGTCTAAACGCTTTCAAAGTGACATTTATACCAGCACAATAAGCCAAGTATCACAGCAGCATTAAGTGCCCTGAGATACTCAGGCTTAGTTACATTAGAGTTCAGTTTACTGACTGTTTCCACTACATTGTAACAGAAAAATTGTGAGAATCAAAATTCGTGTGTGACAGAAAACATATGATGTATGTTTCTAACAAGCACCTGTTTTCCCTGAGGAGCACTGAGAATTTGGCAGTTGCCAAAGGAATGATTTTGTCAGAAAGCTAGCATAAGTTCTCACAGCACTATTTTTGTATGATACCTGTTACACATGGATTAAAGAAAGGGATAAAAGAGGGAGGAGGCAAAAGGAAAAATATGCAGAAGGGATGGATGGGTTAAAACAAACCATAAGCAGATAGAAATTGGCTCTGTGGAATAAAAATACAGTTTTGTTTCTGGAAGGCATAAAATTTTGTGAAATTTTACAGAAATATGATTCAGGGGGATTTCAAGGCAGATCCAATGGTATATTAGTAGGAACATCTCTACATACTTTTTTTTTAATAAATAATTTTCATTTCTACTTCACAATTTTCATTAGACTATTCACCATAAAATGGAAAAACTGTCAATATCCAACAAGACATCACTTATTCTTGCAAAGAATAATCATGCAATGATCAGTTATGCCTATGGATTTCATTGAGGTAGTCAGAAAATGCATTTCATATTAGTAACAGATGACTTTTCCAAAATTTTTCCAATATTTGTTCACTGCTTCTAAGAAAATACACTTGTTGAAATGACTTGCACAGTGTCTTTTCTAATGCCCATTGAATTGAAAGAAAAAACTCCTATAAACAGATCAGGTCAGTAATGCTTAAAACATGTCAACGGATGAATGGGAATGACTGTGCTAGCTGCATACCACTTGGAATAGCTTACCTGTAAGAAAGCAGACCTGAATCTTCTCTTCTGTTGCTAAGGTTCAACTAGTGGTAACATAGCGACCTCCAGTTTTATAGCAGAAAAACACATCTGAAATATTTAAATTGAAGAGTGACCGTAACATGAAACACGCTCGACCATTTATGTTTCAAAACATGCCTATTTAACCCTAGACTGTTCCCTTGCTGTGACATTTTAGCATGAAATCAAATGCACTCGATGCATTCTCTAGTTGAATGTCGAAACCACATTTCAGCTCCTGTGTTAGGTTACTTGCCAAATTAATTTAAGAAAATGATTACATCATATAATTAATATATTGTAAAATCCATGCTTCTGCCATAATTTTAATGGAGTTTAGCCTACTCTGCTTCATACTTTACTCTTATTCTCATCAATCTTGAAAGCCAATGTTCCTCTGAGGAATTGTGTTCTGTAGCTTGCAACAGATCTAGAAAATTACCTGTGAGAAAAAATGCTTGGTTAGTGCTTATTACTGCAGTTTGAAATTAATAATCTCTCAGGGAACACTGTGTTTAGATTGATACTAATATGAAAACAGACTATCTTGCAGCTTCAAATATATGCTGCTTTCATACTGAGAGATGATTCAGGAGAAGGAAAAACTGCCTTATGCAGATTAGGTGGCTGAGGCTTTGTATTATTTAAACTCCCTGCTCTGAGCTGAACTTAGACTCAGTAGGTTGGGTGATGCTAAAGAAAACTGAAACCCTCTGGGCAGCTGATTCAGTTCATGAGAGATCGCAGTGAAGAGCGAGAAGTCCTGTTTCTGAGATGATAGAAAGAGTTTCCTAAGGAAGAGAGGGGACCATGAACTCTCGGCAACTGCTGAGAAAGAGTGGAAATTTGGCTGGAAGGCAGGAGCCTTTCTGTGGCACGGAGGAGTTCAACATTTGAGCACTTTTATTTCCAATCTGTCTTCACAAGTTGCACTGATTTTTTTGTATTAAAAAAATGTTATTGTAGTTTCTGCTCTGGCAAAACTTGGCTTTTTGGCTTTAAAAGCCTTCCAGTCATACTTGGCGAGCTCATTATAGTAGCAGGTTTAGACAAACCTACTTCAAAGCAGTGGCTGACTTTGTGCTCCGTCACTGGGGTGCTTTTACTGTCTGTGTTGCAGCAGCACTTCAGCGCTCCAGCTGAGAGGGGAGCCCAGCTAGAGTATAATTTTTCCTCAAATATGGGCTTGCATCGTATCATATGCCTGCAATCTCATGCAGAGTTTATGGACATTGCAAATATTGTGAACCATGAAAACTGAAGAAGATGCTACCACTTACGAACAGGATCAAAACCCAAGCTACCCTTCACAGTCAGATATGTTCAATACAGAGCATGCTTGCTGGTGGCTAATAGTAAATGACATTTTATTACAAATCATTGTGAACAAACAACTTTTCTTTTTGAGGATGTGAAATTATTCCTTGGGTGTTGGTCCAAAAAGGCAAAATGTACTGGTTTTTTTTTTTTCTGCTTACCAAACTCTGAAGTATACTATAAGAGGCAGGTGCACCGAATGAACCGTCACTTTGACTCATGTGAAGAAATCGCTCTCTGCAGAAAAGGCAGAACAAAACCCCCAGCATTTCATGTATCAGCAGGATTTTAACATCAGGAGATTCTTAAAGTTGCATTCTAGGGACTAAGCAAGCTATTGCAAATTCGGCAAATTAGGGAATTATACAGGGAAAAAAAGGGAAACATAAAGCATCTCAAAATGTAGTTCATCTATGACAAAAGAAAAGAAATAAAGAATACTAACATGGGAAAAAGTCTCAATAATAATTCAATAAAACACACACTTCCTAGCATCTACCCTTCTCCCTGGTGTTATACTTACCCTTCCACTCTTTCTCTCGAAGCCTTTGGGTTGTCGGGTTCAGTCGGGGGAGGGAATGGTTACAGGGAATCATCAGTTTTCCTAGGTTTTTGCTGGGAGGAGTATGGTGGTGGTGGCAGAGGTTTCTCTCTCTTCTTTGCCAGGAGGAGCATGATGTTGAAGCTGCTGATTTCTTTCTTCTCTTTCTAAGGTCCACTTGGGGCTATTTTTGTACATTTTCTTTCATGCTTTACACCTTGCTCTTTTTATTTGGTCTGCAACTCCACATTATGTCTGAATATCCTATATAAAAAGTGTCTTACATATGTTGTATACTTCTTATCTATTTTCTCTGCTACCTATAAGCCGCTTTTGCCCTGCTCCCAGGTTTACATTTAGCTGTTTGCTACTGAGCTGATCAGAGCCCTGAACTGACATCCTGTGCCCTCTTCTCTTATCCCCCCATGCCTGCACTCCTCTCCTCTGCACCCTGGGTTGCCACAGGCAAGCCCTCCACTGCCAGGCCAGGCCTGTATTCTCCGACACTGCAACATTAATACGGTGTCATAAATATTTCATTCTACACAGAGTAACTACTTGCTACTCCTGGCTGTACAAAAATTGTGGTTATATCCCATGATTATAAAAAAACAAGTAAAACAAATCAGGAAATAGTCACCTGATAATTAAAAAAAATTGCTGTCACAGCTAAGCCAGCTAAAACAAAGTTCCAGGCAGGCCGAGGCAATCTGAGGCAAAGCAAGCCTGACATGCCTTAATACTGCAATGTTAGTACATAGCCTGTGGCATATAACTAGCAATAGCAATAACTGTATTTGTGGGGCTGCAGGTTCCACAGATCAGGCAGTAGCTGGATAGAGCTGCACAGGCTTCAGTGAAGTTTTGTTCATTCATATAAAAATTATAGAACAAAGCAAACCTCCTGCTTAACTCCATCTATTCTTGTCCTGTGTCAAATCATGCACAGATTGATTCTGACTACTTTGAAAAAAGTGTGGATTTCCTTTTTGACGATGTTTTTGCTTTACATGCTCAGCTCCAACATCCGAACTAGCAAAACAACACAGGCTTTTATCTTAACATGTTCATATGAGATTGTGTGCAGGCAGCATAAATGAGAGCAAAACCCAAGGCACTGTGCTTTCATTCCATTGCCTTTACCATCTTGTCTGAGAACAGAGCCTGCAAGGATTCTCTCTTCGTTCCTTTTATTTAATTTGTGCTTGCCTTGCACAAAACGTCCAGAAATTACAAGGTAGTAAGATTCACACCCTACAACTTCCCATTCAAACCTCAGATATGTTGGCTTCCTAAAACTTCCGTTCAAACTGATGAGCTTTCCAAGGACTTAGCCACAATTAGAATTTAATCCTGGATTAAGAGAATACAACGCAGGAGGAGGAAATCACTGAAAACATAAACAATCTTAACCTGGTATTATGCTTCCATCAGCTGAATCCACTTAATTGTTTCCAGGTGCCGGTTGCTATTATAAACTATATACCATAAACTCCTATGAAGTCTTTAATGCTAGCATTCCAGCAGGTGTGGGAGCAGATAATACAAGTGTCTTATAACAATGACCAGTCTAGGAGACTGCTATAGTAGAGGAATCCTAGACAATGCTGGTTTCTTCTGCTCTTACCCTTTCTGGACTTCCTGTAATACACTTAAGATTTTTCTGTTGGAAATCAGAAAGAACACATCCTCTCAGGATGCTGAAATGGAAAAATGCTTTTTCTTCTGATATCTAGTTCATGCTCCTGCACATCCCATGGACCAACAGGACTAATGGACATTTCCAGAGTACCAAGAATGTCACTATCCCAAAGGAGATTAGAGCTTGGGAAGTATCTAACATATTACCAGATCACTTGAAAACAGTTACAAGTGGTCAGAGAATTACTCGCAAGATATATAACAATAAATAATCAAGTCAGGAGTATAAAGTTTTTATGGAGAACCAGGCATTTTTCCTTACTTCCTACGCATTGTTCCTTACCATCAAATATAACCCTTTTATTTTTCTCCTACGCTAGGTTTTGATTCATATAACAAAATATCAGCACTCACAAGCCTTTATGCCTAAGCTCCCACGAAAGAGGAAAATAGAAATCTCCTTCCCATTACATGAATTAGTTTACTTTGGGATAGTACTTTTCCATACATCAGAAATATATTAAAAAAAGATCCAAACATTGTACTCATACTTACACAATGGTTAAGGTCCCTTGTTGAACAGGATATATGAATATAAGATTAATGTCCACATTCTGGAAAGTTAGCGGGACCACTATTTTTGGACAAGCCACTTCAGTTTCTCTTCCAAACTTGGGGAAGAAATCAGGAGTGCAATTTCTGGAAAAGCAAACTGAGGTTTGGATTACTACTAGGTACCTACTGGCTCTTTTGTGTGACTGCCAAAGGAATTCTGTATAAATCCCAGGTGTCTGGGCCATGTGGTAAAGAACATGAGTTTTATCACAAACATTATTTCCTCACATGAACGGTTTTAACAGAAGCATCGTTATGTCACAGAATACAAGTGTTTTGTGCAGGGACTCTATTCTGGCTCTGAATTTAAGTTGGCATTTTATAGCAGACAGCTTTCTGCCAATATACTGTATATACAATATTTTATAACCAAATTAAAGTATACTCACTCTATTACAGATGAAAGAGTTGCACATCCATGTAAGCCGTGGGATTTTACAGAAGAAACTTTGACCCCATTAAACTTTCATTTACTAAAGACAAGACTCATGCTCATTTGCAACAAGACCAGTGAAAGAAAGTGAAAAATGTCACAATCTCTGCATATTTTGTGATGCCAGAAAGCTCTGTCAAATGTTAGGGTTTAGGCTTCCCTACCTCTGCCTAAGAATGTTTTGGAAGCACTACAGCTACATTATAGGTTACCCTATAGATAAAACACAACCAGCTGATGATTTCAAAACAGTGCACCTCAGAGTCAGAGGAGGAGAGGCAGCACTGCTGCTCCACTGACTTTCTAACACCTGAGCCCCATCACCATCAGCAGCCATGCTTCAACCCCAGCACCTCCAATGAACAGCTCGTGCCTCTTGAATACAAGAGCTCCAGATTTTACCTTAAAGATGGATAAAGCGTGCATACAGCCATGCACGTTTGCTGAAGAATGGGGGTGATGTTGGGACAATGAGGGCACAGAGCCTCTTAGTACATGAGTCCTGTATTTGCTCCTGACTCATGTGGCACACCACAAGGATTGAGATGTGCTATCCTAATAGTTAATCACCTTCCACCACCTTCTTCCTTGTAAGCATAGCTCACTCCTTACAGTCTCTTCTGTAAGGATTTCATAGAGCTGAAATGCTCATTTATTTTCTTTCCCATCCAAAACCCAGGACTTGTACAAAACCAGAAGGTAGATCCTCTCACTTCATTGTTTTTTTTTTGAAGCTGACTGCTTTTCAGCATCATTTCCTAAAGAAAAAGCATGTGTGCCATCACTCTATCTATCAGCCTGCTCCTCCCTGGCAAATTTGAAGCTATGTGCCAGTCCCAACCGCCTGCAACAGAGAAGTAGTTTCAGATGTATGGATTACAAAATGTTTCAGGAAAAGCTTTCTCAGCCTTTAATAACGCCAAGTGAGAGTTACTAACATGCTTTTCTGACCTCTTCTGTAAAAAGGACATTAAGAAAGGACAATAGTGGCATCTGTCTGTGTCTTCACCACAAGTTTGGGTTCAACAGTTTTACAGAAGACAGATACCATCACCTCAGCAGTCTTCAAGATGCCATGGTGGTACACAGAAAGGCTATAGATTCCAGCCTTTCTCATGGTAAACATTGATGCAAGACATATCTAAAGACAAAAATATTCCTATTTTTTTTTATTTTTTAAACTTTCAAGCATTTCACATTTCTAAGTCAATCTACTTAACAAAATTACATTGACACTGCATCTTCAAATCAAAAGGCTGGCGACAATGGATAGGTAATAGGTAGCAGTAGCTTCCACTGAAGAACCATATGGGGCTACAAACAGCTTTTCCATGTTTTTCTTCCTGCAAGAGAAAAAGACTCAGCACAACACAAGCCCTACAGAAGAGAAAACATCGTCGTTCCCTGGAAAGTTTTAAAACACCAGTACTGTTTGCAGGGACTCTGCTCCGACAGCACTTTAGGGAAAGGATGGAGGAAGATGACTTCTCAGAGGAGAAACAGGAACAAACAACTCCAGTAGGGATTTCAGAGTGGCTGAAAAAAAAAAAAGCCTGAAAAATACAGCTTCTCTGGTCTTGCAAATGAATGGCAAAGTTCTTCCGCACTTCAAAAGGAGCAGTATCTGCTTTTCAGTGCTGTTTGCTTGGTTTATAAGTAAATGGGCTGCTTATTTGGGCAAGAGCACACGCTACCAAGAGAGGTCAGAAGGGGTGAGGAGTTACTCACATCAAAACTGTGCAGCTTGACAACATGGCCAGGGAGTCGGGCACTGCACCACGTTGCCCACCTTCGCTCATAATCTTTCGAGCAGGTCAGCCAGGACTGCATCTGCTGAGCGGAAAACAGAGACCATCACTGTTCATAGACACACAAAAAGCGAGCTTTCAAAACACTGTCAGCCAGTCCTCTGGTCACTTCACCAATGCAAACTGGAAAAATAAAGCCTAAAATTTGAACAGCACTTTTCACCATTAGGGTGCCAAGGCTTTCCACAAAGGACATTTTATTTCCCGGCAAACCCAACGGAACCCTGCCAAGCTCAGGGCTTGGTCACACATCAGCTGAGTGATCTGGGCCTTGTTTGCACCTGAGGTGAGTTTTCTGATACTAGGTCAGAGATCAAATGTATTTGCTTTCTCGTAAAGTTTTCAATCATGTTGTGTCGCTTGAGAAGGAGAATTGTAAAGCTCAAGGCTATTGAGAGTTTTCTTTAAAAGGCTACAAGAACTGATCATTTAACAGCCTGGCTGGAAAGAGGAGCCAGTAGAGCTATCCATGCTGTGGCAGTACTACTACTGAGCATTCACTTCCACTTGGGGCAAGATAAAGCCACACTGAAAGACATCCAGGTTATTCCAAGTGACAGAGACAAACTCACAAAAATGATAGCAATTGGTCATAGACAGAAGGTCGTGTCTCTGTTCTCTAAGAGGTTCCTTCTCTCCCTGCAGCCAAACAGCCAGGCAAGTCATTCACAGCACAGCAGCTGAGACGGCTCTCTGCAGAAATGCTAGATTTTTCACCCTGTTTGGGATTTCTGGGAAGAAAAGCCGCTGCCAGCAGGAGACTGACAATGGATGAATACAAAGACTGCAACCAGCTGTTAGCGAAGAATGAAAATCTTCTGACCTGTGTGAACAGCAGAGGGAAACCATCTTTCAGATGCTTTCTCGACACCGTCCCCATGATGCAGTACACAGCTCAGGAGCCTGCATGGGCACTGCAGGAATGACAAGTGGAGAGCTCTGACTGAACACATCTAATACAGAATTATCCTCCTAAATCTTTAAATCTATAACCTAAATCTGTGTCCCATATGAGATCATACAGATCTTGCCAATGGCTCAATTGTTCCCTCTCCTTAGGTACACTTGCTAAAATCTCAGGGATAAGCAGGAGGTATGCCTTGTTAAATAGGTCCTTGATCCTACCCTCTGGTCTGACACCTTCAATGATGGTAGATCCGGGCTGTGCCTTTTCTACCCCCCCTCGAGGCTTTCCACATGTGGTTTTGTTTTCTCATGCCAAGCACCTCCACACCAGTCACCAGAGAGTATGCTTTCTCTCACTTTAGATGTGGATGTGCCCCAACCTACCCCCATCACACGCAGCTGATGCTGGGAAGGAGTCTGTCTCCCACACCATGGGAAAAAGGCTTCTGCAGTAATGAGGAGCAGAAGCGCTGCTTCTCTCAGTACTATTTCAGGCACAGCCTCAGCTTATCCACCTCTCTGATAAAAATGTGTCATCCCAGTATTATACTGTCTCAGGATATTTTCCTTCAAATACTGAAAATGACTTCTCAGACTCCAAAGGGACATGACGTCAACAGCTGGGCAGACACTCAGGACACTTTACATCCTCTGTGCAGGGAAAAGAATGGACAAAACCAAGCATATTTTTGGTGGACTGCTCCAGAACAGCAATTAAAACATTGCTATATGGGCTAGCAGAGACAGCCAGGAAAGTCTACCTGCCAGAGTGCTATTAACAGCTTTGAGAGACTCTCATGTCTTGTCTGGTACTAGGCTCTCCATACTGAGTCATACAAGCTTATTATTTTAGCAAGACACTTGAAATTTATAGCATCCTTTTTTTGCTCATTGTGAGGCTGAGGTTTTCCTTCATGTTACTCTCCTACTTTGCTACCTCTGTCATTGTGAAGCTGAGCACCCCATCTACAAGCTGCATGAGGGAGCCCAAGTCTGCTCTCCTGAAGTCCAAGGCTTTCTCTCCGTCACTTGCCTTCCTCACATCCCCTTTCACATCAGCCACCACGCTGACTGCCTCACCCCTGGTTTTATGCCCTGTTGGGAGAGTTTCTGGTCTCTGATGCTACCTAGGTGCCAGGTAGCCTCCTTCCCTCCAGAGGACATGTCTCCCACTGTTTTATGGTTCCCAGCTGTGGCTTGCTCACCTCAGCCGTGCTGCCGCGCGTGCTGCACACTCCTGACTCCTGCGCTCTGCCCCACTGACGTGCATCCTGCCTTTCTGACCCCACACGGAGGGGCTGCACCTGAGGCACCTGCCAAATATTCCAAGTTAAAGAGAAAAAAAAAAGTTAAAAAGGAAGACTTATGAACACACACCCTGACCAAAAGAGAGAAGAAACTGAGTTAACCTGTGACTCACAGCGCAGATACCTAAGCTGGTAAGAAGCGAGGCTGAAGCTCTGGCTGTTTCCCCCACCGGTTCTGTGAGCAGTCGAAACACCTCTTCAGGAGCACGGTCCCAATTAGTGTGACTCACTTTGTAAACCTTATTAGTCTTGTGGGGAAGAGAGACTGGCCCTGCACTCCAGTGCTGGGGTGCGCACCTGCAGCGGTGGAGACAGAGCCGTGGATCCCTGGCAGGAGGCAGCAGGACATACTGTCTGCCTGGGCAGAGAGCTCGCTGGCTACAAATCCCATTTTACCCCTGCACTTTTTGATTTTTAAAACTGTATTTTCTCACAAAAAGGCTCAGCTTTCACAAAGTAGGACTTTCAAAGAACAATGTGATTTCACCAAATCCTTTACATGGTAAAGGCTACAAATCCTCTTCAGCTTTCACAGAGTCTTACTGAATACAATGCTTTTACCATTCAGTGCTGGGGCAGGTCACTGATCACAGCTGATGACATTGACCACAGAACCAACCAGGGACCACTACAAGTGACTTAAAAGAACCCTGGATGTAAAAATTAATTTATTGTTTCAGATGAGATAACAGCATACTAGCTGTAAGTAGATGTACATAAACATTAAAATGCTAATGACTGGCTCCAGGCACTGAATGCCTTCAAACAGGCACTGAATTTCAGGGAAACTGAAGGTACGTCACAGCTGGGCATCACACTGCAGTGATGGATCGTTTAGTTTAGATGACCTCAGGCACTGGAAACCCTGGCCTAAAGGTGGAAACCCCTCAGATTTTGGTAAGAATTAAGGATGCACTCACTGGGAAGCATTAAAAAGAGATTACATACCACGCCCTCAGTATTTAATCCCCCAAAGAATGAACTCCCGTACAAACTACCATATGATAAGGCATTCAGAGCTCATCCCCTGGGCCAGCTTTTGTAGCTAAGCAAATTATCATATTGTAATAAACTTTGTAAAACATGGTTTTCATTAATAATGAATAAGAATACACAAAGGCTTTCCTGTGTTTGTCATAGCATCTTCACAGAGTGATCTAGTGTGAATAGTTTATCTTTGGACTTCATCTTGAACTGCAATACTCGAACTGAAAGAGGATGCTTCAAAGGTGACTGATTGCTGCCATCCTGTGGCAGGCACATGTATTTCAGACTGACACTTGCCAGAGAGAAAATATTCCTTTAAAGGTGCCATTTTAGAACGAACTCTTACTAATTTGTATTATTCTTAAATGACACAGAAGGAAAGCTAGTCGTCTGTAAATGGCAATCTTCAGATTTTAGAAAGCCATGGGCCATTACAGCGATTCTAGCAGAAATGACTCTCCTAAGCAGAAAGTAAGGACCAGATGAGAAGGGGCTCATGTCCTCCTCTTAAATGGAGAGGTACTGCAGTATTCAGTGGTCTAACTCCAGAAAGGATACTAACCCTAACCCAGCTCTAACCCTAACCATATCAGACAGCCAGTTCCAGAATGCACATAAGTACAAGGATCTCCCTGTTTCTGATGGTAACTCTGCTGGTATCCTCAACTGGAAAAGCCATCAGATAGCTCAAATAACGTGAGCCCTCTGCTAAGACTGCATCCAAACACAACACAATAGCACCGTTCCTAACACCGAATCTAAAGGGGAGAGGGTAATATAAATAAATCAGTGGATGACCAACGGACTGTTACTTTCTGAGAATCTATTTCTCATACCTTGTCCCCAGTTTCAGTCTTTTGGGGGAGAAATACAGTTTTCTGTAAGATGGCTGTGAGACCCAAGCACCTGGGAACACATGTGAGAACTTGCAGACTGACAGCAACGTGCTTTTTAACTCCAGATGATCTGGAGACTTCAGAAACAGGCAAACTGAAGGCTTAAGAGATCCCAGCCTGAAAAAAACTTGAACCCCCTGAAACAGTACGGTGATCACGCAGTCATGGAGAAGCTACAGTTTGCAGAAAAGACCAGAACTGTTGAGGTGTGGCACCTAAATCTCGCCCTTGGCCAAGACTAAATGTGATATGGGACCAAGACACCAAACCTCACTGGAACAGGGAAAAGCAGAGAGTCTTCAAGAGGCTTGAGACTCTGCAGGCCCTGACAAACATGGCCACAACTGAGACCCAGATTTCTAGAACTGTATTCTTGTTAGAGAGCCAAAGACTTCACAGGGACTGAAAACTAGCTGGTATCCTGCGCAAGGCTGCTGTGTCCTACAGCAGGCTGTGCTGCATCCTTGGAACATCATCGTCAACAGACATGCATCATCTCTGAACTGTGAAGTCTGTGCAAAGATGATGATAAGCCATTACAGACTACAGCAGGACTATGGCCCACAGATGCACATGCAGCCCAGCCTTATTTTCCCCTTAGCCCATGATGACAAAGCAGGCAGAAAAACTGCAGAGTCCCTCTACACCCAGCTACCTGAGAACTAGACTGTAACAGCCTTCACAAACAAACCAACTTACACCAACACAGACAAAATGGGAGTTTGTCTCCCAGCACACTCTCCCCTACCGAGTCATGCACTGACAACCTCCTCTCTTTCACCCGGACCTGCTCCTTCTCAACAGCCCACTCCCTTCTTCTGGGCTTAGCACTGAATAGCTTGCAGCAGCCAGACTGTGTTTCTGCCCACCAGCCTCACACCCACTGCATCAGCGGCTGCCTCTGGCTCTGACAGCGCGCCTCTACGCTAGCAGCCCACCACAGCCAGCCCGCCCTGCAACTCCTTGTTTGCCCTCAGTGTTGTCAGCACTCCCCGGCACATACTTGCTCAGTCTCCGAGATGATGCTTTACTTCCTCAGACACAATTTCCCCAACACCCAGATCCCTTATGAATTTCCCCTCTTCAAAGATACGAGTCTTAACTACTTATGTTCCCTAGGGTATTTAAAAGGGAGAAGGGGCTTAGAGCTGGTAACACAAATGGAAGAGCCACCAGGCTGGGACAAGGGGAAAAGAAAAAACATTGGTTTGGAGTATCAGGGGAAGCATAGTGGGCCCATCGTGTTCCTCTTACTGAGGCATGGAGCAAGGGTTACCACAAAGGTCGCCTCAGGCAAATGGGGAGGAGCAGGCATAGGAAGGAGCACAAACAAGGTAAGGGACAGGAAGGGCCACCCGGAATGGAACGTGGACAGAGGCAGGAAAAGTTGGCCACTGTGGGACTCAGCCCTGCGCAGGAAACAGAGGCCAGAAGGAAGCAATGAAGACCTTCCAGTTGGTCCTGCTGCTTCATCTCCTGAGTCAGTAAGTCACTGCTGTCGGCAACATTGAGTATATGGTCTTACCTTCTGAGGTCCATCCACCCACAGCTGATATCTACCTGCTCCTGAGCTCTTCCATAGTGGCAAAGAACACAGCTGTCTCCTGATCTTCCAACACCTTGTGATGTCTCAACTCCATGATTGCTTTTCAGCTGTGAGAAGGGTACTGTTCCTCAGTTCCAGGGAATAAAGTTTCTACAAGGGAATGCTAAAGGTGTGGTCCGTGTGATATGTTCTCATCTCATGTTCCTGGTACTGCTCTAACCATGAGTGTGAGAGCTCTAACATACTGAACCATGCTTGTGAATTGTTTAGGGGTAATACTAATGGGAAGTCCATTGAAATCCACTCTGTGTTCTTCAGACACTTATTTAAATAGACTTTTCAAAACTCTGAGCTTTTCTTTGAAAAAAAATTCTAGCTACATAGATAACCTTTGTCCTGGGAGCCACTTGTAAGACAGTGCAGAATTGTCTGTAGGCAGCCAACAGCTGTTGATCAACACTTCAAAAGCAAATGTCACTACCAGTAACTGTTTTTTTCATGTCAAAGGGTAGATGAAAAAGAATGATCATTAATAATTTGCTAACCCAAGCATGCAGGATTAGATACCGGGTTCTTAAAAGTACCCTGGAGACTATAGGATTTTACTTGATTTCTACCACAAATTTCAACTTACTGTTCTAAGCCAGCAAAGTCATACTTCAACTTCTTAAGCCAGTCCAGAGCAGTACAAAAATTTACGAGGCACTGGAAAAGCAATGTCTACAGAAACAGGAAAAAAGACCTCCCTGTCCATCCTTTATGGCTGAAGTGCCCTATAGAAATCTTAAGGATGCCAAGGGCCCTGTCCTACTGAAGCTGTCACCACTGTAACGCGCAGTGGTTCTGCAGGACCCTCCTTCAGTACCAAGTGCTTACGCAGCACAGATTGCTCTTGTGCTGTTCGGTGCAACAGGCAACTGCCGTGCCACGTTGTGCTTCAACGTCCACAATGTTCACAGGGGAATCGCTCACTGCACCGAATGCAAAGCGAAGCCTTCCAGGGCTCGATCTTTCACGATCTCGGATATGCATTTAGAGGAAGAATTTGTTCAATTTTAGGCAAAAGCTCAGTGGTTCTGGTGACAATGAGGTTTAGATCATGCTGATATGACTGTTCCCTCCACGCATCGATGACAGATGCACGTAGAAGGAAGCAGCTCTATACTCAACTATTTTCATGCTATCGCTAGCAGACAGTATCAATTTCTGGAACGGAAAGTGACAGAGGTTCTGCATTTGTCTTTTTCAAATTTATCTCAAGGACAATTTCTATCCCTCAGGTTGGAAACAGGTGAATGCAGGTAATATTGCAGAGATGTTTTTTCATGATTAAATAGCTGTAAGGTGTTTTGAGGGACTTCTGTGCTAATTTAGGAATCTTCCAACCCCAGATTCCAAAATATGCAGATAAGCAGCATGATCTATATGGGGCTTACTTTGCACAATTAGTTTTCCTGTGAAGGCAATACAAGCAGAAGGAGAAACATTCCTGGGAGCAGTCAATGATTTGTCTACGGATAAAAATGAACTGATATTTTAAACAGCAATGCTGCCATTCCACTCGAAAGACTTCTTGTATGCCAGCCTGCTTGAGCTGGGCAATGGAAAACTCCTGAAGGCCAAAAATACAGTCAGTGGGAAAATCTGGATTGTTTTCTTTGAATTGGTCAGCCCCTGAATATCATCAAGCCATAGAACTGTGCAGGATTGCATACCGACAAACACAGATGTAGGATCAGAATTTGCTCTCCATAGTTTTGAAAAAACTGGGGCATTCTCCAAACATTTTCCTGATCAAGAAAATCCAAACACTTTACCTTCTTTGCTGAGTTTTCATCCCGTTGTATTCAGCCTAAGTTATAACATGTTGTTTCCGAGAAACATGTACTTGAATTCATAAATTTGCATGCAACACTACAGAAAATTAAAATTAATATTTATTACATAAAGTTAACATAAAACCCAAACACAGACCGGTTGGAAAATGAACAACAAAATTATGAGCTCTGCTTAATTAGCATTCAGTGCAAAGAGAGGCTTCTATCCAACTTTTGCAGATTATAAAGGAGAGAAAAACAAAACATAGCAACAAAATTCAGTAACTAGTTCTCCCAATTCATACAGTTTCTTCAACAATTATTGTTAGGACTGGACACTGATCAGCTAATCCAGAGAGCCATCGCTGATCAATACATACAAACAAAAAGGCAAGAAGTCCTGAGTTAGGTCCTGATCAAAAGAACGTGAGAAAGGGAATAAGACGCTTCATTTCACCAGCAAGGACAAAGCACTGAAAAAATGAAAGCATTCCTTCTAATTTTTCAGTGATAAGAAACTCTCTGCAAGGAAGGTATCTAGCACTTCTCCATCATTAGATGTGCCCTATAAAACCCTTCTAGCACTCACTGCTACCTGCAAAATTGTAGACATCTTGAAAACAAATGGTATTATCTTAGCGTTGGAACAGGTAGATTTCCTGTATGACAATCAGTTTCTTTTTAGGCTTAAAATAAACAGTGCCGTGCCCCCAAGAGAAGCAGAACACTAAATTCACCTGACATGATTCAAGATCCATTTTGTTCTGAGGTTTCATTTTTTATGGGATGACAGAGTTTTTATGGTTTCTGGAGTGACTTTATATCCAAGGAAAACTTGGAGGTTCACGAGAAGTTTTAAAAATTAGGATTGATATCTGAATCAGAAAATAGTTCCAGACCCACACGGATTCTGTTACTGTTACAATACAGCCCCATCACCCAAAACAAAGATACACTTTGCAGAACGATGAGATGAGTCAGTAAGTTCAGGCTCGGGTGCCTCGGAGCTGAGAACGCCTCACTAGAAAGCTTTGCTTCTAGACCCTTCCCAACGGGATTGGGTAGATGCTGTTTGACGTGAAGCAAGCTGCTGAGCTCCACTGCCCATTGCTGCCACAGCTGGAGAAGCAGGCTTCCTGCTACACAGGCTCTGCGCCATCTACAACTTCAGGAGTCGAAACCTTTCTCTTAAGCTGTCCCCTTGGAAGTGAGGAGGCAGCTGCTGTAAACAATGCTGTGCAGAGACACACGCTTGATTATCAACCCTGTTGCCAAGCTCACAGAGTGCCATTTCTGGGCAAGCGGCAGTTTCCAAGTGACATGCATGCAGAAAGAATACCAAGGTAATCCAGTCTGGAAGCAACAATGATGCCAACTGCTGCAATAAAACCACCGCTCCAAGTTAAAGGCTACAACTACCTGGCACAGTCAGCAGCAGACATTCTTTATCACCAATAACCCACACCAGCTGAGAGTCTAGCTAAATCATTATCTTTCACCAGAAAGGAACTGACATTGTTTTGAAGTTTCTTTCCTTAACCGAGAAAACATAATTCTAAGACTCTTGACTACCTCTGACATACTGTCCAGACAGTCCTTGACTCAAAATTTGACTCCAGTCAGCAAGTGAATAAGGTTATATTAAATGAAGTAGCTGAAACCCAGAAAAAGGGTTGGGTAGAAAAAAAAAAAAAAAAAAAGGAAAAAACAACAACAAAAAAAGGCTATTAAAGCAAGTGACACAAATAACCTAACTTTAAGTAACTTAAAATTCAATGATTTTAAGGACATTTTGCTTCCAGGACTCTTCATATTAAAAATGGCACGGATTTTGGTAAAAATGTATTTTTACCAAATGTCTTCTAGGGTATTTGTCAGCAACCGTTCTTGGGTGGCCATTTAAAGCTATCACATGCTAAAACTAAAAATAATAATGAAATCCAGCTCCCTGAAAGAATGCAAGATTCAATAATGCATCTGGAAAAAGGATGCATAATAGAGAATATGAAGTACATAGAACTCGGCAGAAAAGCAGATCTGCATGGTTCTTTTTATTCAAATGTTTTGAGATCTATTTTTTTTAATGTACAAATATAGGTGTATATATAATACTTGCCACCTTTGGCAGCTGTTGTTTAATGCCAGGATTCTACATACAAGGTAAACAGGTACTTTTCATAATGAAACCTTGTTTAGTCTGATGAGGGGCATGATATACCCAACCAGATGCTTAGCTCACTAAAGCCATTTCTGGTCTTTAGTGTTGGGTTTTCTTTCAAGTTTTACTACTTTTAGTATTTTGTGACTTTGTCATCCAAGATGTGCTACAACTAACAACACAAACTTTGTCAAAAGTGTTTTCTGTTTTATTTTTTTTTTTAATTATTCCCTTAATTTTCTTCTTTTTTGTTCCATCTTGTCACCTCAAGCCTCAAAAGTAGATTGAAACATCTCTGAATAGATCTCATTTGGACACATGGTGTGTTTCACATGTGCATCTTTTTAAAAAAAAAAAATGAAGCAAAGCAGGGTCATCCCCTTTGCCAATTTCCAGGCATCAATAGTCAACACCAAGCATTTCTATAGAAAAAGCATTGCCATAATGAGTTCGTAACACATCAGCTAAAGAAATAAATGGCAGCTTTCTTGTTACAGAAACCACAAATGAAGTAGAATAAAGGAACAAAAAAACTTCCTCGCATATGACACACTTATGCAGAGGATCTATTTATTCCTGAGCAGGCTGGCAAGTATCCATTGGTGGCCAAGTGGGGGGAAAGGGAGGAGGAAAGAATTTTAAGCTGAAATCTTTACTGACTGAAAAAGGCACAAAAGACAAAAATATTGAGGCCTTTAGAAAAAAAAGAAAGCATTATGAGAACTATTTTCAAACTGAATGTGTTTTACTGATCAAAACGAGTATTTGGTGACGACAATAAAAACTGAGTACTAAAGAAGTGACACAAGGTATTCAGGAGCAAATATCTCTTCAACTAACAAAAAGACTGAAGACTTCAAATGGAAAAAACTGTTTGAAGAAAAGACGTTTATCTCTTTAGAACCTTATCTTCCAGTGCCTTTACGTATACAAGTATATAAATCTGGCTGTAGAATCAATAGGAAATCAACCTAGAAAATAGTTCCTTTATTTTTATTAGTACTCCTTATATTTCAATCTAATCTTTAAGACTGGCAAAATTATTTGTGACAAGTATTTAATGTTGAGATTATGGGGTATGTTTCTTTTACAGGATTTGTAAAATACATTCTCATCTGTTTGAATGCAGATACATCATCACAGAAGAGACAGTGCATACAATTTACAAGAGAGATTTGTAGTAAAATTTAGAGATACACAGCAACGTCTCAATATAACAGTAACCTGGAACCCATATGCAAGTTTTTCAAACTGTACATGTATTTTTAAAAAGATATAGCCTTTTAAAATGTTTATATATTGAAGCATTTTCATTAATATCAAACACTTACTAAAACCAGTAAAATTATAGCAGCAATATGGGAGAATATCTAAGCCACATGAACATTAATAATTAAAATAAAAACAAATATGAAATATTACATAACTTGGATGTTTGTGTTAGATAACAGGGATAGGTAACACACCAATTACTTATGCCAAACCATCAAAGAATCTGGATTTGTTCACTGTATGAACAATACTGTTGTGTAGTTCAATCAAAGTTACCATTTTGAAAGAAGTGTTGAATGCTGACTTCCACCAGCACTGTTCTGGAGTGCTTCCTGGAGAACTCACTTGAATCTTTTAGTCCAAGCCCGACTATAACCCTTTTTGCATCTTTGCTATAGGAACTAAGGATGCTTTTAAATATGGATTCCTTAAAACTAGTCTTATTTTATTTACACTATTCAAAGTTTACTTTTCCTTCCAACAACAAAATGTGCAGGAGGACTTACTACATGCTATACAATGTAAAAATAGACTTAAAAAAGCCAGAACAATGTGAGTAAAACTGTACGATGTTTGTTCCCTGCTCCAGTTCATTGCACTGTTAAGTTAAAATGGATAAGTTGTCATGCCCAGAAGACTTACTGTAGGATCAGAAAATCCACGCACACATAGAGGAGGTAAATGCATACTGGTTTAGGTATACTGCCAAATGAAAAAATACTATGAGTTATATCCATGGGAAGCTTCTCATCACAGGAAGGAGCATGGCTAATTCTGAAAGGCAGCCCTCTTCATGTAGGACACAGTACTGCGAAAGAATCACAAACACATCTTGATAAACATCAGTGAAGTTAGCCTGTATAAAATGTATTGTGTATACTAAAATACTTAAATGTTGAATTCTACCCTGTCAGTAACACGGTAAAATCTAGAAATCAATTGAAACTGGCAATTAAGATGTCATCCTCTTCTCAAAAGATAATTAAGTGACACAACCCACTATCTTTAACTAATATTACCCAGAAATGAGTTAACTAAAGGTCATGTCTTAAACAGTGCTTTTTGAGGTGTTCTATTAGAAAACAGAACATTAAATAAAAGGTGATGCATGCAGTTATATTTTAAAAATATGCACTGACAATTTGAGATTCTAACTCCACTTTCTAATTCTGGTGCGTGTACTTGAATCACATAGTGGGAAGACAAGACATGTCCTTCACGTGTTTCTCATTCCTGTTTCACATGTAAGACACAAACCTCAGAGCAATCCAGCTTTCAAACCAATGCTAGCACAACACAAAAGCAAATAAAGAAGTCAGGTGTAACAAAGAAAAACTTCAAAGGCATGAAAAGAAATGTTCTTGTTATCTGAAATATTTGCATAATTTAAAAATACAACCAGGAGTAAATTCTTGCTTTATTAAAACAAAAAACTGTGCATTTTTTAAGCCTTTACTAGAAGCTTGAAAGATCAGATATGAAATAGCAAAGCAAGCTGAAAGATGGAAAAATGATTCTGCTTTCATGACACCTACATTCAGAAAAAAGCCTGAAATAAAATACTAGACAGATTTCATGCATTTTACTCAGTAGTAATGTATAGCGTATTATTTTTAGCACTGTACTTTATGTCACAATTACTGTTTAAAGATAATTGGAAAAGAACACAAAGCTTAGCAATAAATACATCTCAGAACAGTTTACTGTAAGGACACATCTGATTTCAAATGCATTTATTTCAGCTACAAATACTACATAGTTATATATTGTTATATATAATAGTTATGTTTTAAGAAGGTCACAATTATTTACACTTACATGAGTTCTCGAATTAAGCAATTAACCATGCAGGGGTACAGAGAATGATTTATTCAGTTTGCGTATCATACTGGTAATATGTTATATTCAAAAGTTATCCCAGTACACAAAGTTAAATCTTCATATTTTTCAAAAACTGGAAGTAAAAACTAATAATCTTGAAATAATGTGTCTAGGTGTGATACCGGGCAACTTATCCCTAATATTTTGATTCTGTGTATATCTACAGGCTAACATTTCATATCTCTCATTGATTTGTTCTGCAAGTAGCTAAATTAAGGCACCCTTGCTTCCAGCAGATTTCCTCAGATATTCCTCCTTACCCCCATAACAATAAAACTAGGTAACTCCCCTTCCCACCATGCCTTCCTCAGCTTCTACTTTAAATTTGCCATGAACTCCATCCCACCAGGTCCTCCCCATATTGTTCCTCTGTCCTCATGCTCCCAAACTAATAGGAGCTACTGTAAGCTTTTACGTATTCATGTACAGGTCAATACGCTATCTGGCCAACTTTATGTTGGCTTTTAAAAGCCAACAGCCTTTAGCTCAATAGAAACAGTAGTTTCAGTCCTTCTCCTACCTAGATGCAGTTGCCTACAGTATTTGTGAAACACAGTTATTCCCGTAACTTTTCTGTCTGTCTTGTGGGGTTGAAATTGGCAATTATTATTTGTGAGGCTGAAGGGACAGACAACACAACTGCACAGAGGCATTTTCTTCAGAAAACAGCCTAAACTGGCATACTTCAAGGATTACAGATGCTACTATTTGTTTTGTTATTGTACTTGGCAAATAAATCATAACGCAGAAAGTTATGTATATTCAGTTATGTATGTGTAATATATATTCAGAAAAACATTACACACGCAAGAAGAAAGACTGAAAGCTTCTGTAAAAAAAAAATTCAATGGGTATAGAAAGCATGTTTGTATTGACATCTAAGGATATGATACCTATTCTCGTTGCAACACCTAAAACCAGTGCAACTACAAGATATGACAAAAATACCTCCATCTGTGCCCCTTGCTTTACATCTTAACTTATGCACAAGAAACTTTGCTGCTTACTTGCTTGAGTAGGTCTTTCAATGGAAACAAACGCAGTATTTTCAAAGCACATTATATTTGTTAAACCATCAAAAGAGATCAGTAGAAAGATGAGCACAAACAGCATTTAAATACAGTGAGCTTACTAAGCTGCCAGCTTCAGTCCAAACGCGTGCTTTCTAAGATCAAGTATTTCAGAGTGTTGGCTTGATATTTCTTTCCCTGTCAAAGGCATTCCCCCACGCTCCTCCAAATCTCAGTTTCTACTTCATAGAATCATACAATCATTTAGGTTGGAAAAGACCCTCAAGATCATTGAGTCCAACCATAAACCTAACATTGCCAAGTCCACCACTAAACCATGTCCCTAAGTGCCACACCTACATGTCTTAAATACCTCCAGGGATGGTGACACAACCACTTCCCTGGGCAGCCTGTTCCAATGCTTGACAACCGTTTCGATGAAGAAGTTTCTCCTAATATCCAACCTAAACCTCCCCTGGTGCAATTTGAGGCCGTTTCCTCTTGTAACAATCACTTGTTACTTGGGAGAAGAGACTGACACCCATGATCCCTAGTGATAAAATATAACAACAATATTAATGTATTAAAAATATATTCAGAAAAACGGAAGCACAATTGCAAATGCTTATCAATTTCATGTTACCATCTATTTTCATTCTAAATCTGTAAAATAGAATATGAATCATATGCTGGTGGGAGAAGAACTATAACATACTTGCAAAGCAAATCACTAAGTCCCTTTCATTATTACTAACTTCAAGATGGAAATGTTCACTGAAAAGTAAAAAGAAATAAAATCCCACAAAAGGAAAAAAATCCCCTTGAAAATAATTTAGGTTGCATCAAGAGTAACATGAACAAGAGAAGGTAAGTTATTGCATTGTACAAGACTCGACATGGAATATGTACACAGTCTGGCTTTGGGATGCTTACCTTTGAGGAGGTACTCCCTATGGAATAGATCCAGGGGAGAGCTACCTGATCACTGGAAAGAGAGACTTAAGCATGAGGACAAAATGATGATATTTTTAACATTTTGGGGGACACAAGGGGGCGGTAGAAATTGGGAAAAGAGGATGCTTTAAAGAAGCAAACACCAGAAGTAATTTCAAAACTAATAATCCTATTCAGAAATGCATATGGAGTTTTCTTTTTTCCTAACATGGAATGAACTGAGTTGCATTGGACTTTTTCAATTCATTATTATACTGCATTTGCACATCCCGTATTTTGAGGATTTCTACTTCCAGTGTTTCAGAAGCATTAGCTGGTTATGAAAAAAAGTGCAAGAAAGATCCATGGTAACATAGAAGGTCAATAGCAGCTCTGGTTGCAGAACTCTCCTTCAAGTTCCAGTCCTGTGCTCCAGCTCTTGGCTAAACTGCCTTGCCAAAACAAATTTACTCTACCATTATTAAATGAAGATACCAAGTATTAGACAACACACACGGAGGGGGTCTGTGTGTGTCTTCCTATCTGATCCAAATTTAGTCTTTCACAAATTTCAGAATTATTATGGCATTTAGTTCAAGATATTCAAGATGGTGACACTTCTACAAAACACCATGAAATTCAGAGAAAATATAAACTTATTTCTCTGTCTTTTTTGTTTTATCAGAGCGTCAGTGAATTTGGCAAGATCTCTTGTTAAATGAACACTTACTGCTCAATCTATGGTTCCATTAACCCCTCCAGGTTCACAGCATTTTTCTTTTATTTGTCCCATTACATTACGCCAACAATACTAGGGCAATTGTTAGAATCACTTTTTTCCTGATATTTTTTCTTCAGCTCTTGATTCTAAACACTAACTTTTCAACGGTAACCAACAATATCTGGGCAAGTTTATTACTACTTCTGCGGACAGCCATAACACCCACATAAGACTAGCATGTTCTAATTTTTTAAATACCATAGAATAAAAAGACAGTGCTGCTTTAAAAAAAAAGTTAAGAACTTACAAGTAAGATCTTTTTTTTCTTTGCTGTGTAAAATAGAATATCGAGCTAGAAAGAAGGTTTTACCTGTGCTAACAAATGCCACACTAACTGGATTTCCCATAAAGCTACACATATCCTATTGTCACGTATAATTTACTGCCTGCTTTTTTGTTCTAAGACTGGAAAAAATTATCCTCAAAGGAACAAGCAGTTAACAGATTTTAACAGAACTAAGTCTCTTTGGTGATATAATTCACACATTTAAATGTCATTTCTTGATTAAAGCTTAATAAAAAGAAATGGAATCCATTCAGTCTAAGAGAATAGGTGGATCATAGAGTAAACAAATGTAAAATGAGTAGTTATCACTATACCATACGGATTATTATTACTGGGTCCAGAACTTGTTATCCTCCTGTTTCTTTTGGAAAACAAATTCAAACCCCTAAATCCTCATAATTATTTTCACCTTGCCAAGACATTTTTTATCCTTCCAGTGAAGAGAACAGACTCTTTAAGAAGTAGGTCACTCCTTTTATTTTGAAATTCAGGAAGTAGGTTGGAATTTCAGGTACAAAAGCTGAGCTGGAAGTTGCTTCAAGTGATTGTTTAGAATCATCTAATCTCCCTTTAACAAGCTTTAAAAATAATTTTCAGACGATAGACAGGTGGCTGGGAGTATTTTGTGCCATGTATGAAGTCTCACTGAGGCTTCAGACCAGAAGTTTTAGTGGCAGAAAAAGAAAAGAAACAGATTACAACTTCAGAAACAATTGGAAGATTGGAACAGGACACTGTTCCACAGGATAAATCTACATTACAATGTAACACTGTCAGTCGAGCTATAAATGTTTAACATAATCTAAACATAGCAATATGAAGCTTAGTTAAGGCTACATTGAAAGGAAGAGTAAAATTCTGTGCTCACTAGCTTGTACAACTGCTTGCTGTTGTGCAAACAGACCCACAGAAGAGTGAGAAAGGCTTAGTTCTGTTCAGTAATGAAATCATGGCAGCAGAGGGGAAATCACCTTTTCCTTTCAGTACAAGTGATGCGAGTGAGCGATTACTTTTCATGCTGCAAACATTTCTTTTACCATTTAGAGACAACAGTGCTTGTATATGAAGACCTGTTTGATCCAACACATTTAATGTGAGCATGATGTTTTTGTAATTGTTGCATCTAGCTAGTAGAAAACCCCTGGTGATTTTAAAATCACAAGCATGCAGAGGTAGGAGGGAACCTCAGTATCAAGCTTCCTAGATCACCCTGTCACATGTTCAGCTAATCTACTTTTATAAGCCTTCTATGCAGAAGATTTCTCTGTTTCCCTAGGCAGCCAGTCTCTTCTCAGTATCCTAGTAATCTGAAAGCTTTTCTGGATAGCTACATCTAAAAATAAGAGCAGACACTGTAAAGAGCACTATTCATTCCAATCAGTTTCTACCAGATGTATTATAATGAAAAGCAAACAGCTTTAATTATCGACAACACTTCATCCTCTTCAGTCAAAGATTCTGCTTCACAAAACTAAAGTTTAGTGCCATCACCATTTAAAAAAGAGAGCCTAAATGGCTCTCAACTCATAAGCAAATACATCTGTCTAATATAGGAAGGATTTTCAGAAAGGGTAAGTAAACAATGGAGCAATCAAAGGAATCAACTGAAAGAATCTCCGCATTCTTATTGTATGTGGTAGTTCTGCAACCCTACGTGAAACTTAGAAATGAGCCTCTTCCAACAGGAAGTCTGTCAGAGCTTCTAGAATACTGCATGGCTCTCCTTTCAGATTTTCTGAAGCAACAGCACACTAAATTCATCCACAACTTTAATCTGAAAGTAATTTCAAATCTCTACGAGATGAGAGTGATTAGAAGTCTGTGTAAGAGATACAAAAACCTTTAAAAATCATATGGAGGGAGTTAAGTCAAATGATTGTATTTGACAAAACAAGACTTGGAAAGCATGATACCAGGAGAAAAAGTTTGCAGCATATGAACATGAAGCAGAACATAATATACGTTTGGGTGGCAAATATAAAGGCATCCATCACCCTTTTGTACATCTGTTTGTTCAGATCTTGGGAGTTTAATGCGTATGCTAAACTTTAAACACTAAAGAAGATGGTACCATTTATATGTCAAGAATTAAGTAAGCACATAAGCATTAATAAGATCTAGGCAAAAATGAAGTCAGAAGAAAAACGTTTAAAAGTAATTTAACAACATGGTAACTACCTGGAACAACTCCTTACAGCTAAAGCAAGCAATGATTTTCAATGTCTGACATTCTATTAATATAATTAATGTATAACACCGGAAAATAAATGATTGGTACACAAATATTTTAAATAAAACGTGAAGAAGGTATAACAAGTAAATGTAAAATAAATAATTTTTACTATTGGTCAGAAAGTAACACTTAAAACAAAGCTATAAGCACTTTACCTAGCAAATCTGTGATTACCATAGGCAGTTTGAATTTCAAGTCTGAAAAACCTATACAACACAAGTTTTTAACTACACCCATTTAACTTTGTAAGCCAGACTGCTCTGCTCCTGCTGATGTCCTTCAGCTATTTGAATATACACCACATACTTTGCTATATTATACTATCACAAACGAAATAAACACATTTTATTTATGAATTGTATGCTCAGAAACCTTGGACAAAAAAGAAGAGAATATAAATGAGAGCTGTGTTTGATAGAAGGGCAACATAATTCATGAATGCGGTAGGACTACTCTTCTCAAACGCACCTTGTATGTACATGAAGTTAATTTAGAATTAAAAAATCCCTGCTAAGAAACATACTCACCCTTTAAAATATAGTCTGTTAACAAGCTTGGCACTTTCTCGCTATCCTCTTTCATGGCATGCAGGACTGAAGTATGGAAAAAAAAAAAAATTCAGATATTTAGTCATAAAGACAACACTGAAAAGAAATACCATGAAGCTGTTTCAACTAGTCACAGGGATATTACCACCAGATTAGGAAGAAAACTCTTAACTGGAATGTGAGAAAATACAATGAGACACATCATATCTCCACCTTTCACTTGTGTAATTCTCACTGAACTCCACAGTAGATGCATGCAAGAGACCCATTTTACATGGTTAATTATTACAGTAAAATGTCATCAGTCATAACAACAAAAAAGCACCTCTTCCCTATTAAAAAAAAAAAAAAAAAAGATCTCCAAAAGAAAGTCACCACATCCAAAACTAAAATATGCTAACAACTGCTGGAGGGTTGGAAATCTTAAGTAAAAAAGTATGCTCCATCACTCAATTTATTTCCTTGATCTTCATCCTGACTCATGGAATAATGACACTTTTCTGGAGAAACACTGCTGTGAAAGCTCTGATGAAAATGTTGGTGTTTTTTTTTCCCCTGAAATGGTGAACATTAGCAACTGTAGCTTAGAAAAATCTTAAATACATGATTGAATTTGGCATTAACTTAGAATAACGCCAAAATGCCATTTTTGTGACAAATATCAAGTCAAAATTGTCCATCCTTGCATATTTCTGAAGAAGGAAAAAAATTTGGACTAGCTCAACTTGACACAAAGAAGCTTGTCTGTTACTCCATAAACAAAAACAATGACAATCCTTTATGAAATGCTCTGGACACAACTGAAAGAATCAAAAGTACGGAATTATACTGAATAGCAGTACTTCATAAGCTCCAAATTCCTCATATGAGACTCTGAACTCGAAATACAACAAGTGTTTTATTTCAATTTTTATGTTGAAGCAAGATATTAGTGTTCATAACTATGCAATAATACACAGCTTTGATCGGAAAACCAACCAAACAACCCCAAACACCTGCTTTACTGTCTGCCTCAACAACAGCATAGAGAGCGAGTCAGAAATCTGCAACTGAGTCACAGGATCAAGCTCCAGCCAGCCCACAGAAGGCAATACTGTTAATACTCTTTACAGTGCATTTGTACAAGACATTTTGTTAATAAACGGTCAAACAACACAAAACGTTTTCAGGAGGCTTTAACCTCTCTCTGCTTAATAGTGAATTTTTGAGAATATTTTCAAGTGAAATTTAAACATGGCAAGAGGATAAAATTTCTCCGCAGGAGTAAATATAAAATGCAAAATATGTTTGTCACAGAATAAATATGAATTACCAGCTAGGGGTGTCTACTGCAGAAAAATAAAAAGCATTTAATTCTTGCTTAAACATTTAATTTACTCCAGAATTTGCACAATACTTATTTTCTCTCTCCAGGAAACAACCAATGAGCTTTTTACCATCCTTCAGCCACCTGTGGAATCACAGACCTGTGCTGCTGGAAACTACTACCTTAAGACGTAGTTAGATCCAAAGCCCTGCACTGAGATGTGATCAAATACATTGACGCACTCTACCATCTATTTTTAAACTGTTCCTATAAACTTCAAATGAAGGAGATCCCACTGACTCCCACAGATGCTCTGCTGTATTTAACCACCTTAATAATTCATTTTTTAAAAATACAAACTTATTTTTCATGCAAATCAGAATAAAAAAAACAGAGGACTTAGAACTCATAAATTATTTTGAGGATCTAGCCTAACAAGATGTGAAGAAAGGGGAATTCAAAGCACTGTCAAAACTCTGTTTGGTTTATACTCCCTAATTATTAAAATTTATTAACACACACAGAAAAAAAACCACAGAGAGAAGCAGGCTATTTTAAAGGCAATTAAGTGCATTCATTAAACAACTACTCATAAGCATCCCGACATCCATTCCAATTTTTGAAAGTCATTACAATAACCTCAATAAAGCACAGCGAGTTTAAACAAACAGGGGTATATCAGGTACTATAAGACAGTATTGCCAACTTCCATGACATGCGATATTTCCATAAGGCCCACCTGTTGAAATAATGTGAGAACATTTACTTTCTGATACATGCAAGTTTCTAGCCTTCAGGGTTTCAGAGAACAGCTAGAAAACAAACATACCGTGAAGGCTCAGAAAACAAGCAAAAACTGGCCAAAATGCACAGTTAAAAACCATGCAACTTTACATACATGCCATAGGGTAAGGGGGAAGAGATAACTGTACGATTCATTGGTTTTGAGCAACCACAGTTGGAAATACAAAGAGGAAAGGAACTTCACATACTCACTTTTGGTTAATGTCTGAAGATCTTCAACAGATGGGGGTCCATTTTTCTTCTCATAAGGAATGACGGTTGTTAAGTACTGTCAAATGAAAAACAGAGTTACTTGACAGTCCTTTCATGCAATTATGTTGCTCACATTTTATTTTACAAAAAATTGTAGCAATTAAAATTGCTAGCCACAAATAAAAGCTTTTCAAAAGATCATATTTCACAAGAGATTACGATTCTACCTCTCCATCCCAAAGCTCTTATCACAGAAGCCAACTTTTTTTTTTTTTTTTCAAATGATGTGAACATCACTTTAAAAGTCATGCAGCTAAACACTAAAAAGAGGTATTTAAAAAATTGGAGCTGTTTACAGTAAAAAGTTTCTCCATTACTCAGAGCCACCAATAGTAAAATCTTTCCTCTCCTCCCTCCAGAAGTCAACCAGAAGTCCCTTCATGTATTTAAAGTACTTCTTACAATGAAATAAAAGCTGGAAGAACAACCTTCCCACCACCTCCCCTCAAACAACACTATAAATGCAGACGAACAATTTTCACACTTGCTCTTAAAAACAAGGTATAAACATCATGCGAGTGTCACCAGTTCTATCCAAAAATCAGAAAGTAATTCTTTCTTTCCAGTAAGGACATTAAAAAAAAAAAAGAAAAAGAAAAATCTTTGCAGGTGAATATTGATTTGCCTTCAGACCATTTGGGAAACTGATAACAGTCAGCTTTTTAAAGGATTCCAGAGCACAACTGATACAGGCTGTGGGGGCACATGAAGTAAGGCATTCAGGTTTGTACAAGTGTGCTAACAAGTATTCGGGGGGGAAAAAAACCAAATCTTCAAACTCGGCATATGCTATGTTTGAACAGCCTCAAAAAAAGCCATAGAATTTTCTCAGTGACTGTGTAACTCTTACTAAGAATGTGAAACATTCCAAGGATTTTGACAGATCTAAGAGCGTTGCCCAGTCCCAGCTCAGAAGGTGATGTACAGCCCTCTTCACAAAGAAAATTAGACTGCCCTACAGTTAGGTGAAAATGAAAACGGACAGCTTTCACCTTCTGACCCTATACACTTCCAACCAAAAGGTACAAAGCAAGCCTAATTAAACATAAGAACCCACCATTTGGATTTTGATTTAAATTTCCAGTTTTAATAGTCAAGTATGCCAACAGATTGTTTCAAACCAACTCCACTTTTGTTCTATTTACTCTTTGCTGAAATCTTTCCTTCTTGTCAGCTTTAAAACAAAACAACACCCCCCCCAAACAAAAACACCAAACAAAACAAAAAACAAAAAACAAAAACCCCAAACCAAAAGTTTTCTTAAATCTTTCTGGATTTTCCTACTTGGAGTGCAGCCAAGATTTATTTTCAAACTCTTGAAGTAACCCTGTTGCTCTAAGATTTTTGTTAAATGCATGTAGGCCACATCTTACTTTGCAGCCTATATGAATGCATATTCTTCTTAAAGAGGTCAGCATTTCAAAAGTACTGAAATCACTAATTAGGGGAATTTCCCTAATGAAAAAGCTTCCTGAAATCTCCCTCAATTCAATTTTTAAGAATTTAACAGGAACTTTATTCTGGGTTAACAGCTACAAGGCAGTAGGCAAAGCAACCCTCTCTCTCTCATTCAACTTGAGATATGTGTGGTTCTCCACGTAACAATCAGAAAACATGTTACATACAAGGTCTCCTCCTCTCTGTAGCAGCACTTCAGCAAGTCTGTCACTCAGACTCTGCTGAAGAGGTTCACTTTGCAGAAGAAGATTTAGGGCTGCCAAACACAGCTATAACCGTTGCCATATTTAGAGCAGGCTCACGTACCTCATGCCCAACCATATCCTCTGCCTAAAGGCCAGACAGACTCAATTCTGTGTAACTCAAGGGAACCCACTGTACGGGATGTACTGACACCTCACCAAGACCTTCGGCAAACACAGGGCGCTTTTCTCCCACTCTATTCCTTTTGCATTTTCTCCCATCCACTTAGCACAGCAGAGGAAAGTATGCAATGCTTCTTAGGAAAGAGTCAATTTTCAATTTCTTTTCCAGCAGATGTAGCCAACAGGTATCATTAGAGATTTGCACTCTTAAGAAAATTACCGGAATCAACAGCTAGATATAAGGCTGTTAAATCTTCAAATGTCAGAGATGAAAGTAGATCTACTAACTCAGAAATCAGATCCCAGGCTGTCATTTCCAGCCTTCAGAACTAAGTGGCATTCTACCCTTTACCTAGACAATAAATTACTAGGACATGTTTCACTGGACCAAATACCAATATTCCCTGTTTTCCTTCTCCTGTAAATTCCACCTTCCAATTTTCCTCTCTAATAGTAATAATTGAAAAAAAAAAAAAGTAATTTCTTTTAGTTTCCAGAAATCACCTTGTTTGTCTCATCAATACTTTGCTGCTGCAACAATAAGTCTCTATAATAGCACCATAAAAACCGATTCCCTGAATTGCTCTGTGAAGGATAACATATTATGAAAAGGACGAAAAAACGACTAAAGCGTAGCTTACTGACATGCCCAAGTGTTAAGTCTACTGTGACCTCTAAATTTTTGAAGCAGATTTGACAATATGATAAGCAGCAATTCCCACTGCAATTTGTAATCAGCCATAGAAAGTGTTCAATATGCCTAAAAATCGAAATGAAGATGACTATCTTGAATTTTCTTCTGGAAATACGATCACAGAAAGAGCTACCAGCATTTCAATGGCTTTTATGCAGTTGGTGTTGTTTTTTCCAGCTGCGTTATCAGATGGGAACAGGTAGTTCCCACTGGAAGTTTCTCTTTAAACACTGAAAAATTCCAAGCCATTTTCACCTGTGTCTCAAACACACACACAAAAAAGGACTAAAATTTTAAAAAGGAAAGTACCCCCTATCAGAGTAATGCTACCCAGAAAATAGTAAAGGTGGTAAATACCATTAAAATTAAAGACTGAATAGAGTTCTGAAATAACTGTAGAAACTTGTCATAAACTTTATGCTGTCACTTTATGTGTATGAACTTCTACCTTCTAAGGTACACAAAAAGATTGTCTGTCCTTGCATTTTTTTTGGAGTACAACTCCAGATTGGTAAATAACTTCCCTGCTAGCAGAAAACACCTGAACATGAGTTTAGAATGACAATACACCCTGAAAAAACACTCGAATCTTCTGAGAGCAGCACTAAGCAACTGAGCATCTGATACTTTTTTTTTTTACTTTGCAACTTGCTGCAATAAGAAGATGACACCAGTATTTTAAAAGCAGGGCCAGAGTTTGGTAACATAACAAAAACCAACCAACCCCCAAACAAAAAACAAATGCCATGGAAAAATGGATTTCCAGGACTAAATCAGAAAAGAGCTGGTATCTTTCCTACCTTTTTCCCCTATTTTTCATTTTAAGTTCTTATTATTTCCATGATTGGCTTTAGGATACAGGAAGTGAAAAAAACAAAACCCATAACCCTGCTAACAAGGATATAGTATAAGATAAATCAGGGGAAAAGTATGATCAACATGAAGAATAACATTAGTAAACCAACTCAAAAAGTGACTGGAAGAGTTATCCAATCAGTGTTATTGTTAATACATGATTATGCTACTTAGGTCTAGAAAGTTAGGAGGCAGTCAAAGAAGAAAAGGTGTATTTGAATAGAGACACGCATATAAAAAGTCTTTTAACCAAAAATAAGAGGGGCTGGCATAGCTAAATATGTTCACTTTATGAAAATACAAGATATTTAAAATAGCTAAAGATAAAGGTAAACAGCTGTAATTTATTATTAAATGGTAAAGATAGCAAAGAAAAAAACCAGCACAGCTATTACTTTACCAGTATTGAGATAATGTAGAGTGGTAAGAACTCTGTTAGGTAAGCTCTATGCATGTGTTCAAGAACCCCAAAGTTGGCGACAAATAGTTGGAGCTATGTATTCATGAACTCTCATACATATACCTGGCTTGAGAAAGAGGGCAAAGTGCATGATTTCTAACCTCATGATTCAGGAATGACTTGAGAGGAGTTGTTTTACCTCCTGAACTCCTCTGCAGGATACTCCAGACATCTTCCAGACAAAAGCCTAATCAGCCATGACTTCTAAACTACCAGGCAGTTTATTGCCTCAATGGACTTCTCACCAGGGGAAAAAAAAAAAATTAAATTAAAAAAAATCTAACGCGCTCCTCTGACACAACTGCATAATCTATAATGGGTGGGTATGCGTTAAATAATGTAAAATACCAATATTTTGTAACGTGTGCCAAAAGCCTAAACAATAGCATAAGCATTAACACTTTACCAAAATACAGAATGCATTTAATAAAATACATACTACAGTTCTGAAACAAACAATTAAGTATTACTTTGAAATAAAGCATAAGAATCTTGCTACTTAGGTATATGTAACATCTACAGAGATATCCACTGGAGCTGGGTCTCTGTGCTGTATATTTCAACATTTAAACAGTCAATGAAAAGACACAGACTTGCCTATGGCTTATGTCTTTTGTATCAGTGATCTGCATCGCACACATTTGGCTGCTTTTAACATCATGCAGCTTTCAAAGACAAAAAGACCATGCATTTTCCAGATGCTACTCTGTTTTTAGATATATCAGCTCTGAACATTTGAAGAAAAAAGAAAACAAAACCTTTTTTCAGTTGTAGATATTACCCAAGTCCTTAATGATGAAGGCTAAAACATTATGTCTAACCTGATACGTATTCTTTGATTGGATATTAGATTTGACAGACATGCAATGTATTTAAAGCATGCATTATGCCAAAACAGACTTTTAGTCTGGGGTAAGAAATAAGGGTTATTATTTCAGTGCATCAGGCTATCAAGTCCTGACTGTCTTGAGCTGTTGAGGAGAGAAAGGGACTGCAGGCTGGTCAGAGTCCTGAGGCAGGGAAAGTGTACTGATTCCAACACTTTTGTCCTGTTTTTCCTGTCTCAGCATTTATCTTCAACTACTGTCAATTTTCAAGATCTCAGCTCCTACCGAAAGTGCAGGCAAAGAATGAGGAAAAGAGAGAAGAGAGCCCAGCACCTGTTTCTCTCCACCCGAATTTCCAAACGTGTGGCGGAAGCCATTCTGTATGACATTTGAGATCCCTTCCATGCTGAAGCGCTAAAAAGTAGTGAAACACAGCAGAAAGAAAAAAAGGGACAGAGAAAAGTTCAGAAGACTATTAATCAGCATTTATCAAGACTATAAAAGACGAATGACAAAGACAAGCTCTAAGATGTATTTCAGCACACTTCTATGTTTTCATTCACCTACTTAATTTTTACAATTAAAAAGCAAACTTTATAATGGCAGTTAAGCAGTATATCTACATGAAAATTAATCAAACAAAATCTTCACACAGCAGACCCAATAATCGAGACTTGCCTTTTAAGGTTGTTTTCATTTTGAAATGTAAAAAATAGTATTTTTGAAAGTTTAGTTCACAGTACAATCTCCTTTAAAATTCGTGTTTGGGCAATATACTTTGAGAGACACTGCTGATACCAATTTTTCAGATTTTAAGCACCTACTAGAAACACTGTTCAGAGGCAGTCATTTTCAGCTCTGCCTCTTTAAAACATTTAACGCTTTCATGCTTCCTCTTCCACAACTGAAGCAACAATTAGTATTCCCCTTTTTTTTTGCAATATGATAAAATATACACAATTAGTTAATAACGCACCCATATTAATTTCAAGCTCCATTACATGAAGTCATGGAATCCAAGTAAAGAAAAATTAATATATAATCCCACCACTGTTTTTTTCTTGAACTTTGTAATCCTTTTTGCTTGCTGGAGAAGACAAGTAAAAAGAAAAAAAAAATCAAAACAATTTTGATGTTTAGCATGACATATAAAAAATCAGCAACTGACAAGAACATAAAAAGAAGAAACTGTCAAGCTGCTGACATAGGGCAGTATGATGCACACACCTCAGCATGCGTATCTGAATGTATTTATTTATGTGAGGGGGAATAAAATGTGCTGGAATACAGTATTCATTTGCTTTCTACAGCACAATGAGGTCAGTAAATAGACACAGATGTTGCCAAAGCCATCTTAATTCTTTTAAGATACCCTGCTTGAAGTAACTGGTATCTTCAAGCCCTGACTATTTTTAATTACTCCCCAGTTTGCCCTTGTGAGAGAGGTTAAAAGTTTTAGAAGTCTAAGAAAGTGATTTACCCAAAGACTGTATCAAGGACAAAGAATTAAAACCTCTGTTTATTAAAATTCAATTACAGCATCTACAAAGGAATTGATTTTCTTAACAGTATGAAAAATTAACCCTACTTCCAAGCTTTGTATTTAAATGAGACTTTGTTATACTTTTTTAACAGAAACTCACTCTTCACAAAGTTACTTGAACATACTATCTGTATGCACATTCTCAGCACTTCTTTAAAAAAAAGAAAAAAAGAAAAAAAGGGGTGTTGAAGGAAGGAAGCTTGTACCTCTTTCTGGGAGAAGGCTCTCAAATCTATACTTGGTAATAGTGAAAGCTATTTTCAAATGAACCACACATACGCAGGCTACAGTCTTACTTGAGAAAACGTTTGTTCGATCCCTCTCAGAAAGCAATCTGACACATCTGCATCTTGAAGCAACCAAATACAAATATGTCTTATATTGGGACCACTCACAGTTATACCTGAAAGCATCACTCAAGTCTCTAAACTTGAGACTAACCAGAATAGCTTATGAATCTCTTGACTCAAGTTTCAAAACCAAATAATTATTTTTCTTTCAAGTTAGAATACTGCTTTTTATTTTTCCATGACTGAGAACCAAAAAGAAGTACATTTGAACTTTACACTGTGCTCTTGCAAAGGGATGACAATTTTGTATTGTTTTCCAGACATATACTTTCTAAAGAGTTCCATTTAAACTTAGCTATGTACACAAACACTTTTCATTAGACGGAGAAGATCAGAACTCCATTTGGGTTATATCACAGGTATCTTATCCTTGTAAGTTTAGAAATAGATTCTGAAGAATTAATGTTTCATTACAAATGTCTATTCCTTGTGTTTGAAAAACAACCCCCAAAATCTTCTGATGTCAAACTGAAGCATTCTTTCTGGGACTTAGCTAAGATCTACAATACATTAACCACATTTTCTGCATCCTATAAGAGACACTAAGAAATTCTAACGTTAATATCCCACTTAAGCAATTTAAAATTATACCTGACAGATAAGAAAGAAAAAATTGCATTGACAGGATAATAACCTAATTTCTTTCATTCTCTGACTCCTATTATTCAAACTCTGTTTGAAAGACATTTTTCCTTTTGTTGCTATGTTCTGTAAAGAATAAACCAAATCATCTCCTTCCTGTACACCTGCACCACACTTTGGCCTCACCCCTGTCTCTCATTGGACATAGTAACTCTGCCACAGGTTTCAAGAGATGCAGGGTAAGACTTTTACTTTTTTCCTACCTAAAAACCAACATGATCAATAAATATCTGTACAACTACACCAACAATAATACTGAATCTCCTGCAAGACTAACAGTGGTACACACATACTAAAATTCACACAGTGAAACCAAACAGATAAATGAGTTTGCCTACTGACAATAGAACACACAGCAGTACATCCAAAGACAGTATTTTTTTGCAAGAAAGGTACGCTGATTCCAGGCTAATTTGCAAACAATAATAAAAAAAAAAAATCTTTTTTGAGTATGAGAAGAGCAAAATGTTATATGACCTTGTGAACAAAAGAATCTCAATAGGAAGTGCCTAAGTCTTGTCTGCGAATGAAGGCATGGAAGCAGATGTACCAGGTATCTTGTTATAATCTAGGACTACTACTTCCCATAGGGAAAAAACAAAAAAATATTTTGAATGTATAAGTAGTTAGAAAAATTTTCTTACTGTTCCAGGCATATGACCTCTTTCTTGTTTGCCATTCTGAGGACTACCATTTTTCAGCTTCTTTTTCTTCTTTGCCGTTTCTTTGTGTTCTCTCTGTTTGTTTTGTACTTCGATGAGGACAGAAATGAAGCTGTTTTTCACTTCCTTCTCAAACTCCAACTCATCTCGTAGAGCCAACTGCTGTACCAGTTCCTCAGAATAATCCTTAATAGCAGTCTCAATTTCTTCTAGCAGTTCATTTAACTCGGCAACAGACAATCTTTTTACTCCTATAAATAGTTCATATAAAAAGTAATCTGTTAAGATTTTAAGCATGAGAATACTTGTGTGAATTAGAAGAAAAAAGTACTCTGAAATTTTTCAAAACAAAAAATTCAATTCTAAAACTACATAGAACAAAACAATATTCCTAAAGGAATAAACACATCACAGAGGCAACTCGATTAGCAACAGGAAGATGGTTATACTTTCTTCTTATTTCTGAGAAATCTGAGATAATCTGCAAATATGAGGAGCATATTGTAGTTAAGGAAGCTGAAGTTAAGCACTAAACTTCTAATACTGACACCTCTGTTAACTATTACTTTCCACCTACACTCACTGTTCAAAGTAAAATGTCTCCATATTTTCTGACACAATAATCAACACTTAGGCATTTCTGGAATCCTTGGATTTTTCACCTGCAGTAATACAGAAACTATAGTCTATGAGCGAGGGAATCTTCTTGGGGATATTGCTAAGGTATTCATGCGTATTAATAAAAGCTTGCACCAAGCTTTTCTGATAATATTTTTAGATGCATTTAGTAGAAAAACCAACAAAATCCTCCAAATTTTCTTTGGCTGGGGATTGTAGTCAAAAGCATGGCCTTGTATTGCCTGAAACAAAGACCTAGATCAAAATTAGCTGACAAGCTCATTTTGATCAAAAATAAGCATTAATAGTTTTGAGAAAGCATGAGACTCAATTGGTTAAAGCTAAATCAGAAGACTTAAAATGTCAGTTTGGAAACAAAAAACCCCTCCAGGTTTGCATTTTAAAGGTACATTTTAAAGGGTCATGTGTTATAGAGAGTGAAACTATGACCAAGAATAATGTTCTGAGGCTTGCTGGGTTAAAATTGAGCACGTTCTTTGAGGACTGCTTTCCATTCCCAATTAAGTCTGACACACCTAGGAAGCTAGTAAGTCCCATCAGTTGCTACGTCAAAGAACATCATTTTCATTGGCATTTGAGAAACAGCTAGTCCTGGTTACACTGAAGAGTAAAATCTGTTTAAGGACACTGCATAGATGTTTGTAATGATTTGGTTACGTTGAATTAGTCTAGTAAACGTCATGTCTAAAAAAATTGTTATAGGGGAAAGTGCCTACGGACAAGTGTTGAAAAATACAAATAAGGCCACAAACTACAAAAAAGTATAGCTCTTAGAAGCATCAAAGGTAGTAGGTGAAATGTGATTTTTCTCTCTTAAATTACAGCAGGGAAAACTGATTGGGGAAAGCTCCTTGTCACTTACTTACTAAAGAAAAAGCAATGAAACCTGTTAAGGCAGTTCTCCGACAAGGAGCCACAGTTTTTCAGAGTAGCTTAGGCCTTAAACTCTGTTCAAACGCTGGAACAGTACCATATACTAAAGGATCTAATCTTCAAGTAGCTTGAACCATCCATCGCCTATATTGTTGTTTAAACTATTCTAAATATGTAGCGTGCAGGTTATGGCCTCTACATGTAACGCAGATCTTGGCTGTGCTCACAGTCATTGCACATACCACAGTACGTCTTACCACAGCAATAACTTTTTGCAAAGTCAACTCTGGCTGTCAGCGATAGCAAATAGCAACATCAACTCAAACACAAGCAGAGGGAAGACAGGTAAATTCAGCGACAAGATTATGTGGTGCTCTGTGGCTGCAAGTCACAGAATAGGCCTTACAATCTGTGAAACTGAGTATACTCTGTGGTAAAAACTAATGTAAGTTCCATATGCATTCAGTACAAAGGACAGTCTAAAAAGCATAGGTTGCACCCCTGTTTTGTTTTTGTGAAAGAAGACTAGAGAGAGCACCAGTGAGTCCCAACACTTAAGAACCAGCTTCACAGCCAAAGTAACAATTGTTCCAAAAACAGAGGTGCAGATGACCCAACTGCAATCCTGACTTGTTTATGATAGATCACTTGTCGTTATCAAAGCCTACAAAAGGGCTACATAGGAACTACTCAGCTGATGCAGGTGAGTGAAGACAGAGTAATTCAAATGCAGAAGACTAATTGGATTAAATCTTAGACAGGTAGGCTAAAGGACTCACCTGCGTAACCAGAGCTGTAACTGGTTTTATTCTTGGACTGTCTTAATACATGTCTTTTCCTATCCAAGACAAAAGTAAATACAAGCTTTGATTTCCTGCTCTCAATCCTAAACATTAACACCTCTGACTTGTCTTATAAAAGCCAGACAGTTTCTAGGAAAACCCTGCAACAATTTCAGAGATGCAGACTAACTCTGAAGCAGCTTCGCACACAAAAAAAGGTAGCAAGAACTTTTCATAAAATAGTGACCTGAAAGACATGAAAGCAGATTCTGAGAAACTGGTGAAGCAAAGTTAAATTATCTGCCAAAGTAACTCAAGGCATTGTTTGGTCAAGGCTGACCTTTAAACCATAACGATGCAACAGACAAGATGAACTCCTGAGGCAAAGCAAAATAAATATGATATGAAATACCAAGCAAGCTTGATTAACTCCAAACCTAAGGACA
>NW_008825433.1:1720940-1728210 GCF_000699105.1 Pygoscelis adeliae | reverse complement strand
CCTTTGCTTTCACATTCCTGAAATTTATGTGTTGAGACAGCTAAGAGTCCAACCATGAAAATGGCATCTCCTCCATAAATCTGAAGTGTAGCATAAACTGTAAGTCATGTCACAAAAGGCCAGCCAGTTTTCTGAATCTTCTAGAGATTTTATATCACTGACCCAGACTACAGGAAAGAAAGCACCAAACTTTGTAAGAGGGACCAAAGTAGAAGGATCATCTAGCAAACATTCTTTGTGTTCCTATCACCTTCTAGAACTGATTTTGACAAATACGCATATGAAAAATTTCCATCATGAAACTGATTAACCACAGGTTTCTTTTACATACAGTTCAACCTACTACAATTAAACTATACATGTAATTTCTCCTTTCCTTTTGTATAGGAAAGAACAGATGATTTCATATGAGCACAAGATACAAAGTTGTTTTTTTTTTTTTTAAACTTTTAAGCTTTTTGAAGAGGAATGGAAGGGGAGGAGAGAAAAATATGCAAGGTCCTTACGGGGGAAAAAAAAAGCAATGGTTGCCTTATTTTTGTGTTACTGTGTATCAAGATATGTTGCAGTGACTGGAACAGTACCAAAGAAACACCATTTTCTTTATTTACTGCATAGCTTTCAAGAGCTTTAGCTAATCTTCTTAAACACAGTGTACTGGCCTCAAGGAAGTGTCTCACTTTAAAATATAGAAATTAATAAAGTTTAATAAAAATGACCGACTTATCACTTTACGTATGAAGGGACCTCATTCCAGTGAATCAAGCTTCAGCACATTTGTTTTAATTTGAAATTCTATAAAGTTTTATTTTTATTCTAAGTTATGAAAGTTGACAAAGGTAAGCCTTCTATTTATGTTCTAAATCTAGTTTATCCTTTCAGAGCATTTTGAAAATAATTTTGAATGCAGATATTTCATAAGAAGGGCTTGCTATAAATCAAACACATGGCAAACTTACCCTTTAAACTATGTTCAATAAGCATAAGAGCAAAATACTAAATAAATATCACTTACTCTCTTCATAGCTGTTGTTCGTACTGGATCTCTTGAGTGTCTGAATTTCCTGGGAAAGTATGGAGAGCCGATCTGACTGGGTGGGCGTTTCATCATCTTCTGGATCAGGTGATTCCTGCATCATTTCCTCTATTTCTTCAATCACCTTCAAAAAATGAAAACCCTTATGAAAACCCCCCTGCACGAAGAGAAACAGTCTTCAATTTGAAGCAAAGCTGTTAAGAGCTTAAGGGGTTTTTTTTTACTTTCAATTAGCGAAGGTGCTGCTGGATGAAACTAATACCAAGACTGGATGGAAGAGAATCAACAAAATCATATTGACATTTCCCCCCCATCCTTGGTCTCTGAGAATAAGCCTACCTTTTTAAGGTAAATTGGTGATCTCATAACAAGCAGTGTGTTGAAACTACACAGTTGTTTCTATACGAAGGTACACATGGTTCTGCTTAAGAGAACTGAACTACAGAGTGAGCTGGAATATCTTTCCTGAGTATTCAGTTGAAGGAAAACAAAACAACAAAAAAAAAATCAATTACCTCCCAACCCCCCATTTCACTATACTTTGCAAAGCAAAAAAAAAAAAGCTCTGAATAACCTGAAAATCTACTGTGCTTATGAGAAGTTTTATGAACTGATCCATCATAACCTGCAGCTGATTTGCATCCCTGGGCGTAAGACCTGAGCTGGACAGAAAGTATGACAGCAGAAATCCTGTGCATAGAGCGCTTACTTTTCAGTATAGAAATGACCATATTTCTACAGGCTAAATTATTAACTGAACAGCTGAATAAAAAACACATCAACTTTTACAGGTTTAAAGGCTGTAGACAGTGCTGAGATCCACCTCAGTAAAAAAGAGCTGAGGCAGTTCAAGCAATCCTGTCTCTCATACTTTTAATAACCATGTTCATCAGAGTTCACAGGTAACCATTTAAACAACAAGAAAACATATTCTTGCGTTTGCTTACTAAAGCAGGATCTTAATGGACAGTCATTAACCTTACTCAGAAGAGCAGTTTTCAAGATAACTTAAGTAAATCCATGGATTTGGAACAGAAGCCTTTAGACACTAAGTAATTTGAAAGCTTAGCAGCAGAACTGTTGATCTGCTCTCATACTAGGCAAAAGCTTCAAAGAATTCTTGCTAACCACAAAGCCCCATGAAGGTATGAAGGGTCATACAGTCGTGCCAGAAAACTACAAACTCTACAATAGCACCAACATTCCGAAAATATTTTTGCTTCTTAAAACATATATTTAATTTAGTAGTATTTCTGACTAATTCATGGTAAGAAATGTATAAAGGTTTGATCACCCTGGACTATCAACCTCACCTGAAGCACTGGAGTACTTTTCAAATCTGAATGATGTAGTAATATCTCACACGTTATTACGACCCTAAATCAAGAACAATCAAGAAGCTTAGCTATGGTGAACAGCAAGGAAGAACAACAAAAAATAATTACAGACTAAAAGAAAATACTACACCAACAACACTGTCTTTGCGGAACACTTTACCTGCTCTGCTGTGAAGAGTGGTTCATCATTGATGCAGGAAACAATGATAGAATGCATATCCAACTGCTCTCTCAGCTCTTCGTCATCTGACAGGTCAAGGTTCAAGTTATCATTTACCTAGAAAGCATGAAAACGTGTATTTATATAAACACACACACACACACACTTGTGTGTATATATATGTAAAATACATGTACATATATAAAAAGCAAAAGGGCAACCAATATTGAATTATAAGAATGAAACAGATTCCTTGCCCAAAATAATGGAATCAATGATTCTTGCTGTCAAATACCTAGAAATTGCAGTACCTTAACAACTGAAATCAACACTGCAATTGGAGAAAGTTAAAAAAGCTGTCAGTCTTTAAAGTCTTTAAATACCCTCAGCATATAAAGACCATATATACAATGACATGCAGATATCTGCAGAGAAGGCAGTCAATCCAATGTAGATATGTAAATCTTAGATGAAGACAGACATTTGTCAGTGTGGGGTGAAAACCCACCTATAATCTCTAACATTACACAAACCTGTTATTTTACGTGCTTTTATAGTTATACTTTTTCACATAATAAAAGACACGAAAAAAGTTGGTTTAAAAAACAGAACATGGTTATCACCCCAGATTATTTTAAAAATATATTGTTGAATATCTTAGGGTCTTTTAAAAAAGAAACAGAATTAACACTGTTCCTACACATATACCCTCAAATTACACTCATTCTTCAAAACCAAAGATGTACATACAGTATAAGAAAAGATTTAAGTCCCCTCCTTAATCAGCCAGGTATATTTTACTCTCACACAGTGATATATTCTAGTTTATTTACAAAGTTGTTTACTTTTTCTGCACTTTGTCTGTTACTAGATTCCAGCCCAACCAACCTAGAAAAGGTCCCCAGCCCCCAAAAGCTGCAACCCCTAACATTTGACATTTTGAGCTCAATCGCTTTAACTGATCTTTGGGCTAATTTACAAGCATTATGACTAGCTGTATAAAGTCCTTGGTCTCACTGTATCAGTTTTCAATTTTTGTTGTAATTCCTCCAATTTTCTCAGTTTCTTCAGAAACCTTAATAGCTTTCAGATTAATTTTGAAGACGCTACTGATACCCCCGACAGCTAGTCTACAGGGGAAGACATACAATTTGTATTTCTTCAGCCGTCAGAATGAAGTCAAACGTCCACTTTTTTCCAGAATCTGAATTCCAATAACCATGCAGTGACAGGGCACCACTAAGAATATCTGTTCACCTACTGCACAGATACATCCCAGTTTTGCCATTCTTTAATGTCTGCAGTCCTCAAATGTTTTTCTGTGTATATAAGGATTATGACAACAACTATGGGATAGTAAGCAAGGATAACAGTTTATCTAGGAGGAGGTCAGCTTCCCCTCCTGACATGTCCAGAAACAACATTTTGAGAGACTATCAGAATATATTCTGATAATTTAGGCTAATAAACCACCTAAAACAGCCCAAGCTACAGCTGATGCAAAAAGGACCACCTGGCCTTCCACCTAGCCACACTCCATGCCTGTTTCTGCCCTCACACTCCTACCAGGGAATGACTTGTTTAAAAGTAATCTAGCAAAAATATGATAAACAAGCAATTGCACAATCCGGTTCCTTTTACCACTGCACAACACTTCCACCCAACTACTGCTTTCACTGTCAGAGCCACATACAAGCGTTCACAGATCTGTGATGTGAAGCAACAAAGATTAGATGAATCAGTCTCATTCACCTTACATTTTTTTCCTACTAAAACAGGAAGAGAAATACTTTAAGCACATATTCAACAGCATATTATTAGTTTCAAATGCATCAAGGAAGTGTTGCTTAGCTGTTAGTATTCATTGTAAGAAAGTTAAAACAAGCTACTAGCTGGTCCATATGTGCTGTCACATACCCAGAAATACTGCTGAAACACAGAGAAGCAGAAAAAAAAAAGTATGTCAAATGCTCCCAAACAGATGGGCTTTACACATCAAAAGGCATGCCAGGTGGATTGAAAGCTGAAAAAACTTGAGATATGTTTAATCCATAAACTGATTTTCCCTATACCGGCAGCATACCTAAGATTCTTTCTAATTCAGCAACACCACTTTACGGGTTTTTTATGTAGTTCTCTCAAAACTTCCTGCAAAGAACTTACAAAACCTGTATGAACCATTTTTTAATATTGTACCTAGTACATTATCAAGAAATCCATCAGTCTTCTGGTCCATTTTTCAGTCACGCAACAAGGTCACAGCATGGGGGGTTTTAAGTCTTTTTACTTTAAATGTAAGGATTTAATTACCCTAAAAACACTTAGAGAATCTGAACACTCTAATAAAAATTAGAATAAACACAAGTCAAATTCAAGGGATAATCATCAGACTCAAATTGAGAAAGTGATTTCCAAATCGCTTTTTTATCGCACACTCAATCTTCCCTTGCTGAACCCTAAAGTATCCATCCTCTTCAGCAGAACAATCTTTGTTCCTGTCACAGTAAAAAGTAGCTGTGGATTATGTAATGGATGGCAGAAGTCAAAGCAGTAGCCTATTCTCAGGTTACACACGCAGATATTTTTACAACATAACTCAGCTTCACTGTGTTTAAAAGATAAGCCACTCATTTCCTCAGAAGACCTAGGAGATGGGAATTCTTCCTAGCGTTTCTTCCTGAAGCATTTTAATCCACTTTTAAGAAGATCAGAGGACAACCCTTTCTATAAACCTCTCTGAAGGTCTTCATTCCCTGCTCCCTCCCCAGACAACTATTCTACTTGTTAAATAAGAAAACCAAACCAAAACAAACTCTTGCACTTCAGTGTCTCCTGGGTCACCTTTCCTGTAAAAGAAGCCACTTTAGTCTCCACCTGACTGCAGAATGAGATGAACTTAAAAAAAGTCCACACTGGGTTTACTAAATCAGAGTAGTCGCACCCCTTTTCCTTCCTTACCCAGAATAGTGTTCAACATGAAACAGACGTAGAAAGATTTTATGTGAAACACTTTCTCATTTTACAATTTTTTCTACCATGGTCTGGCTCTAATGAACATCCATCTAAAACTAACCATGAATTATTCCAACCCAAGGCAATGCAAACATACATCAATAGTTGTTTGATTTTTTGATTTTTAAAAACCTCTCACGTATAATACCAAGCACTAAAAATATTTTAAGCCATTTAGTAACAACACTCTTTTATACAAATGCAAATTGTTTTATTTCCCTGCTGAGTATAAAAGATCCAAAGAGGGTATTTTTGCTGATCAAAACTTACCCCTTTTTCTGAAAGATTCAGTGTTGGCAAGTGCAAGGCTCTGGTGTGGGAAGATTTCCAGTCAACTGGCATTACGTTACCATAATTATCAGTCAAAGCATTCCAAATCCTGGAAAGAGGAATAAAGGAACAAAAATGTAGACCTTAAAACAAGTAGCAACTGATCAGCAGTAAACATATTTGTAATGATAATACATTTCTATCAACAACTATTTTTTCTCCCTAAATATTAATCTACAAGTTACTGACAATATTTTTATAATGTTTTGAAGCTAAGAGAAAATGTTTTTTTGATAAACATAATTTATTTCCCTTTTTAAACCAACAATGTATGCACAGCGGCAAAATAAAACAATGCGATGAAAAGACAGCTTCATTACTAGTTATATAACCATACATCTTTTTGGGTAGTGGATGAGTCCTTCCTTTAATGGAATTTGAGCTCAGCTACAAATTCCATTCCTAGTGGTTCCTGTTTTCCTTGCCTTTTGCACATTAAAATCAGGAATTAGCAGAGGCTGAGTAGCAAATTCTGAGCCAAATCTTTTTTTCTTTCTTTCCATTTATCGCAGAATAATGAACATGCACAAATTATACTAAAATTCTGCAATAGTTCAGTTTTACCCAGAAGTACTCTTGCTGAGCTCAGCCCACCACTCTTGCCTATAGTTGATCTTAACTGTGTCTACGACGTACAACCTCTCTGGCTGTACTAGAGGCTTGCATACGCAGCCCTATTCTGCTATACCAGTTCAGATTTTGAAACGGAGCAGCCCTGTTAGCAGGCTGCTGCCTCAAGTCAGCTAACAAACCCTGCCTTTAAGCGCTACGCTGCGGGTGCATGTTTGGAGTGGTTGCCTAGCTAGGCTCAGAGGAGGTCAGAGGAACGGCTGAGCCAGACGCAGAAGGGCAGACAGAGCCTCATCACTGCACAACATGTCTCTGATTCAGGGTTCTTTGAACTTACCTCACTGCTTATACCATAGATATCAAGTCTTCTGCTACCAGGTTTTTTTTTTCCCTTCTCTTAGAATAAGACATACAATTTAGTTACCTCAAAGTAAAAGAAGAACTGCAGTATTTTTAATGAAGATAAGCTGACTGAAAATTATTGTAAAATAACAAGTATAAATACTTGTAGAATAATGTTAAAAACAGGAAAGCAGCATAGATCAGAAAGGCTCTATCGCTCAGGGGAAGAAACAATTATCACAGTTGCAGCTGAGATTTTGTTCTCCATCTGCTTTCCGTACTTTCCGTGTTTAATTTCAAACACTGAAACAGTGGGCATTTTGCAAGAAGCTAAACAAACGCTACCCTCAGTCACTCTGCATTTCAGAACAGCTACTTTTCCTCACCCCAGAGGTAAGAGGCATTAGGATGCTCACACACTTCCTTGGCGGTGAGGGAGATAAAACCAAAATGCTCGACGGCGAAGCAGCGCCGGCGGCTCGG
>NW_008825433.1:1718129-1720013 GCF_000699105.1 Pygoscelis adeliae | reverse complement strand
CCCGGGGCTGTGGCTGAGCGTGAACCGGCCCAGCCCTGACACCGCTCGCAGGGAAAGAAGAGAGCCGGGCGTGGCTGTGCCCGTCAGCATCGCTCCTGGCCGCTTCACTGGGTTTGTTTCTGTACAGGGAAAGCGACAGCAACAGGCCTGAGGCAGCTGCTTTTGGGGCAGCGAGGAGGGGCAGTTCACCGGGGAGGGGAAAGGGGAAGCAGGAGTATTTGCAATAATTTCATTGTGACCTGGTAACCTAGGGATGGGTGGCTTTTGGGCTGTCATTTTGCCCTCCATTCGGCCCTGTAAACTTTTGATATCCCACAGTACGTAGCAAGAATTGTCTCTGCTCAACTTCTTGAATGTCTTGAGCCTCCTTTAAGTTTCTTTTCATACTTCCTACTTGATGTTTGGAAAGAGACACAGCGAGCGGAAAATTCATTCCCTGTTAAGCATCTGCATGCCACTGAGGTATTTAAAGACCTTCGTCCTATCCTACTCAGTTACAGCTTTTTCAAGCTGACAAACCCTGGTACACATAGGCATTCCAAATATGATCCTTTCTGACATTGGGAGTAGGGGCAAAGGAGGCCAGGACTACTTTGGGTGTTCAAATGCGGATGCACCATTAGTTTACACGTTAGCACAATGATGTTTTCTGTTCCATTCTGATGAGAAAGCAAAATGTTTGCAGGCAGAATTTGAAGATGCTCTTCTAGAAGACATAGTCTTCCATAGTCTTGGGAAGGAGCAAAAATGCTGGAACAGGTAACTAGCAAGGGGGAGGAAGTTACTGGAAATTCAGCATATATAAATGTAAAGGGATGCACAAAAATACCTATCTACCCTAGTCGAAGTCAATTATGGGCTTTGCAGTAACTATTATTACTTGGGCATTTTAGATTATTGCAGCTAGCTCTGCAAGAACATTGAGTCAGTGGTGAGTAGCAATCCAAACAGTAAATACGATGCTAGTTCGAGGGCGTACCGTGTTTGAACAACATGGACATTTTCAGTCCCTTTGCCCTTGATCTCAAAAGGCTGTAATAGAATTGGAAGTACAAAGAACAGCAAGGTTGGCCAGAAGGTATAGAACAGCTCCCAAAGAATCATCCTGCGCTTTTCAGCACAGAAAAAATGGAGAGACGATACAGGTCTCTAAATTAACGGGTGGCATACAGATACTGATCCACTGCTGCTTTGAATGCAGAAAGTAAGGGATACCAAATGAAACCATCAAGGGGTAGGTTGAAAGAAAGAAAAGGAGGCAGTTTTTCACACAGCAAGTAGTTAAGCTGAAAAACTCCTTGCTTCAGGAAGTTACGTACCAGAACTTCGCATCAAGTCCATTAATTTACCAATTAATAGAAGACGACAATATTATAGGCGAATAGGTAAATGAATGATCTGCGGCTCAAGAAGTCCTTGAAGTGCAAATTCTGATTCCACACGCTTTCTATAGGACCTCGTCTCACAGCCCCATATGATTGATGATGGACTCAGTGGCAGGGCAAAGGCCTAACTTTGTGTTTGAGAGATTGCTCTTTACTGGATGCTGGAACTATTTGGAATTCCACAAATCCCTCTAACGTGAAAATTCTTTACTGTAAAACCCAGAACTTTCTGTAACTGCAAACTGTTCTCTACCCACAGTATTTTCTGAAGTGTTCTGATCTTCGGTCAGCAGGACAATAATACGAATTCCTACTCCCAGGGGAAAAACATCACTATGATATCAAGATATAAACTAATGTCTCAAGGACCAGTGTATGGAAATAATAAATATGAAAATTTAAGAAAATATGCATCAATAGGTTTAAAATTTTTTTATTGTGCTGCCAAGAGCCAAATTACAAGAAACCGCCTTACAGTTAAAAAAGTAAACAAGCAATC
>NW_008825433.1:1700465-1718107 GCF_000699105.1 Pygoscelis adeliae | reverse complement strand
ACATATGCATCTATTTTTCAGAAAATTATATCTGCGTTTCTCTTACAAGAGCACAACAGGAACCAAAGTAAAAGAGTGTAATGGATACAGCACATAGGATAAATCATATCTTTAAAATAATAATAATAAAATAATAATAATAAAAAACATTTTACACCATGTCCTATATCCTGCTAATATTTTCAGAATATGGCCTTGATTGTAAAACAAAAGCAAGCATTTACAATTTCTGGATAAAGACTGCTTACTCTTATGCAAGGAATGGATGTTTTGTCTTGACAAAAATCTTTGTAGTAACTGGACAGAAACATCTCTGTTTCAATATCAGATTGAGTACAAAACACTGGGGAGACTACATTTTTTCTTATTGGTGGTTGGAAACTGAAGTTATATAAGCAGAAAAAATGTTGACCCTTAATGATACACCTATTTTTTTCTTTGATGCAAACAGCTAGAACACCTTTTTGATATTCTAAAACAAAAAAATTGTTAATCTTCAGATTAATAAATTAGGTCATTATAATAATAAATTAGGGTTTTTTTTTTTCAGTTTTAAAGTTCAGCAACCTCTGACCAAGTATTTACAACAATACTTGAGAGTTCCTTTACAAAAAATACATTTTCTTTTCACATTAAGCATACTGGGTATCTGTGTCTCTTATGACAAGCATTTGTAAAAGAAAAAAGGCAATGCACAAATGGGTAATTAGTATAAAAGTGCCAAGACCTGTTTGGAAAGTTACCATTGTATTATACAGTCAGAGTTATAAATGAGGCAAGCTACAACAAACTTCCAGCTTAATGTGGACAATATTCCAGTAGTTGTTTCAAACAATTGTTTGAAAAAAAAAAAAAGAAAGAAAAAAGAAAATCCAGGAGCCGATGGTGTTATTCTATGGAGCTGATTAGTGCTGCATGTATATTGTCATCAGTGTCTCTAGCCAATGCATTCATTAAAAAGCCTTTTTAAGGCTAAGCAGGAAAAGAAAAATAAGAAACACCCTGAAATGTAGCAAGTAGCAAGAGCAACGCTTACTGCTATAATCGTGCACGTACTGTACACACGCAAACACAAGAGTGCACACACACACACACGCGCGCACACAAACACTTTCAAATCAAATCAAACTGTAGGTAGAATGAGATGCTCTTTTCTTGTCTTTCCTAAACTCACAAGCGATTAAGCATTGATATGGAATGCCTGTTTATCTGTTTCTGCTCTGGGTAAAATCTCTCTCAGATAAAAATACATTCAACAAGAAAAAAAATAGAAAAAATATATACTGTATACATAGTATTTTATATATACAGTATATATATGTATAGTGTATATACACATGCACGTATATATACATATGTATACCTACATGCATTTGTATATACATATATATACACAAACATACAAATACTTTTTGTTGTTTTTAGCATAATTATATTTACATAAATATTCCTATAATGCTAAAGTTTAAAGAAGCATGATCTCCTTTTTTTTCTGAGCTTCAAAAAAGGTGCTTGAGTAATATACAATTAAAATTAAGCAGCTTCCTAGCATGGAAGTAGTTTCTAAATCTGCATACCAGTAAATAAGAACATCAACAAGAAAAAAACAACCTTAAAACAGTCTCTTTTTTACTCTCTTGTAAGCAAGAGCTTTGTCCGACAAAAATATTTTTCCTTCTCCTGTATGAACAACCAGAGATCGATATAAAATAACAAAACAAAACCACAACAGACAAAACAAACAAATAAAAGCCCCTGGAACTGCATGGTGTTCTTGACTTTTCCTTCCTTCCTTCAATACTGCTGTCAAAAGATCCAGTGCTCATATCAGGAATTACTTAGGCCTCAGTCATTTGCTAACTCTGCCAAAGTCTGGCTAATCTAGCCAATCAGCTTTGAAGAAAACAAAAATAAAAACAAAAAGCAGCACAAGGTATAATTTTATACATCCTTAATAAACCCACCCTTTATTTTCTGCTATAACCTTTTCCTTGCTATTTCATTAACTACTGCAGCTTCTCATCGTATAGAAAAATATTTGCAGCTACACCACACCTGTGATGTGACAAATTCTGTTCTAGGAGTACATTACTGTAGCAACAGCTGGGAAAAAAAAATCAGACCTTTTCATATATTTTTTTTTTTTACCTGGGGTTAGGCTTTGCTGCAACAGATGCAATTTCAGAGCAACAAGAAAAACCACTATCCTGCTGCTCGGCAGTATTCTTTATTCATTTTCTTCTCCAGCCAAGCATGACCAGCTTTTCTGCTCTGAAGCTTCCTTTTACCTCATTGCCTACCCCTAGCCCCTGATTCCCCCTCCCAAAAAACCTCTATAGCTATGTTACAAGCAAATACATCTTAACAAGTTTTAAAACTTTGGTTCTAAGAAAACACTTGGTCAGTTATCTCAAGGAAAAGTGGGAATGCTTTTTCTGGCACATTGCAGGAGTCAGAGCTCATCCCAGTAAGGTCTTAGAGCTGTACATGTAGTCACAAATCCAATACAATCCACTAAGCAAGTGCACAATTCTAGTTTTACTTTAATAGCAGACTTAGTCTCTCTCTCTCTCTCTCTCTTTCTTAAATCCTTGGTAAGGGTGCAATTCTTCAAACTGTTTGATAGAAATTATCTGCCTGTAGGTTGTTCTGTTTCTGCATGCTGTAAAATCCACTGTATCTTGAATCTGGGTCTGCAATTCTTAGCATCCTCTGAGAACTGTCCACCTGGACCATGGTACCTTTCTTGCAGTCCACATATACCAGTTGATTGTTTAGGCAAGAAGGCTGTTAAAACAGAAAGGGAATATTGAATCAGTTAAAAAATGTTTGTATTTCACCCATAATTAAAAAAATGTTTATGGTTCAAGTCCATAAGCACAAAACAAAATCGAATTGGCAGTGAATGAGTCTGGACTTTTGCTAAATTTGGCCAGGCACAATAACAGACCAACACCCTCTTCTGAATCACTATTTTTCATCTTCCAAATGGAGCTCTGGTATTCCCGTATCCAGTCCTACCATTCCTCTGTTTGAGAATCCTTCAGCTGAAAGATTCTGCAGCTGAGAGGAAGGTGAAACAATGCTGGGTGCACACTACCTTAAATATTTCTGGGCTAAGCACGGAGGAGGACAGGCAGTAAGCATACTCTATGGATACATACAAAGTTAGTGACAATGCTCACACTATAAGCATGCTACAAAAATCTTAAAAATTCCAGTTTCCACTGGTGTAGCTTGTTTTTCCAAGACTTAAATCAGAAGGGCTTTTATTACTAAAAATTTACATTCAGTAACCTTTATCACAAAAAGGTTTTTTAACCAAATATTTATTACAAAACATTATTGTAGAATGTTTTACATTTGGCTCTTCAAAAGTCTGTGGACTGGATTCACAAAGAAGTCCCGAGGTTCAATAATGTTAACGGAATCAGGGCTAAACATTAGCAGTCCATCTGTAATTTTAAACATCCTTTCTGTAATCTTTCTTTTGGTATTGATATGATTTAAGCACAGTTGTTGATTCGTTCTTTATTGAACAGCTGGACTATTCTGAGCAGAAAGAACATAAGCCAAAAACAGGCTTGCCAAAATTTATTACTAGGAACCATCAGTCGCCCAGCAAAGAATAGGAGAAACTCATGAGTGACACCTACTTGAAGAAACCTTAAAAGAAAGCTACATTTAGGACAAAGACCCTCACAAGAAATCTGAGTTCGGTGTATTCATGGTCTTGCATTGAATCTGTATGTGGCTTAAAGTGCGCTTTCTTAGCATATGGACGATGCCTTTTGGTGACACTGAAAAAATGTTTCAGCAATAGAAGTATTTGAAGAAAATGATGTTTCAGAAGTAAAAAAGTACATAGAATTATTGATTATAGTTCCACAGTTAGAAAGTTGTGATTTTTACTTCAGCTTCAACTATTTTGTCACACAGTAGCCTTTCTGAGAGTTTAGGAGTGAATATATCAGAGTTAAAAATGAATTTTTAAATGCATTCCTTGAGAAATTCAGAAACTGATATCGCTCGCTTGACTTGAAAGACTGGAATTGGAATAATACTGATTCTTCATGCTTCCTATTTAATTACAATTGAATTCAACTTTATGCTCTGACTATATTTGTAAACGTTTTGGAAAAGTCTTTTTTTTTTTTTTAAAGCTCTACAGCAGTGACAGAAAGAATACGGACACTTAATTTTTAAAGTTACTCTTCTAGCTGGAACTGAAGAAAAGATGCTCTCAAATTGTGTTCCAAGTGTGGACAAAGTCTGTTTGATTAGAACTAGGAAATATAAGTGGGATAAATTGGGGATCTGATATAAATGGCATTTGAATATGGAGTAAGGGCTTAGTCTGCTGACAGAACTATTACTCAAAACAAAACAATGTTCTTTTCACTGTTCATTTCCAAGCTACCTGCTTCTTCCTTTTTTTGGTAGTCTCAGAATACTTAATGGGTAGATTTCCTGAGATCTCTCTTAAAATATTAATCCCAGAACCATATGATGCTGTTATTAGAAAACGTGATAAACACTACTAGTACCTACAGTACCTGATGTTGGACAATACTTTTAAAGTGGATGAAAGTTAGGAAAGCAAAAATATTCTCTTACGAGTCTGACCGCAGAAAATTGCATGTATTTACTTACACATATACAGAGTTGGGTATTCTTTTTATTTTTTCGCTGAGCTTGATTTCTATCTAGTGACAACTCATTACTATATGGAGCAGGAAATGTTTTTGTTTGATAGTGAAAAAAGTCATTTAGGACACTAAATAAATACCAGCAGACTGACTGCTATAAAATGGTTTAAGACATAAAGAGAAAATAATTTAAGAGAGCTCAGATGATGTGAACTCAATTGCATCCTACGCAATATTCTAGTTACTCTTGTTTTCCAAAAAAGTGAAAGCCTGGAAACAGACATAAACACGGCACCTTTGTTGGAGCTTTGTAGCAGGACACTGGAATCCACTGCTTTTTCTGATTGACGAGCAGAAGGACGATGATCAGTAACAGCGCTATCGTGATTGGAATTGTCACCAAGGCAACAGAGCTAACTGACGCATCTTCACTTGGGTGCGGTCCGCCGCCACTTCTGTACTCTCCCTGGAGATGACTCATGTCTGCAAGGCAAATGTGAGCGTTTGTTAGTAATGATAAATGAGCCTTGACCATAAAGAAGAATGTAATGATGAAAGTCGCAGTCGTGGATCTTGTCACTCACATGAATTTGGACTTTCTCTCCTGAAATGTCACCTTATTAATATAAATTAGAACAACTGAAAGGTAATTCCTTATATAGTGACTATATCAGCCAGGAAAAGGCCATCAAAATGAGAGGAAATGAGATGGAAGCTAAAGCACAATAACAAGCAAGTCTGACAATAACCTCTTAGCTCAGTTGCGTTTGCATCATCTTAGCTGCTCACAACCAAATTGCCACTTGTAAAAAAATCAGCCTGTGTTTTCTATGCCGAGGAAAATCTGGAAGTCTTAGGATGAAAGCCCTTTTTTCTTTTTTTTTTTTTTTCCTTCTTTAAAAACTGGTAAGACAATTCTGATGTGTATGCTCTCTCCTTTGTTGAGAACATATTACAATACTTGCACTACTCAGCCTGTGAAAACGGACTGCTGGCAGTCTGCTAGGACTGTAGCAAGTTTTGCATGTAATTGCAAAGAATGGCAATTTTCAATGACATATACAACATTCCCATACAACTTGTAGTGTGTGTTTATAATTCCTCAGCCAGGATAGTTGCAAGCCAGCTACTAATGCCTGTGAGAAATGAAAATGCTGTAATTATAAAAGTGTAAGCTTACATGAAATGTAACTGCTTTATAAAATTGTATCCTTTCTCCTAGCCACCAAACAATAGTGTGCTATGAGATCATCCTTGGATTTAAAAAAATATACAAGTTTAGGTAGTCCTTCAATTAGAAAAGGTTAACAAAGACTGTGTCATAGAGTGTTTCCCCTACCCCGGAATAATGATTTCAGCACAGTTTTAAACAAAAAATGGATTTACGTCCTTAGACAACTTTATTAGCCCTGTGTCATTATACCTGTGAAGTGGTTAAAATTTTTTTCTCTGGCATTTGTCTATGGTATATGTTAAGTTGTGGTACATGTTTTCCCGTTTTTGTTTATCAATGTAAGAATTCCAAATAGATCAAATGAAGGTATATCGACTCCAGTGTCCTGACAACAGCCTGCTTTCTAGTTTTTCTATCAGAAAAGACACTGCAGAATGACTCATTCATCATTTTATTGCATTCTTAATTTTATAGAACTCCATCATACCAACACAGATGTTTCTTCCGAGCTGAAGATGGAATCATAATAAGACCAAATTGCATAAATATAATTTAATAGACTGACTCATCTATACTCAAAGCAAAATGCACGCAAGTTCTGCACTGAAGAATATTCTCAGATAACCACCTTTTCAAAGCATTACACAGATGCTACCTGGATAGAACAAGTAGATGCATTAAAACATGGGGAATAAACACAGACCTAAGTTAGCCCAGTTTGTATCAGATTTTACCTCTGTGAATGTGGATGATGTCATTTTCACTCGGTGTTGGCCAGTTTGGTACTTCTAGTTCAATGTCTCCTCGATGATTTGTCTTCTCAATGGGGATGTTAGTAGGTTCAGGTACATACATCTCTGTGAAATGAGATAATGTGTTTCACAAATTACAGGCTGCTTAACTTCCCAGTGCTGCTCTTAATTCAGAAAATATACTTGGCCATCTGCAGTGCTTTGTCCTGTAAGTCCTTTAATTTGTTTCAGAATTTTCACCATTACTAGTCTGGGTTTTTGTTTTAAAACCTGTTTCATACTGTATACGGGATACATGCCTGCTGCCATTATCATTATCCTAATGTGAATGAGATGATGTAGTTGTGTGGACAAGTTTGCTTTTGAAAATACCATTTCAGAATACACACTTTACTACAGCCTTGCTCATTTGTGATACTAAACAACAAAAATAACCAAGGGAAGGCTACATTTTCCCAGCTGATATGTAAACTGTCACTGCTGGTTTCTTTGCCTTCCTTTTTTTGTAGTCCTCAAAGTAGCAGAACTGCAAGAGGGGGTACTGCTGAATCTCCCCACTTGTCCTGTCGGACATAGTTACCAGCTGACCGAATAAGATGAGCAAACTCCTGCAGAAGTCTGTCAGGACTAGCATTAAAAACCAGTTGCAATTCTTATGTCCCTTGTGTCCATAGCTAAGAAAATTTCATATTACTTTTAAGCCAAAGTTAAAATGCTAAATAAAGCAATGCAATAGTTGAAAAGTAATGAAGAGAGTCGGAAAAGACAGAAATGTTAATCACTGACAGAATCTGCAGAGATGTAAGAATATTCATTGTCCTACTTCACTTGTGTATTTCCATAACCTTGTGAAAGGACAGAGGAGGGACAAGCAACTAATTTTTGAGTTCACAGTTCTCAGAATAAGTAAAATTCAAACTATATATTTGCACAATATGCCCGTCTGTTAAGAATATTCATTTTCCTGAAGTCGAAATGTCTCTTGTCTTCTTGATACTGTTCAAACATGGACTGACGTTCAAAAACCAATTAAAAAAAACCTTATTATCAGTGCTCGAAAACCAGCATTACCATAATCTGGGTTGTCACATCACATTACCTGGACACATGGGACAGCAGCTTCCCTCCACGTTGATGGGTTCAGCACAAGGAAGGGGTGGGCAGCTGACAGTGGAGCAGAGAGTCTGACCCTGCAGGCAGTAGCAGTGTGTGCAGCTGTCAATGTCCCAGCGCTCCTCATCTGCGTATGTTTTCCCATTGAAGTGGCAGACCACTTTCTTTGGAACTGTATCTTCTGTTGAAGGAAAACAGAGTGGTGTGATCATGCGGTAATGGCCAATTACACACAAATCCGACTTCTTCCCCAAACACCAAAGTGAAACGATAGCTACGACGAAATCCCAGCTGTAATTAAAAGACCCTCTCCACATCTTCCAGAAAATCTGTTATAAAAGTGTCATTTCTGCTTCTTTATGAAGTACGTAATTAGCCTGGTCTGCTTCTCCTCATTTTCCTCATGCAAGAAGCTAGAGGACGGATGATTGGGACATCACATGATTATATCAAAAGTGCTGTGAAAATGAAGAAAAATTGATTTTTTTTTTTTTAAATGTTTGACTGTTTGAGGCTGCCAACTACTCCTCCTCCTTGTTTCCTAGTAAATCCTATTTAACTAAGAAAAAAACCAGACTACCTACATTTCTAATTACCAAGCTTCAAGAAAGATGAACTCAGTCTGGATTACTTGAAGGAAAGATTAGGCAGGATGCCAAAAAGGATGAAGCAACTCTCAGGTGACAGAACTAGAAGTGCTTAGACTATTTATTATGATAAAACAGATTCAAAGAGGATCTGATCATTCCCTGTAACTGCATCAGTGGAAAACCCCAGGAAAAGGGCAATAACCAAACTCAGTACATTTTTTCATGGTTAGTATTATATGAATTGGAAATTGGTGTGATCTTAACCCTCAGAAAAAAGTGAGGTTCCAGAACACCTTTCCCAAAGATCGAGAGCTGTAAAACTAACAACTTTTCAGATAGATTTTGACACAGTACGTAACAGGGACCTGGACTTGATGAAGCAAGTAGGTCTTGGGAAAACACTTAAAAGAAGCATTGCACTTTCTGCCTAAGCATTCAATACACCATTTTTTTATGCTGCATGCCACGCAAGCCTTTTAGGTGGTGTGCAGTATACCTTCTATTTCACTGAGAAGACATTCATGAATTGTTTGGCCTAGGATGTTTTTTGCTGCTCTAGGACTTTATAGATAGATAATTAAAATAAAACTACACAGCAGAACCTCCAAAAGCCAAGCAGCACCTCATTTTCATCTTAGCTTCTCGCTATCTTTTTTTCTTAGAGCACAAATTATTATGATGCAACCTGCTGATGACATGAATTTGCAGATTAAGCATATGCATGAGATAACAGAATGAAATCGCAAAGTAACTTCTTAAGCTGTCAAGAGAAGTACTGGTTTAACAGTCAGACAGATTACGTATGTAAATACGTCAGTTAGAATTACCTCCCAAATATAAACAAAAAGCCTTATTAAATAATTTGGCCATCAGTACAGCTTTTAATTAGTGACAACATAATAGACTGACATCATCTGGAATAACAAGGTTAGCAGTCAGCAGACCAGTGCCAACAGATCTGGACAGAGTAACTTCAAATGCAAAAGGAGACCAGCAAGAAGTACTATTGTGAAAATACTAATGGAATTATCTGAAAAGCATAAATGTTCCAGTGGGCCTTGGTATGGGTATCCCATGGCTGTAAGTATGGGTCCCAACCTCTCCAAGTAGAAGATTTTGTAAGTGAATATGGGGTGGACATGGGAAAGCAGGAGTGGGAGGAAAAGGTGTTTGCAAGCTGCACAAAGCACATTAGGTTCTTCCATAGGTGACTTGCATGTTGGCATACAGAGCCAGTGGAGCCCTGTGTTGGTCAGAAAGTAGATATAGCTGGGGAGAGGGTGAGGCACGCAGCCTGAGCAGTCCTCTACTGCTCATTACCTATGCAGACCTAAAGCTGAACACTCCGGGCTGTTTTGCTCACAAAAGTGCTACCTCGTCCCACTCAGGACAGCTGATTTGGCTGGAAAAGTCCTTTAACTTGCTCAAGCTTTTGCAAGTTTGTAAAGAACACATCACAATTTAATACAGTAAACGTTTTTTAGAAGCATGAACAAGGGTAAAAATCACAACAGTAGTGTTGCACCTTTGAACCTCGAGAGGAAACTTTTAAGTCCTAAGAAAGTAGTATCCTCAGTGTGTCTCCCATTTTGGTGTCCATCTCTATGCAAGTGTAAGCACAGGATGAAGATGAAGGCCACAACACCAACAAGTGCTCAAGGACAGTGGAAACAAGAGAGACTTGCAGTAAGAAACCCACATACAAAAATGCAGTTCAGAATATCATGTCTAGCTCTACCTGTCTTCTCTCAAATTTCCTCTAGCTGCACCAGTAAATCAATCTCATCTGGTAAACAAACAGTCATTGCTCCGTTTTCCACAGAAGACTAATCTTGCCTCTAATCAAATAGATATCCCTTTATCCGCTCCAGAGTAGGAGGTTATCTTTCCAAATTAATCTTTCTTTGCACAAGAAAGAAGAATGTTGAACACACAGGATGAATTTGAGGATTCAGACAAACAACAAAGCATCCAAGGCCTGTAAAATTTTGAATTTGAATCTTGTTAGGCATTAACCAGATCTGGATCCAGAAAGAAGCAGAATAAAATACAGTGTGTAATTTTTGAAATTCCAATAAATGAAGAAGGCCTGTTTCCACAGAGTTTGCTTACTAAACATTTTATCAACTCTTACATGAAAATAGTAAGGAAGAATCTGTACAAAGATGTGCTTCACAGTTCACAAGAAATTAAGAGGAAAACAGTAAGAATGAGGAAGACAAATTAAATGCGCGACCTTACTCTTCTTACAGGCAAGAGTATATAGTTCATAGAAACCATTAAAAAAGTAAGTTTCCATGAATTTCAGTTATTTAGACCACAAAACACACTGACAACACAGTACAGCTTAGATTAGTAAAATGTATCATTGAAAGGCTTTGTATCTGAGCACTAATTAAAATCTGGCTTCTGTATTTCATATTGCTGAGCAGTTCCTACTAAAAAAACCATCAGGTTTTTACAGCTCACACATTTAAGTATTTGCAATATTGTGCACTAATTAATTCAAAGTGAATTAATTAAAGCCTTATCTACATGTTGTGTGTATATACTTGCAAACCTGACATGCAAGGTGTAGGCACAAAGTTCTAGAGGTTTTATTTTTGTAGTTCATGGCACTAGTCCCTGTGGTGCATCCCTTCCTTGACCTAAAGGACTCTCCAGTACAGTAATAAGGCTCATGTTCTGACTCCACTGGTTTGATTGCCCAGCTTTGCATACACTTCGTATTTTTTTAACATTTAAGTGTATTCTGGATTAAAATGATCTTTATGGTTGCAAAGTCAATCACTGGAAGAAAAGACTGCAGAAAGACAGTTGTCAAAGAAACTTTAAATCTTCCCCATTTTGTATGCAAACTATGATGAGAAAGTAGTAATAGGCTAACATAGTATTTTCCCCTCAAAATGTCCTCATCAGGAATCTAAGCAGGGTTCCGAGGGCAACTGAAATTTTGATACTTTCTAACTTTTCCAGGCATTTCTTTGATGGACTTCCTTGCGTAGCCTATAAAACTGTATCACCTATTATTAAAGATATTTTTTCTGCAATGAATTAAAGATATGAAGAGCTGTATCAATGGTACGTATCTGAAAGGACTTCACAACCTTTCCGACATCTTTCTGATTAAGAACTATATTGTTTAGAGAAGGGCAAGTTGATTCATATGTTCAATTAATGATTATTTTATTATATTCCTCTTTACTGAATTCTTTTCTACTGTATCTCCCCCTATATACTTTTGGAAATGACCCCCCAAAGCTCCCTATGCAGATTTCATGCTCCAGTTCAACCGAAGGCACCAACTGCATCTCTCCAAAACAGGGAAAACATATTTAAATTTGGAAATAAAACTTCTTTCTTATTCCCAAGAAGGGAACAGCAAGTTATCAACTATTTTTATTTGCTCACCAATACAGTAAGGACAACATTGTCCCTTTCTCAAAACAGGTCTCTCACAGGATACCGGTGGGCAAGACTCAGAGTAGCATCTAATCACACCATCCATGCAAATGCAGCTAGTGCAGACATTGGGCTTCCAGGACTCAGCTGTCAGAAAAATATCTCCTTCATCGTTTTTGCAATAACTAGGCATGCTCTCGTTGCTTGATGAAGAGGGCTGAAGAGGCTCATCTGTAAATATAAACAGATTATGTTATTTAACTTACAGTAGCTAACTTCTCTCATATTTCCTCAACAGAGGGTTCACTCTTGAAGAACACAGTGGAATTGTAACACATTGGCTCACTACTTCGTAAGAACTAGAAGGACAGAGCCTTATGCCTCTTCAGTCCTTACATGTGATGAGGATCTCATGATGTGCTCTAGAATAAAGTTCATGTAGACCTTTATTGAGTTTACTCAAAAAAAAAAGAAAAGAAAAAAGAGAAAAAAAGACAGCAAAGTGAAAAATAATCACCATCAGAAGCAGCCCCTCAGAAAGCCGCTCTGAATGCTCTGAACTGAATGGTATATAGGAATTCACCCCAAATTAGACAGATTAAATTTTAAATCTAAAACTTGAATCCCAGTTTCTGCCACGTCAGTTCAAATCCTTGAATGATGCAAAGTGAAAAGCTATTATGCTGCTGCCGCCTTCGCTAGTGGATTTATATTAGCTAATTATAAGCTGCTGAGAAACAAATGGAACTTGATCAGGCTTCAGCTTGATGCCAATGGGTCTGCTTTAATTCTCATGCCTGCACATGGGGGAGACATATTTCTGCAATGAAGCTGTATCTTAACAGACATTATGAATCAATAAATATGACTGTATGTGCAGAGAACATGTAAGAAAAGGAGAAGGAAAAAAAGGATTCATAAGGGCACTCAGATCAGGTTCTCAATCTAACTGCGTAAGTTATGAGACTAAACTCCTTACATAGTGAGCAAGGAAAGATCAGCTCCTCCAAACAGTATTTTGAAGTTAATGTTTGCTGTTATTAATAATGAGAAAAATGGAAGTCAGGAGAACTGGCTAACTTTTTTACTGAAAATATTTTGTCAGAAAAAAACCACTTTAAAAACCAACAAACACCCTGTAGAAGAATTGGCAAAACCAATTTTTTTTTTCATAAAATAAAATTTTTAGATTTTGTTTTTAATAAAGACAAATATTATCTCAGTGAGTTTACATACAATTCACAGGTTTGGACTAAATTTCCACTGCAATGAAGTCCCCCATTTGCTATGTAAAGTAGGAATTCACATTTATTTATATTTGCACCTCTTTCCTCGGGGGAAAGCAAATCCTGTTACCTTCTTGACACTGTGAGGCAGTCTAGGAGGAATCTGGCACACCTGCTAGGCTGGAATGCTTTGATATTACTCAGTTGCCTTCAAGTCACTCTCAAATCATACCAGGTGAAGGTAAAAGCAAACAGAAGTATTTTTGAAACCAAATCCCAAATAGACAAGATAATAATAAAAGGTTCATAGAAACCAAGGCATGTAGAAAGAAAAAGAAACAAGCCTGTAACTGCCTAGCACTTTGACTACTTTTGAAGTTTCTCTAATCCTGCATGTTTCCATAAACAAGCCAGTGCATATTTCATAAATCTTCCAACTAAGGACTCTGGTTCTCATGCAACCCTTACATTATTAGATTGCCTTCAAAGGTGTTCAAACTTCAATGCCACAACTCCCCTTTACATGTAAGATATCTCTTGCACAGAGTCAAGTTTTGCAGTTGAAAGAGAGGACTGCGGGCTCTCACTCCAAACTGCTAAAGAACAAAGGCAGCACAACAACCAACTGTGCACATACGGAAACATTCAATATTCACATCGTACATTCTCAGATCAAGAAAGGGTTCTGATGAAAGCTGGTTGTCAATATATACCTGGGCATTGTGGACAGCAGGAGTCCTGTGTGCGGGTGGGGTTTTGGCAAAGAAGAGGTGGACAGACTTCAGTCTCACACAGGACACGTCCACTGTGGCACGTACACTGTGTGCAAGAATCAATATTCCATGTCTCTCCTTCTATAAAGTATTCCCCACCAGGAGCGTGACAGATCGATGGACTGGTGAGCTCTGGCTTCTGCACAATTATTTCATCTGGGAAAAACAGAATTGGAAGAGAGGCAAAATTGACTGTGACTCTAATGATTAACAAACGTACCCAAGATTAATAATTCCTGTTATTATTGAAAATATTAGGAATAACAAAACCAGCTATAAATATATTCTTTATGAAGCTCTTTTGACTTTGTCACTTTTGACTTTATGTCACCTGCATATCACAGAAAATGGGAAAAATATAAACAAGAAACAATTTGAGAATCAGTCTGAATAAATGCTAGTTAATATAAATCAGAGATAACTTCAAGCATTCTTGGCATTTCAGAAAAAATCAAACCAACTGTCATGTAGGACTTCCAAGAGACAACTGTCATTTTTTGAAAAATTATACTGATCGGACAGTTTCTTAACTGCTAAGTATTAGCATCAGTGCAATTCCTGAAAGGATGGATAAGTATGCTTCTCATCTGGATTTAGGAAGTCCAGATTCAACTGTCTGCCTTTAAGTTTCCTGAGTGATATGTGTCTGTACCATTTGGTGCCAGATTAAAAAAAAAAAAAAAAAGAAAAACACAGAATCCCCCACCCAAACCCCTAAAAACATATAAGCACTTAACATTGGTGGAAGTGCTTCATCACTTTGTTCCATCAAATAAATAATTATCTGCAGTCTTTGAAGTAAAAACTGGACCCAAGGGGATGCCGCGGTGTGTAGACTCGTATTTCCAGTAACTGTATCTCACCAAATGAACCTTAATTCCTTTTCAAACAATTAATCACATTACCTCTACAGCCCTGGCTAAACGACTCACACAGCCTCTAACCCAGGCAGTTCAGAGAATAGATTTGACCTCCTTCAAGTTAAGAAAGGAACTGAAACCGTTTCCCTTGTTCAGCACGAGTGTCCTCCAACCACTGGGGTATCAAGAAAATGGGGGAACTCTCTTTACCTGTTGGCGTTTAAAAATAAAAAAGAAACCTGTGCTGCACTTTGAAAGTGTTTAAGCACTTACCATCAAGAAAAGGTTACACCACGAACTGCATCCCCGTAGCCTGCTTAAAATGCTTTGAAGCCCACCCCCACATAAGGGGCAATAAGTGCAAAAGTAGTTGCCAGCTTACCATGCTGGTTGCTTTGGATCTGGAGTGAGTCCACCAGCTTTTTCCACACACTGCATATAGGAATCGAGATGCCTCACACAGCATGTTTTATTCAACTAACAGAAGCCACGAGTTTGGAAGCTACATGCTGCAACATGAAGCTTCAGGCTTGTAAGTGATGTTGTCCTTCAGCCTGAATTCAACCCATCTAACGTTAGACAACTAGGTTAGGTGCCTACGTTAAGAACTGAGCTGCCTCAGGTTTCCTGAGGTGCTATGAATGGAGGGGAAGAGAAAGTGACTTCCAGGTAAGGACTCTACATCTCTAAACCACTTTCTGAAGGTCCCTTTCTCCTACTTAATTCTAAAGATGCCTAATCCAAATATCTTGGTTAAGGAACAGAAAAGTTAAATGGATAGCAGCTCCACTAGTCATTTAGCCAGGCCAAGGTTCAGAACGTGCATGTGCTTCTCTCCACATTCGTAGCACTGCTGTACTCACCTGGAGAATGGCGTTTGTGCCCTTTGCTCTATAACATTGCCACGTAGAAAACACACCTCTCAATTATTTGTTTTCATTTCTGGAGAATGATCAGTAGAACTTAAGGAACCTGACTCTGGCCAATCTTACTCTATTCACAAAGTACTCACGCATTTCTTCTTTCAGGGAATTATTTTATCTTTCACTGATTCGCTTATGCTATGCTTTTGCTATTGCTTACATTTATGAACCACCTATGTGATTCAGTAGCATTTACCTGAAGAGAGATAGCTGGTTTGCTGCCTTGTCACTGTTTGTTTTTTATTTCAGCTGGAACAATATATGACATTTTATGCAATGGCATCCTAACTCACCATGGCAAAGGCAGTACTAATTATTTTCTGGAAATTTTCTGAGTCATCTCCTTTGCATTTAGTTCTCTGCAAAGTCACAGGCCTCATCTACTGTTCATAACCAGGAAAGCATAACCAGATAGTACTGCTGTACACATGGTATTGCTTACTGCTCCCTTAGCAGCATTGATATATCACTGCAACTGATTTGCTACAAATGTACAACTACTATATTCCTGAAGGAGCAACTAGCCAAGCAAATACACACTTTCTGGATAGCATGGTTCTGCAAAACACTAGCAGTTAACGGCTTTCTAAATCTTACAGGAAACCTGGAGCTTTTCATAAGCATTGCGACAATCCACTTAAACCTCTTCATACATAGAAACACAGTTACAGTGAATGTTGTAGCAGTCAAGGTATATCTTGCTCTCTTGAAAACTAACTAACTATGGAATTGAATGTAACCACTTTTTTCTCAGTCTGAAAAATGACCTCTGAGAGCTGCCACTTCCCTGTTGATAGGTTAACAGTGCAATTTAAAACTCAGTACATCAGGATTGCCAATTATTTCAATATCCTTATGCCAGACACATTCGAGTGATGTGCTTACAGTCTCACAATTCCAAACTGCGTTCCTGTCTACTGAAAGCCATGATATTTATTTAACAACATCAGTGGGGAATCAATACATTGCAAAATAAAATCAGAAGTACATTTCTAAAAAATATAAAACCTCAGTGAGGGAAACAAAACCACATTGGGACTAATTTGGCCATATTAAGTCATACACTTATATATGCAATCACTTTAAAAAAAATGCTGTGTCTGCCCTAACATTGTAAGAGTTTACACACTCTTACTCTGTGTGTAAGAGTACACACACAGAAGCTAGGTGACTAGTATCCTGAAAGCAGGAAAGATGTCAAACAGAGAAACCTACGCAGACACTGTATCTCAAAGGAACGGACACTACTGGGTAAGCAACTGCTCTTTTATACAAGAGACCAGCATCGCTGGTGCTCAGAATCAAACACTGATCTCATCGACAAGAAGTGTATGGCGTGAGAAGATAGCTACTGCTAATCTCATACTGATCTTTCTTCCACGAACTGAACATTAGGCTTATGAATGGATTTACCCAAACGCATTCTCTGTACACAAAGTAACTTAGCCACTGGTGCTGCTGAAAGACCAAAATTCACGTTACTCTTATTTGAATGCTCTGAGGTGTTTTGAATGTGTTAGGTAAATCAATATGCACAAGTATGCTGATAGCAGAGTGAAATCAGGAATGAATCTTGGGGACCTAACAACAGAATTGCTGGAACTGGAACAACCATCCTACATTTTAAATTTTGAATCTTGAATGTTTATCTAAGGCAAGACTGACATGCTAACCTGTCCCCATCCATATGAAGTATACCATCCCCTACAATCACAGAATCATAGAATGGTTTGGCTTGGAGGGGACCTTAAAGATCATCTAGTTCCAACCCCCCTGCTATGGGCAGGGACACCTTCCTCTAGACCAGGTTGCTCAAAGCCCCATCCAGCCTGGCCTTGAACACTTCCAGGGATGGGGCATCCACAACTTGTCTGGGCAAGCTGTTCCAGTGTCTCACCACCCTCACAGTGAAGGATTTCTTCCTTATATCTAATCTACATCAACCCTCTTTCACTTTAAAGCCATTACCCCTTGTCCTACCACTACATGTCCTTGTAAAAAGCCCCTCTCCAGCTTTCTCGTAGGCCCCTTCAGGTACTGGAAGGCTGCTATAAGGTCTCCCCGGAGCCTTCTCTTCTCCAGGCTGAACAATCCCAACTCTCTCAGCCTGTCTTCACAGGAGAGGTGCTCCAGCCCTCTGATCATCTTCGTGGCCCTCCTCTGGACTCGCTCCAACAGAG
>NW_008825433.1:1676839-1700188 GCF_000699105.1 Pygoscelis adeliae | reverse complement strand
GTTGGCAGACTTGCTCAGGGTGCTCTCAATCCTACTGTCAATGTCGCCGACAAATATGTTAAATAGCGCCTGTCCCAATACTGACGCCTGAGGAACGCCACTGTCTCCACTTGGACATCGAGCCATTGACCGCAACTCTTTGAGTGTGACCATCCAGCCAATTCCTTATCCACCGAGTGGTCCATCCATCAAATCCATGTCTCTCCAATTTAGAGACAAGGATGTCAGGCGGGACAGTGTCAAATACTTTGCACAAGTCCAGGTAGATATCAGTTGCTCTTCCCTTATCCACCAACGCTGTAACCCCGTCGTAGACGGCCACCAAATTTGTCAGTCATGATTTGCCCTTAGTGAAGCCATGTTGGCTGTCACCAATCACCTCCTTATTTTCCATGTGCTTTAGCATAGTTTCCAGGAGGATCTGCTCCATGATCTTGCTGGGCTCACAGGTGAGACTGAGTGGCCTGTAGTTCCCCCACGTCTTCCTTTTTTCCCTTTTTAAAAATGGGGGTTATGTTTCCCCTTTTCCAGTCAGTGGGAACTTCACTGGACTGCCACGACTTCTTAAATGTGATGGATAGTGGCTTAGCAACTTCATCTGCCAGTTCCCTCAGGACCCACGGATGCATCTCATCAGGTCCCATGGACCTGTGCACCCGCTGGTTCCTTAGATGGTCTCGAACCTGATCTTCTGCTACAGTAGGTGGTTCTTATAATACAATAATACACAGATCATTGTGAAAAGGTGAGTGACTACTGCAGGTACTCCAACAGTTCTGTGCAGCCCTGAATTCCAGCTAGCGCGAGTGGAAAATAACATTCCTGTCCAGTGACATGACTTTAGGAATACGATAATCTGTATTTATTATTTGCTGTTTGGCTGCTCCTCCTGGAGCAATATTCACAACTGAATCTTTTTTTTTTGTTGTTGTTGTCTTAATTTTTTTTTTTCCCACACTGAGGTTTCATAGAGGAGAGAACTGTACTATTTAAGACAGACTGTGATGTGTGTGTGCATGGGGAGCTGGAGGAAAGAATGACAGTACCTGATGGGATGCATATGGACCAACACTGCATACTGCTGTGGCAAAAAAATGTGCTCCAAGCTGATAAAACACTAAGGTTCCCTTTAAAAATCATATGATTTCCAAATTTCCTGTCAGACTAGCCAGATGCTTGATAATGGAAGAGAACGAAGCGAGCAAAGGATGGTTCCCCTGGTGTGCATAACTGGTGGGAGTATCCTCCTTAGTGTTTCCATATCAGCTAAAAATTTCATTAATGGTTGTCATTACTAAGACGCTAAGCACTGAGCTCGGCCTCAGTAACCACCGCTAAATTACTTAGCATTGAAAATAGCTCTGGCTCCATGAAAGCCAGTGCCAAAAGCAACACCACGGCTGGCCATGGAACCACAGGAACCACAGGGCCCAGTCTCAATACTGAGGGGAGGAGCGCGGTGCAGACTGAGAAAGGCTGAAAGGCAGACAGACCTTTTGGAGTCCCTCATCTTTTTGGGCACTATGTTTTTCCAGTTACCACAAGGTGTGAACTGGATTGAAGATCACCATTTGTCTAAGTAATCTAGAGATTTGTTATCTGAGGTCCTAGGGAGGATACACTCTTCTCTGTCGCTTTCAGAAGAGGATCTGGTTGCTTATTTTGCCCCTAGGATTTCCTGTTCTTTACAAAGAATTTGAAACAGTTTGTAATTGCTTATATCCTGCCAGTGCTGTCTTACCATTTTGCTATTCATAGTAGTATCATGAGCCTCGTTGTTCCTACTTGTAACGTGACTTCTAATAAAGTCATAGACAGTATCACTGTATTACAAATTAATCTCTTTAGCACATAAAATATTGTAGGAATCATTCTGAAGACAGAGGGCATTAATCTTACACTCTACCCACACTCTAACATCTTTCATAGATTTTTTTCATATTAACACTTATTATTAAAATTGTATTGGAATGCAACATTAATTGTACTTGGCCTCCCCACCTAAAGCATTAAAATAATCTTCTACTGCTGGTGGCGCAGGAGCCTTCCCTCAGAACACAGAATCATAATGTTCAATTACATAAGACATCTGTTTAAATGTGTATTCCTTTGAGGGGTTGTGAAACACAGATCAGGGGATGAATTTTAATAAAACTCCACTTCAAATTAAAATAGAGAAAATGTAATGGCTTATTACAATATTTTCTATTAGAGGTAACAAAAATGTACGTGAGTATAAATTTGCTATTATAGCTACTATAGACCAGAAACTTTTTCTAGTTTAAAGATTTCAATGTGTCAAAAATCAACATATTAGGACCCAAAACATGCATATGCTTTCAATATTTAAGTTCCTACTTTTCACATCTGAGGTCTTCATGAAAGCCCCTCATCATGTTATATTTGGGCATAGAAACCTTCATACATACCTATTACTGAATGATGCATGACATTATTTTCATGTATTAGGAAACAGAACACACGTGACATGAAACCCGATCACAAAGCGTATAGAAGAAAGCATGTTACCTGGACATGATGGGCAACACTGCCCTGGATGTATGGTGGGGTTGCCACAGTTAGGAACGGGGCAGGTGATCAAGGCACACATTTCCCGTCCGTTGTGACAGTAACACTCCCTGCAGCCATCATGCCAGCTCTCCTCGTTCTCATGTCGGCGCCCATCCATTGACAGGCAAGAGCCTGTTTTAATGGGAGGCATAAGAGAAGCGGTTGCCTCTGCACAAATTCAAAGGAAAATGGAGTGTTCTGATAAGCATGTGTTGCTTAGGAAAAAACCACACCAACTTCACGCCTGGATTGCATTTATTTTTAAAGCACATATAAAAAAAAAAATCAAGTGATGAATAATTCTATCATTTATGCTTAGAAATAAGGTAACAACACACATGAAACAATTAAAAGGTATACTGAAGGGGATGGTAGGATGTAGTAGAATAGATTTCCTTGGAAAATATAATCACTTCTTTCTGTTGTACCTACACTCTTTTTAATCATACAGAAATGCAGTACTGGCTAAATAATAGAAGAAAAAAGAGAAATGTAATAGAGGGAAATAGCAGAAAGCATGAAGCATATTTAAAATGAAATATTTAAATATTACAGTGTATTAGATTATCTATGATATGAGTATCTGATAGCAAGTAGAATACAAAAGCGTTTACAAGAGCTAAGGATGGTCTTACATCATGAATGACAAAAAATTACAAGTGAGTTCTAATGGGGTCAGATACTGGAAATATTTCATAAAACACCTATGAGAAATTACTTGTTTACATTACTATGATAAATGAGATGTTTGGAAGATAACTGCTCTGACAATTTTATCCCTCATTGCTAGCTTTTGCTGAGATGAGAATACAGTAGCTTGGACTGCTGCATTACTTGCACTCAGCCAGAACACGCAAGCAGTTGGTCTAGGGAGGATAAAGTCTCATTTGTATCCTGAGGGGTATTTAAGTGCTGCAGGCTCCAGCCTCAATATATTCTTTGTTTATCAGCAGAGCAAATTTAGAGCCCAACACTTCCTCACCCACATCATTATGATGATGAAGGATTCAAGATCAGTTTGTCAGTGAACTGACTTGTTTTCAGTGGTATGTCAACCACGTTCTGCTGACACTTACATATATATAAGGTTATTTGTATTAAGTTGCTTATTTCATTTTCTGTTTAAAAAAGGATGCAGTATGAAAAGTAGTAATGATTATATATAATTTTAGTAAGGTTTTTTTTTAACTAACATGTAGGTCAGCACTTCTTCAGCTGTGGCACATCCATCAAAGGTGGTCCAAGAACCACAAGCAGATGGCACAAAGTTAGTTTGATGCATGTTATGAGGGTAAGAACCCAATACACAGAAATTACTTTAGTATACCATTTTGTGAATTAAAAAGAAAAGCCATGGCATAAGGATAAAATATTTCTTAAAACAGACTTCATCCTATTGCACAAACAGAAATACTATGAAAAAAATTACATTCAGTTACTACACTTTTATACTTTAGTATCAGATTATATATTAATTCCTATTTGAATTAATATCACTGGAATACTGTCCTACATTAAAATGATTATTAACACATGAAAGTCTTAGATGGTAATACCCTTCCCCTTCCTTAATAAAGAATCTGATGTAATCAAACTTTTTTTCCTGAAATATTCTAAAGCATACTCCAAAATTTGGAGAACAAACCAAGCATATAGGCAACTGTTCAAAATTAACTTCACAAACTGAGATTGTTTTCACTTTTCAGTTTTTAATTAAAATTAGTACAAAAGATAATACTTAAAGAAGAAACCAAGTGCCCAAATACAAAATGGGAATAACTGGATAACTAGAGGTATGGTTGAAATGATCTGGGATTATAGCAGCTCACAAGTAAAAATGAGTCAGTAATGTGATACCACTGCAGGGGAGGCAAGTTCAGTCTAAGATACAAATACAGGAACACTAAATTTAAATGCAGTACTACTATCTCTACTAGTTTGAAGTTTTTGCTACTGCTAAAGTACAATATCCAGGTTTTGAACTGTGATGAGAGACCAAAATAACTAGGTTTATTTGACTTAGGGGGAAAAAAAAAACAACCCAAAAATGTTTAGGGTTCTCCAGTTGCAACCCCTTAAATATTGCAAGAATTCTAAAGGGAATGGTGCTTAGCTGTTCCATATGTCTGCTGGGCTTAGGACAAGAAGTAACTAGTTCAATTTATACAAAGGGAGACAGAAATATTACAAAGTTTATTTTCAAATGTCATATTGGTAACCACAGGAAAATATTATTTGGGAGAGGTGGGTTTTTTTAAATTGTAGTTTAAGAGTGGAGATTCTTAATAAATTAAATCTTAGACAAACGTCTGTCAAGGATTATCCAGATACACTCTATTTTATGCAAGGGCAGAGAAATGGACTCTCGGTTTTCCAGAGGACTACCCCAGCCATGTACTTCCATGGTTCTACTTCTATTAATCCTAACATAAGCTATTTCTGGCAGAAGCAATTTAGAAAGTGGAGCGAATTCACAGGCAGGGGATTTACCCATCCCTTCCTCTTACTTAGGGATTTTGTGTCAAAATTTTAACAAGGACTCACAGCTCCCCCAGAACATACTGGTGATTGCTCTAATTATTCTTGGACAAGTTGCTAATGAAGTGATGCTGAAGTGATATGCTCACGGCTTGGTATCTCTATGATCATGATAACAATAAATACCACTTAGAGAGGGATCAAGTTATTTTCGCTAAATATTTGTGCATGTTTTAAAATCCATCCTTGTTAAGGAAAGCACTTAAAAGTGGGCATACACATAATTAGTAACTGAAGAGCTGCATCTCTTTACAGTCTGGGATGCAATTATGGCCCACCTAAGAGAACAACTTGTGTATATTCCATCACAGCATCATGACAATCAGGAAAAGTGTGTGGATTGTGAACATGGAGACAAATGACAAGATAAGTGATGAGAATTGTCTCGATGGGACTTCATTCAGCAGTTACCCTTTCTTATTTAATTTTTAAAATTTTTATTTCTAGTAGAAGTCATATATTGCAGCTTCTGCCAGTGAAATCTCTCTCTACTTCTCATATCTGCAAGGTACATTTATAACATTCCAATTTTTTTTGCTAGAAGTCTTAAAGTTTTGTTATAATTGTCTGCAGTGTATGATGTCATGTGGAGAAAATACAATGTCGGATCCTTCTGATTTATATGATTGCATGTTTGCCTTCAACTACAGGAGGGTGACTTCAGGAACTCATACACTTTCCTCCAGTCCCATGTTCCCATAGCTTGTCTTATATTTTATAATTTTTTAAAATGCAAAAGAAATAGCTGCTAAAAAAGTTAAGAATGGAGTCATTACACAAAACAATGGGAAAATACTCAAACTTTCTTGCCTATAGCTAGAAATCAAAACATACAAGTAAGAATCAAAGGAAATAAGCATGAAAGAGCAGTTAGGATCAGAGAGAGCCTGAGCACAAATGAAAAGTTATTAAGTGCAACACATTGAGATGAGCAACGAAGGAAGTCTGATACCCAGACTAATACAAAACACAGACTGAAAATACCTTAAAAGAGACACGTTAAAAGCAGCACAAAACTGAAGGAGACAACTAATGAACATCTTATCTCAATCTCCACCTCGAAGTTGGTGGTTACAAGTTTGGGATGTTGCACATGTAAAATCTTTAGCTTAAGAATACCCAGTCCTTTCTCCTGGGTAAGCACTCTACTCATTGTTCCTCGAGACCGCCTGAAAAGCGTCCAAGAAAAGGCACTCTAATTTTAGGCAGTGTACAGGGCATCTATCAAATCCAAAACGTGAGTTTGTAAAGAAAAGGTGATAGTGAAGAAGCTGAGATGAACACTGAACTAGCTTATTTCTAGTAGTTACTTATTAAGAGCCTGATCTAATTTTTATTAACGATAACGAACTGATTTTTGTGACTTTGTAATAGGAGATGAAAAGTGGAGCTGAGGCTTTCTGTTGAAGCCAAGATGAACACAGATAATAACAAACACCTGCAAAACAATACACTCCTTTGAGCAAAGTTGAACTGACTCCCCCACCAGTTACCGTATTTCAATTCTTACATATTCTGTGCAGTATTCCTTTTCTTTTGCTCTAGCTTCCAACTGCTTTGAAAACAAGTTGTAATTAGAGGTGGTAATGCACTTGCACCTACCTCTGCACTTGCAGATAACACAGCCGTGATTGTTCTGCTGGAAGCCCATCGGACAGATTTTACCACAAGGCAGGTCTGGGCATTTCTTACACCGACAGATTTCACAGCCATGCTTGTTCTTCCTAGATGACCAAAATAATTTGTAAAAGGTCAGCAGGTCACTTTAAATATCTACATGTCATGATCTTTAAAGCAAAAGCATCCCCTAAAGAAGCGACCGATCAAGTAAAGAAAATTATCGTTAACTGTCACCCTTAGGTTCAGTGGGTCTATGGGGTGTACAGGTCTCCATCCCTGGCATGTGCTCCCTCCAGGTGACTGGCGAAATCTCAGCATTTGGTACTTTCAAGCCATAGCAGATAATATAGACGTATATGCTTGTGACTACTATTGATGACCAGTTATTTTTTCAAGTGAAAAAATAGAAAGAATAACATCTAAAACTGTGAAGAAGCTGGAGGGATAGCTAGGAATCTGTTGTAATTACTGTATTTTTATAACACAAATTACTGTTAACCTTTTTCCTCCAACAGTAGGTAAAGTACAGTATATTTCATCTCTTGCATATTAAAACTACAGAGAGATTTCTGAAAATGTTAAATAAGCAGACACGAAGCTTACTTGAAAACTAGCACATGGAATGCCAATAACCAATATAAAAAGTAACAGACACACAGTAACATATTTTGAAACACAGAAAACCAGTGAACTTTTCAGCAGACAGAGCACAGAGAATTAAGAAGACAAATGCTTCCAAAGCCTCCAGGTGAAGCTAGGCAGGAGTCTAGAGCACCACCTGACAGCATCTCTTCACAGCACCATAAACATGCTGCTTCTGAGAATCCTATACTGAATATTTGCTTGTCTTTTTTCAGGAGGACAGATAATACCATTCAAACTTCAGGCACAAGTGTACTATTTCCCTTCATATACAGATAGAGTAATTTTCTGTGCCTTCTCAACATACAGGGGGAAGAAAAAAGTTGTAATGAAGACGTTCGGGACAAAGAGGGGAAAAAAAACCAATAAATGATTTTCATGAGTCTGCTGATAAACATCTTGCTCTAATGAGGTAACTCACTAAAATTGGGAAAAACATTTATTGGGAAACTGACGTATCCCTCATTGAATACTACAACATTAAATGCACACCAGTTCTCCCCAAGACAAAGACAAGACATGGGAAGTTAAAGAAGGACATCTAGAGGGATAGTAAAAAAATAAATTATGTAAATCTCTAGAAAGCCTGACTTCAAGCTCTAGAAAACATTATTTAATTTTTAGTTAAAAGGCTGAAGAAAACAAATCGTCACACAGTAGGACGGAGAATGGAAGACCTTCTGTCCTCCTATCCATCTATTTTTTCCTCCTCAATGTCTGTAACCACAGCCCTTTTAATATCAAAAGAAATGCTTCTTTCCATTAATGTGCAGAGCTTTCAAACAGTGAACTCTATTGAGCAGTTTTTTTCAGACAATTGTGAAAACATTTTGGTTTCTTTAAAGATGCAGGAACTGAGGTTTTCCAAGTACTAACCTTTGACACTCTTAAAAAAAAGAAAATCACAAACATGATGATAACTACTTAACTTTTCACTCTCTAATATACTTTTAATACTTGCTTCTTTATTCTCCTGTTTGTGACCAAAGTTTTACATTAAAATAGAAGTTTGTCTTCCATGACATCCCATGCTTTTGATGGTCATAACAGGCTTAGAAGTCACAAAAGGCTTGCTATTTTAGAGAAGAAATTGGCACAGTAGTGGTAAACAACTGAACAAACGTACTATACAACTGCAAATCTAAATAATTTTAGCACCAAAGTAAGACTTGAAGTGAAATGATCTTAAAATATTTCTTACCACAATTTTAGCTCTTTATACTACAAACTGTTATATACATAGTTATCTTCAAATGTTATTCATTTCATTCAGTGCAATTTTACAGACAGTGACAAGATTAGGGTGCTAATTTCCAATTTTTTTTTTTGTTAAAAAACCTACAGTCATCTTAAGACTTATTAAAATCTCATCATTTAAAAATACCAGCCTAGCATTATGCATAATTAAATTACATTCTACATTTAAAACCAGAATTTAAATTGAAGATTATTTTCCAATTAGCTTAAAAAAGTTTAAAGTTCAGTTTTTTTCAGGTGTACAAAAATGCAAGGGAAAGATCATCCCAAAGACAGGGTTCCTAAAACGCTAGCATCAGCTTGAAATCAACTTGTTTTTAAAACATTATCTTACTCCCAGGTACCATACTATGCCCATTAATATTTGCTGTAATTTCTAAAAAGCTTTTGCTACATAGTTCACACAGATTTTCTAATAAAACTGTTTTATGCACACTTCAGTTTAAACAAAAAAGGAGAGAGAGAAGCGTGTTTCAGCTTACCTAAGTACAGAAAGCAATATATAGAAATATGTAATTTTCCTCTGTAGGTCAACATACTAAATAAGTCATATCTAGAGGCTAAAAATTACTACTCTTTACAACAGGCAGCGTAATTCTGTGAGAGGCTGAACACTGTATTTTTACAATGCCTTCTATTTGAAGACGAGCCGTGTGGTTCAGTGCTAGCCCGTGGAGCAGTCTTGACCTGTGTTATGTTTTCACCGGCCTCCCAGGACTCCTCTGAATGGGATACGGTACAATGGGGCAGACAGCATGCCTTGGACTGGGGAGTGCCTGGGCAAGTCATTAAATGGTCCAGATCTGATACTCTGTGAGTCAATGTCTGATCAAGGTGTCGCTTTATCATATCTAGGACTTCGTGTGAATAGTTGGAAATTGCAAGATTCAATATTTACGATTTTTAACTTTAACCTGCTTACCATTTTTCTTTCTTTTCACTAAATTCCAGATACTTTCCATTTCTGAAGATCTGAGTTTCCATTTTGAAGCTTATTACTTGGTAGTTTTAGTCTTCCTCAGGTGTACAAAGTAAGCCTAGTAAATCTAGGAAATAAAGCCTGTCTTACTATTCTCGTCTTCAACATCATAAACCTTACCATTTTTCTAAATTTTTCCTACTCTTATGTGACAATATCACACAGTTTCTTAGTCACTGGCTGCTTCCTCCATGAGTTTAGAAAATTACTTGAATTTGTGCCTGAAATTTGTATCCTTTAACAGACTATCCTTGACACATGATCGACACTGAAAACTACTTGCACCTAGGACTAAGCTTCTCTGTGTTTAAAGTGCTCTTGCAGCTCATGGACAATACTCAGACTTTTCCCATCCTTCTCGGAAACTGAGACATCAGTTCTTTACTACAGGAAAGCATTCCAGGAAAATGAATGATTTGATCGATTTCTTTATATAAAGCTAGGCCCATCTATCTTTTTTCTCTTCATTCTTCTTTGATTTTCATTCAGAAGACTGAACCATTTCTGGGTGGATAGACAGCATTAATGCAAGCTTCAGGTATGTCCACACTGAAGAAGATGGCACGGACACCTTCAGATTTCCCCATACAATCAGCTAGATATTATCAACACATACCACAAATTTCTTAACAAAACAATAATCACCTTAACTGCTTAGGCACAGGTATCAGCAGGATGATACTCACAGATCACACAAACTAAGGGACTCTAGAGGTCAAGAGGATTGCACTCAAACACAGAAAATCAGTTTATTAAGGCTCAAAGTATATTAGGCTCTATTCTCGGGTTCTTATCTTTCTCTGAAGACGTAAAAGTAGAGTATGTAAAGGCATCGCACTATATAATGTGATAAGGCTAAGTGAAAGATACACAACTAGAGAACAGCCTCAACTTACTGAAGGTAGGCTTCTACGGTGCGTATCAAAAAGCAATGCTATGAGGACTTCAACAGCCTAATGTCTGCACCTGCATTTTCAGATCAGATTTAATTTACATGCTTTAAAGTGAAGTAGAACTCTATATTCTATCCCCCTACTCTTAATGGAGGGAAATAAAATAAAATTTCCATTTCCAAATGGGGTATTAATACACATTTTTAGAGATTTCTCCTTTAAGGCCTTTCAAAATAATGCAGGCACAACTCACCTAAAGTGCAACAAGAGAAGGCCAACAGAATTATTTCAGATATTTTGTTGTTCAAAAAGGTATTCTTGATGATTTATACTGGTGTGTCAGACCCTTAACATCACAGGTCAAATTCACAGCAATCTGAGGGTCATCTTCCAATTACACAAAGATCTTCCTCATCTTTGTTTAAAACATTCTTTAAAAAAACAGTTAAGTCACAGTTCATGAGAGAGAGAGACCATGAAAGTCAGACCTCTCAAACGAAGTAACAAGTTTCTGAATTAGTCAGAGTTCATTAATTCAGTTCACATGGAACAGCCTACTTCACTGCAAAGCTAACAATACTAAGAAGTAGCATAGAAGACAACACTAAAGAGAAACCTTTGCTTAAGAAAAGAAAGTAAAAGTCAGAAGTTGCAGAGTAAAAATATATGTAAGCAGAAGTAAGGGGCGCATCTTTACTGACAGCTAAGGAAGAAAACAGGACCAAAGAAAATACTATTCTTTTTAGCAGTTACACATGCACTGGTCACTAATGAGGTAGACTTAAATCAAGAACATTACTGCCAGTCGCACACACTGGGAGCACAGGCCCAGGAATGGAAATTTACTGTCTTAACTTATCTTAAAAGAATATTTGCTTTTTCCTGAAGATTCAACATTTTGAAGGTAAAAAAAATATTCAGTTCACCGCAGGTTATTAAGGTCTCTACTATGTTCCATTTAAAGTTGTAAAAATACTGTCCGCTTTCCTCTGAACAAAAATTACAGTTTATATAACCAAATCAGACAAAGCTGCTCATTATGTAGAAGAGAGTATTTTTTCCTAAATCCATGTTGTTGGGAAAGGTATTGTACAATAAACTAAAAGAATGTAATAGTAAACTTAATACATTTACACAAACAAAACACATTAATAGTAAATGACTTTGGTAAGTATAGTTCAGAACAATCCTTATCAGCAGTAGAAAAACATTTTTAACACTTTAGTGTGACATTTACATTGGGACTGCCAGTGAAGAAAACCAGTAGTAGTAAACTGGAAGAAATCAAAAGGAGAAACAAACTTGACTGCTTTAGATACCGCAGAAAAGTCAAAGAATAGAGCTAGCTGGAATGGAAATAAACACCTAGACCTTGGTTCGTGAATATATTCAAGCTATTTCTGTGTAAGTCCAAAAAGGCAATGACAAAAGATGTTAAATAGACCTTATTTAATGGTTTTCTCATATTATAACTTTTGAATGGGCTAAAGCAAATGGCCTTGAAAATAATAATGTATTTATGCACTTGTTATATTAAAATTAAAAAAAGCTGAACAATATTCAATCACACTGAGTAAACAGTAAAAAATTTTGTAGTTCATATCAACTGTCTCTGCTGTTACGGAAACACATGCACACACACACTCCTTGAGCATGTGGATGAAAAAAAGTCTTCTCAGATTCTGTCCTGATAGCTTTAAGTTATCGACCCTGCTACAGACAATAAACTAAGAGCTACAATATGGAAAAAGTATAAACCTCAAGATCTAACAGCCTTAGTGTGCCCTTTAGATATCACATTAGATTTATCTGCTGCATTTATAAACCAATTTGAAAAATAACCAGTAACTGAGTATTATTAATGGAAATTAGTTTTTAAAACACAAATATAAAACAGAAATAAAAATAAATGTTCAGATATACAGTCTAGAGGCTGTTGAGCTCACGTCCCGTACTTGCTATTAAAGATGCTTTATGTACCATGAACAAAAAAGATGGCTTCCATCTTTGTTGCAAATAGCAATGAAATGTATTCTGATGGCCATTATTCAGAATTTTTCTCTTTTCTGTGCCAAAGTTCCAAATCAAATATAAGCTAACGCAAATGATTTCAGTGCCCCTTGAGAAATGGTTACACCATATGAGGACTATATGGCAATTTCCAGTATATGCTTCAATATAGTTGTAAGTTGTATTCCTTTATTGCTGTTGTCTCATCCCAGCCACCCTTCCTGCTTATTCCATCACAGAGGTCTCACAGTTTCAGATACCCCGACACCATTTGCCTCTTTGGCTCCCAGCTTTAGGAGATTTTATCTTGGATTTTGTGCCTGCTCAACAGCATGGCTCAAACTTCACTCCCCCTGGATGCTTTCTACGCGATTCTGCACGCTTTGTACTTGGTTTAATTGACTTCACTCCTTTGATCCTTAATGTAAGCAGCTTGATCCTACCTAAAAACCTGAGACATCTAACCAGTCATTATTTCTGTGCAATCTTTCATGTTTCTTTTGTTCTGCTACCCACCTTCAGCCATCCTTGCCTTTGAAGCCACTGGGCAAAAGTTCTCGGGATGACAAAACTGACACCCCTTTTCTGTGACTTCCCTCCTGCTCTACCTTCTCTTGCTTGCAAAACTGAAAATAACTCTCAGCCACTCTTGAAGTCAACATGCCTTGAAGATAATTTTATTAACTTCTTCATTTAGAATTCTTACTTTTCCCCTCTCATCTACTAAACTTTGAGTTTTGGGGACAGAACTAAGTTTGATTTAATCTTTGTTGTCTTTCCCGCGCTTTGTCCTATTTCAATCTTATCACTCTCATGAGTGCTGTTACCTGCAAAAACTTCCATTATTTAACCAGAGGCAAGCCTAATTCTGTATCTCAAGTAATAGATACAGGATTATATTAAATGATATTGCTTTACTTTGTTTTGTTGGACTGCTATTATGTAGGTATTTTCAGATTACACTAGGGATGCCTCAAGGATACAAGTCAACCATCCTTTCTAATGTAGAAAAAAATAAGTGACTCAATGTTTGCAAGGCAAACATATTCTTCAAATGTTCTTTTTCTTTTTTTTTTTGGCAGTGTATTGCAGCATATTTGTGCCATTATTATTCCATGGGATATGGGTCTGCTTTTTGTTTGATGTAATGCCACCTCCTGTTTAGCACCATGCACAATGCAAAAGCTGTATGGGCAATAAGAGGGACGTCAACCAGAACACTGTATTCACCTAAGTGGAACACCGCTCCGTGGCTAAGAATAGCATGAAGATTAACGGAAGGTGTAAGGCTGGTATTCTCCTGTGTTTTTTTTTTTTTTACTTTGGCAGCACAACTGGAGAGAATACAAATTGTTCACTGGCACCATCTATGAGTAGAGCTAATTAAATCTGTGAGAATATCACTATGTTACAGCTTGATCTGGTACCTCTCTGATCATTCAGGTTCTACCATATTTTGATTCCTCCAAACTTTATTAAAACCACGTACTAAGAGGAGGACACAGTACACTATAGATTACTGCTATAAAAACCTGCAGCGTTTATGAACAAGTGTCAAACAGAACTCTGAAATGAACCAGAAATTAAAAGAGTATTAGTATCAAACACTGAGAGTTGCAACATTAGTAAACTTCATTACAAATTATAAGAAAACAAATTACATATGAACATTATCTGAAGATCAGCTGTCATGAGGTAGAAATTAAACTGTTACGAAAAGCAGGCAGTAACATGGAATGGACCCATCAAAAATAAAATGTATTGGTAAAATATATATAGAAGCCACCAGACTGATTACTAAGAAATTTGTATGTGACAAAAGATCTGGGCAGTTTTCGTCACCTGTTCCACAAATGCATAAATACTGCAAATAATTCCTTTTATGGAGAAAGAACTCCAGCAACAATACAGGTTTTGAACACATTTACAAAAACTTAGATAAGAGACGGTACTGTTCTTCATGAATCCTGTAAAGTTACTATCAGAAATGTCTCACTAAAACTACTCTGCTGTCATATCAACATTAGAAAAAACTTGAAATATTATAAAATCATTTGAATAAAATAAATGGGTTACAAAATGAAAGGGCATTACAGCAGAACACACAAACAGAATTTCAAAAAGCTACATGCAAGAGACCTTTCTTGTAACTAAGTTTTTCATCTTGTTCATCAAATATTCTTCAAAAAAATTTAAGTACTGTTTTGCTTTTATAATCTGCCACTGGTTTTTTTAGTTGCTGTTTCTTAATTTCTTGATCAAAATCCATTTTGAAGAATACTTTAATCTCACATCAAGTAATGACATTTCTATTTTCCTACATTTTCCCCTGCTTTGCCACAAACTAAACACAAGTACATATGCCTAGATTTTGCATATTTTCAATATGTACAGGGATTGTATTAAATACGCTTTCAGAATGAGAATACGTACAAGTATCCAAAGGGACAGTACTTGTCACATACAATGGGTTTGCACTTCTTAGGCCGTGGTCGGCACTGACAGATCTCACAGTTGTGGACGTCAGTCTGGAAGCCGAAGGAACAGTCCAAGGAACAGCCGGAAATGAGGCCGGTGCACAGCTCCTCCCCTGCAAAGGACACACGCAGGTTATCACAACGTGAAAACTCTGTACCAGACAAATGCATCTTCAGCAGACTAAATCTTCTGTTCCCTTTTACTTCATAAATTTTAAATATTGGTAAGCCTTACCTTCGGACTGTCCCAATTTTAAAATATTTGGCAGAATTCTCCAGTAATGACCCAAACCGTATGAGCAGACACTACAGGATGTCTTCAGTTCCAGTGAAGAACTTGAGAAGTACTACCTGGTACCCTAAACTAACATGATTTTATGAATAGATGTACAACCAAAGGAGTCCAACATCCGTGACTCTGTTGGCCTTCAAGAAAACATTTAAAATAAGACATACTTTCAACACATTATATGGGCTTAATAGCTTTCTGCTCAATATAGAGCATCTTTATTTCTCCTCTATTTATTTTAAACAGAACTGAAAGGCTGGGATATATTAACAACTTTTATTCCTTAACGCTGTTTGCTGTCAACTGTTAGGTGATTAAGACCTGCTTTTTAAAAATATAACTGTAATACCCTAAGAGGTGATCTAAGCTTAGAGATGCTAGACTAAAAGACCTCTCTCTTGAAGTCCGCTACCATGTTTTATCAGCCTCTTGTGGTGTAAGGGAGATGCTGGATCGTTGCCATCTCAATTTCTCCAGTACAGAGATAAATAATGGTCATTACATTCACTCTCATTGGAACGTACTATTTTGAGAATGATCAGTTTCTTTTTGTTCTTCTTAAAAGAAGTGCCAGAAAAACCACTCAACATACTCTGGGATACAAAACTAATTTACTGGTTGCAGAGGTGAGAGGAAAGAGAAAATAATGATTTTTGTTACTCTAGAGATGCAAAACACAAGAAAAAAAAAGACCATTATTACAATAGCCAAAGTAAGATCAAAATAGAAAAAGAGGGAAATATAATTGCGATTCTTCAAGAGAAGAATATGATGGGTGATATCCAAAGGGTCGATTTTCAGAGTGATATTCAAAGGACAGCTCATCTCCAGTTCAAACATCCACACCCCTACGAAGTGCTCGTTATACGGAGGGTGGCTGCAGGGTGCTCCTCCAGATGTGCTCCTCATTAGAGCTCTGAAGACCACTTTCCTTTAGGGATATGAACATTTAGGGATGGGTTTGTTCCAAAGAGGAGATCAGCACATTGACTTATTCTGTTCCTTACACTACACTACTGTGGTCTGAAATGCGAAGATAATCTTCCTATCTCTAACACGGTAATACATGGTAAAGAGAAGGAATCTTTGCTTTACTTAAATGCTCTCTCTTCTGTTTTTGTAAGGTTGCATTTAAGACTGCAAAACATAGCATAACCTACTTACAAAGACAATGGATAGACTTAACCAGATGTGGTTGAGCTAAGTGTTTCCTTATGTGTTCTACCAGGTTAATGCTCATTTGGTAAAGAAGTCATGTTTCTTGGTACCTCAGAGTGAGACCGAAGCTTCGTAGAAAACTGGCAAATTCAGTGGTGGAATTTGGGCATACAAGTGCCGTGCAACATAAGAGCCTTATTATCCCAAACAACAGTTCTCAGTTTAAGTAGGAAGATCATCATTCATGGCTCCTACCTCTCCACTTTTATGCAAATTTGGTGTCTGAAGCTAAAAGGGCGTAAGTTTATTTGTCATTCAGAATACAGAATAAGAAATGCCTGAACCTTTCACATCTGGTTCTAGAGGTTGTCTTTGTCAGCAGAGTACCAATGTCACAATATTTAAGCATTTACTCTCTGTCAGATCTAACCTTTGAGAGCAATGGTAACCCTTATCTCAGGTTCTTGCTTTACTCAGAGACACATATACAAAGATCTTCATGAAGCCTTACAAGTTTTTGAAGGATGGAGTTCAGGCTGATCTATCAAGAATACTAGATCTTTCTAACATGTAGCCTCTAATGCTGATTTAAAAACATTATAATGCAGAGGAAAGTCAGATACTCTTCTCTGGTAAAGAGTGATGTATATGTAACGGAAAGAGAAAGACATTCCTTGAAGCAAGTTACAATAATGAAAATTTTCTTTTTTAAGATGCTTTTACAGTAGGTTGTTTGTACAAAATTATTCCCTGACAGCATACAGTGATAATAAAATTAACTAAACTTTTCATTATGCATGACTTTATAAGGTAGTCATAATTTTTAAAGTTAAACTTGAACTTTATAAAGAACGTATGGAAAAGTACACCTACACTGGAATATCTCCAAGAAGAATTAAGCTCAGTTATGACCTTTGATATGGGTGAGTTATGATACCTCCTGCTGATGCTCAGAACTGATCAGTGAATAATCCTGGAATTGCACAGGTTGGATCGATCAGAACCATTCATTTTCTGAAGTGTACTTTGTCACAGAGGTGAAGTGTAGACTGTCCATACACATCAGGCTCATGGAAGACAGGTCAAGGAACAAGAAGGTACAAATGCAAAGGGATGGGAGAAATGAATAGGCATCTTAAAGTGAAAGGAAGAGCTGGAAATAAAAACTAAAAAAAAATCTAAAAAAAATCGAAACAACAAGAACATTTTTGAGTTGGGGTATTTCTTATTTGTCTCCAGATTTGTGTTAAGGAGAGCTATCAAAGTGCGACATCTAGGTTTGAGTATGTAGTTTTAGAAGATGGCAAAATAACGATTCCTCAAAATCGCACAGCCAAATATGTTTTTGTTTTCAGTCTTCCATTCTGTTTTGATTACTTTGATTTTGTTAGTGAAACTGCTTTTCAGAGATGCAAACCAAGTTTTTTATGTGTAAAGTTAATATATTTTATTAAAAGGGTCAAGGTGTCTAGGATAGTGCTATAGAAGGAGGAAGACAGTGTCTCATCCCAAGTAGCCTATGATGTTAAATATACTTAAAACTCAAATAGTCAGCTGACATATTAACCAGAAGATCCAGTCTCAAGGCAACGTCTTCCTTGCTTAATCCTATACATAGTGAGTTACAAAGTGAAAATTCTTTTGAGGACAAGTGGCCAAGAAAGGAAAGCTCTTCAGAGCCTTGGGATGGATGACTGACTAACCATCACTGCCTCTCAGGAACAGACACCGAAGAGGATACAAAATAACATCAAAATTCTGGCTATGTCAAACGTACAGGGAAAGTTTGCTGAAGTCAATACAGACCACTGCTCACATCTGAACTTACTAGTGTTATGTCAGTGCTATACAAGGACATCAGAATAATCTACACAGACCTCTCCTGACAGAATCTTTCTACTAAGATGCTAAAAATGATGCCTTCTTAGAAGATGGTTATTACTAAAATTAACATGTTATCATACTTAAATTTCTGATATTATGACATTACAAGTGGTGGAAATAGCTTTTAAATAGTTTTTGAAAAACATTCTCTATGAAGAAATTTAGTGTCATGAAAATCAGAAAGTGAATTCTGATCCTCTTTCTGACTTCACATCTAACCATCTAAATTTCTCCTACTGAAACATTATTAAAAACATGACAATTACAGGCAGTCTCAAACCGAAGTACCATCTGGTACACATACAAAGTTTATGTCTGCTGCACAGGTCCGTCGAAAACCCTAGTCCACTGTTTTAAACCGGGCATATTTTTTTTTTTTCCAGAAAACAGAGTGAACCGTCAACTTTACAGAGCAGAGTGTAGCTCTCAGAGAAAGGGGAAAAAAAAAAGCGAAAAAGATTGCAAGCCTTAAGATTAAAATATGAATCAAATTCAGTGTATGGAATTGTCATCCTGACAGTATCTCTATAGCTTTAAATTCATCATTAATAAAATAATCTCAAGTTCATTATGAAAGGATAGGTAAAAATAGATTTTCTGCTAAAGTTTTGCATTTCAAATAGTGACAAATACTAAAGAATAAAGAGAACTAGTTCATGAAAGTCAATTGCAATGAACTGAGGAAATTTATTACGGCAAAACGTTAGGAAGTTACTTGTTTGGGGGCTTTTTCCACCTCTGCTTACATAAATTTCATCAGGAAACTGAATCCCAAATCATGGAACATATTTGCAGAGAAGAGATCCAGTCCTAACTGGGCTAATAACTGCTTCAAGAGTGTATCGGGGTAATCAGATAGTCTGAAAGGAGAGGATAGGAAACATCTTAAAAGCTAAAGCAGAAGGAAAACTACCCTTCAGAGTTCGAGAGAACTGCATTATGCACCTGCATGTCACTGCAACTCTAACAGAATGGGATCAAGCTTCTGATCACATAGTATAAGCCATCTTTATTTCTTTGACTGATTAGTTACAATGACATCACCTAGGGAAGTAAACTAATGGTCAGATAGGAGGTAGAAGACTAAAACAGGAACAAAATGGTGAACAGGCAACCAATTAAAGAGAAGACATCTCTCATTGTGCTGCTTAGGGAAATATCTGGCTGGAGAGTAGAGTTCTTCTACATGAGTAGTAGAAATACGTTCATTATTTTTTCTTATGAAACATGAAATGTCAATGAGGTAATGACAATACAGAATTCAATCCTTCTACACAAGATAATAGGAGGGCTTAGGGGGATAAAATAATAGTAGTGGGGTGAAATGTAATACTGAAAACATATGAAGTCATGCCACCCATAGGGAATAAACAAGAATTTGTGCTACAAGCTGAGAGTTCAGGCACAGGATATTGGTTCATCTCAGAACAATACCGATGCATTGCGACTTTAGAAAAAGATGAATGCGTTCCTGAACGTCTCAGGCTAATATAATTGTATCTTTACCACAAATACTTAGCTTTTTAATGTGAGGACAGACATTACCGGAAATACCACATAAAATTCTGGAAGAATTTAAACTGAAGTACAGCAGGCGGCTAGGACAATAATCATGGAAAGGCTGTTTGTCCTCAACCAATGACATTATCAAAATAGCCTCCTGCTAGGAATGAATACTCACTTGAGGACAAACATGCACCAAATACTTATAGCAGTGTATCCAGCCACACAACACTATGAAGTTTTCTTTTCCATGTGCAACCATGACTGCAAAAGCAGCAACAAAGTCAGCTACCAACAGGTCCATGTTACTAGTCACAGTCTTCACTAGACCTCACTATACTGGCAAAAGCTATGGCTTATAAACTTTGACCCCTCTAAACACTGTAGTTCTAACAAACACTTTGCTCTGTAGTTTGCAACAATTTAACACATTATATGCTGACCTGGATATGGGAATTTCAAATTATTGGATTCATTTGGATCAATTTAATAAGACGCTGTAGGAAAAAAACAAGGGAAAGGGAAAACAAGAAAGGGAAAGGACAGTTGAAGATGAACTGGTCTTCCAAAAAACATTTGTGAATTATTAATGAACAAATATTATCACCAAGGTATTTAAGCCTGGTCACCATTGCCCATAAACTCCTTTTAAATATAGCGGTTTCTTTCTCCCCCTTTCTTCACCCACGCACCGTTTCATACACACAGACTGTAATAAAACAAGTATCAGAGTTTCAGAAGAGCATGATAGGGTTTTAAGGGGACTCTGTTTGAGATATGGGGGATGGGACAAGACTCTCTGAAGAAGAAAGTCTTGTCTTAAGAACAGATGATTACCAAGATATGGTGAGGCTCTCCACAGCACACTGCACACAAACTATCTGGTGTTTTAAAACTCTTTTCCACTAAGTATCTTATTCTCAACACTTAACACCAACTCTTGTCTTAAAAGGTTGTCGGATCACTGTAAGACCGATTCACTAGCTGCTAAAGGAAAGAAAGATATGTACAAAAATCAGCATTTAAGAGCAGTTGATATACTGACGTGACCTACTGTAGGTCCAGGGCCCACCCTGCAAACAAGACAACAACGAAATTCTGTCCCAATTTCTGTTAGCAACCTTTGCATTTGTGAGGATTCACTCAGCAGTCAGGTATTTCAGATACAACGCAATCTCTCTTTCTCAGGTATGGTATCTCAGAGGCAATGTATGTCAAAAGAAATCCCAATTCTTTGGCCTAAATTCAAACCATCAGATGCACGATTTATTCCTGATTTCAGAGTGCTCACATCCCCACCTTGCATGAACCTATGAATATTTGGAGTGTTACAAAATATTGCTCAAAAAAAATCAAACTGAAAAGTAAACAAAATTCAATTCCATGAATTGCATGTTTAGGTCTAAGAAAGGTTTTCTGTTTGAACTTCTAATAGCTTGATTGTAACTCCAGCTAACTCTTATTTAAAAAAAAGACTTCTCAATTTCCTTCTTCTAGCATATATATGGCATATAAAAAACTCTAAGCTCTTAAACTGGGATATTTATTTTTCTCCAATGTATTATTTTACCTATGGACACATTGGCAATTGTACTGTAAAGCCTGAATGCATTTCAAAATGCATTCTAGAGATGCATAGCCTGTTGAAATACTTTTAGTTTTCAATCCTCTAATTCACAGATAAAAAATAACTGCCAGAGAATATTAATAGATACTTGACAAGAATTAAGTCAGTATTTCAACTTGGCTTAGGCTGGTGTCCATTTTTTGAAAATCTGTAGCGTTGCTACACAAAGCTAACTACATACCTTTACCATCATTATTTTCTTGATGCTGAGGCTAGATCATATCAGGAGAACTGTTTCACAGTACCTTTATAATTAAGCACTCCTCAGCCGTCCTCTTGGTGTGGATTGCTACTGCTGGTTAATCTTCAGGGGTGGGGATCTGGGGAGGCAAATTTATGAAGGAGAAAACTAGGTTACTTATCAGTAACTGGAATTCTCTGAATATATTGCCTCCACAGATCCACACTAACCCTCCCTCCTTTTGCTAGAATTAACTCACGAGTCACAATAGCTGGATAAAAATGAAGGGACTGGGCACTGTGATGCTAGAAAACCCTGTTTAAAAAAATAATCTCATGAGTCCGTTGAGGCAAATTACCCCCTTGGATACTTGCTCTAAACAACTCTAGGATTCACACACAACACATGACTTCATGAAAATGGATTTGTAGCAGTGATTATCTCAAATGTGGAATTACTGGAAAATGATCAAGCTTCTATAAACCTTCTAGCAGCACATTGGGTTTTTTTTCCCCACAAGTGAAGTGAAGTTCTTATCTGCTTCTATTGCATTAGATATATTGTAAGCATTACTAAAACCAATATACTGTTGTAATCTTCAGAGATCCCCGCCAAAGACTTTTCTTCTAGTGAGAAGACAGATAATATTTATTTGGCATGAGTAGTTAGTTCACCATAATTCCACCCTCTTCAGGGAGCACTTCCACTATCTTCCACATGTGTACTTAGAATTAATATTTGTATTATACTTAGAATACGTATTTTTTCTGAGCTAAGCCTTAAATTTTTGAGAAACATGCTTCATCCCCAATTTTCCATGGCTGTATTTCACTAACAGGTCTAATATATAATAGCTATTCCCTTTCACATCACTGCAGAAGGATAATAAAATATCCCTTTTTCTGCCAGGTCTACAAAATTATTCAAAAATCCAAGATGTGCTCTGCTTGCACTAAGGGAGACTACCTGGACCATCTTTGTTTTTATAATTTTTTTTCCATGGAATTTTTTGCTAAATCAAGGTAACAATGGGAACTAATTGTTACTAAAATAGAGAAGTGTTACCTAACTTATATTTTACTTTACTATTTCCAGGAATTTTGCATTGTCTGAAGTGTACACTTTGCGTGATTAGTGTTTGTGGTTATTTGCCTACCTTACTTTGATATCAAAATAAACATAAAATATGCTTATTTAAATGGACAAAACAAACACTGAGGGAGTTTTGAAGTGTTCAGAACACATCCCTGAATATGGATTTACAGGAATAAAGGAATGAAATATTCAAATTTTGGCTCGGAAGAGTGAAAGGTTAGGAAAACCCATCCCAAACTCTTAACTACTGAATGATTAACACACAGAAAAGAGGAATTGAGATGATTCTCCCATTGCAGTCCCTGCCAAGTTTTTCTTAGGCTTCTTCCCATCATCATGCCGTACACTTTCTCAGAGCCTTAGCTGCTGCTATTTACAGACAGCCCGTAGATGCACCTACCTAACCTTTCTCAAACCTTCCAATCCTGCCTTTGAACATCTACACAACTAAACCAAGTCCCACACTGCCAAACCCCAATTCCACACTGGAATTCCACTCCGCTTCATCAGCTATAAAGAGAGATGGTGTGACTCGCTAGAATATTGAAGTCCATGCTGTAGATGTCTGCTAATACAGAGTGAATCATAGTACCTCCTTTTTAACTCCATGGTAGAATACATTTTC
>NW_008825433.1:1624442-1676823 GCF_000699105.1 Pygoscelis adeliae | reverse complement strand
AAATACAGAATGATTTTGGGGGAAAGGGGTGGTTCTATGTCTAGAGAAATTGTACAAACACATAAAATACCAAGATTTCTAATTTTTGAATAGTGATTTCATGGCTTGCTTTGATAGACAAGAGAGACCACAACACGAAGTGGATGATGGTGCACTATGAAGTGCAGGGAAAACGACTCGTCTCAGCCTCCTACAATTGCGTCTCTCCATAAGCAGTCTGGAATTAATGAAATTGCATGACAATTGCATCTTATAACTGCAAAGGTAAGCCTTCTAAATGAAGCAAACAATTTTCAAAATTGACAGCAACATTCTAATTTAATTCAATTTTAGTAAGATTTGAAAGATTAAAAAATACTAAAGCCATACATGCTCGCAGTTATACCCTGAACAGTACTTCACTTTCAATTCATTTGGGGTAAAACACTATAGTCTAAGTTGCAGGAGAGATTTTAAAGGCTTTTTCTTTTTCATGAATATAATACAGCGAATAGACAAAGCCAGATAAAATACTGGCTCTCACGCAGACTCTCACTGAAGAATGATTTCGTGTCCAGCAGCAGCTATCAGATTTTAAATCCTATGTTACTGCAATCAGCAGGCATTATTCAGTGTGCCCGTTAGTCCTCTTTGGAGCAACAGAAGTCCTGCCTCGCGAAAGAGCTGATCGCTGGTCTTGTTTCATTCCCCTAATGTACTCCTCCTCCCAAAAGACTTTAATCCACTCCAGTTCTCTCCATGAAAGCAAAGGCCTAGACACTCCAAACACAACAGCAATTGCTGCACCCTACAAATAACAATTTTTTGCTTATTTACTTTTTTCTATTTGTTTCTTGTTCTTGTATCTTCTTACCTTTTTTTTTTGGGGGGGGGTAATGCATTTCATGTTTTTCCTACTGTTTTAGTTTTATTCTTGGTATTTTGCAGTGGTTTTTCCTATATCCTGGATTATACTTTTCTCCATTTGTCCTCATGTAGTGCTGCTTTGGCTTCTATACACTCCTCAGTCAGTATGATCGTTCCTTCTCCTTCATCATTTGGGGCTCCATCTCTATTCACTGAAACTTCCCCCCATATCTATCTGCGCTCACTCTTTGCTCAGTGGTAGTTTTTTCCTCCCTTCTCTTACAACTGTGGTCCACCTCGGCTTTTTTTTTTTAAATTTTATTTTACTTTACAGCATGTATGTTTTCACTGCACGTTGTTATAGCATGTTTTTGCATTCACTGCAAAAACAGGAAGAAGGATAAAAGAAAGTAAATTACTTCTATTAGAATCGTATTCTAGAAATGATACGATCTGCTGTTTTCTTCCTTCTCATTCTGTAGTTGGCTTGAGTCAAGCTGGATAAACTTGAAACTAAATTACAATAAAGTATGAAACAAGTTTCATGATATTGTACTTAGATAATTATTTCAAATAAGCCTGTTGTACTGATTTCTGGCTGCAGGAATGTAAATGAAGGTAATAATGAGGAACAATTTACAGCTTTACTCTATATTCTTCCACTTTGTCATTTTGCTTTTATTTTGGCTGAAATAGATTGAAGCATAACGAATTTCCAGCAGACATCTCTAAAGAGAAATTAGCAATAAAGGAAACTTTACTGGAAAGAGATTAGTAGCATTAGGATATGACGACTTCAAATGGTAATGGGGGGCATGTGGGCCTCCTTTACTCAGGCACTTCAAATCTGACTCAGTTGAGCAGCTTAGACCAGCAAGAAACAAGCGGGTGCAGTATAAAGACAGTGATGTTCCCAAAAGTCCACGCGAGTCTACATGAGCTAAAGGTAATACGCATTCTCACGTTCTTAGAGAGCCAAGATGCAACTAAACTTTTTGGACATGAAAGTACATAGGATCTCAAAATGCAGAGAACTAGCGCAGTACTTCATATTTGACCTAAAACTCCTTTCTTCTCAGTGCTCACACACTCATTTGTCCAGAGCCTTGCAAGTGCAACACATTACTTGACAGAAAAATTCTATTTCTGTCATTTTGACTGATAACCACCAAGCGATGAAGACTTCCAAGCTGTTATTTTTCTTCACTTCTTTAGAAAATAAAGGTTTCCCCTCTCTGAATGACTGAGGAGATTTTTAAGCAATCTACAATTCAAGTTATTTAACTGAAAAAAGATGACAGACAAATGATACTATTAAGTTTGCTCCAGACAGTTTGCTACTGCAAAATGAAAATAATTTCAAGCAAATCTGGCAAGAGAAATATTCCCTTGAATAGGTTCTTAAGCACTATTTAATCAGAAACACTCCGAGCAAGAACAGAGACTTCCTGGGATGTGGTATGTGTACGCGTGCAATCTGGTAATCTAGGACAGAAGAAATGATCCTTTGGAGAGATGGGTCTCCTGTGCACCGAACTGGAAGGAGGGGCTGCACGCACAGGCATAGATGATGAAATTTGCCGAGTATGTCCATCTTCTTGTTTGTGTCAAACTCCCCCATCAATTTAACAACAATGAAAAAAGAAGGAAAATCAAATTACAATGTTAAAAGCAGAACTTAACATTTCTAATTTTGTCCTTAGGAAGAACTAAGTAAGGCATGTATGCGACAGCTTGGATGCAATCTATGGAAAGTCGTCCTTGCCACGAATACAACTTGTAATCAAAGGTTTTCTTTCTGTATTACCATAATGACATTATTGCTTGCCATGTATCTACTTGTTATTAAGATGTCCTGTCCTTTACCTTATGGAAATAAAAAAATGCACGTTTCCCCAGGAAAAAAGTTAAAAGCGCCAGGACAAACCCTTTTCTTGCTCCTTAAGCAAAACACCAATCCAATCCTAAAACTCTTTAGTTTATACCAATTAAGAGTTTTATTTTGACCATTTCTACTGAGGACCCCTAAAATAGTCATATCGGTTTAGAAAATGGCTGAGAATGGGTGGACTGAAATCAAAAGAGGAGGAACGGAGTAATACTTTAGTTGTGAAAGCCTCAGAGGCTACAAGGAAGCTGCAGAACTACAATAAAATTACAAAGAGAGTTTAAACTCACTCCTAGGCTGGGCTGGCAGCCAGAGTGATACATCCTGCAGCTCAGACTAGTACTCCACAGGTGTCCTTTGTTGGGCAATTCCAAAAACCAACCTGACCTTGCTTTGTATTTCACCTGTAAACATCGAGTTCTTAAGGAAACATATACAGAAAATACATTTTTGCTGCTTCATGGATACACACAAAGTTCTCACAAGGCACAATAATTTTCCTTGGGGAAGAAATAGATGTTAAAGCCTGCACAAATCTTAACTAAAGTATTTTATATATATATAATATAAAGATAAGAATACATTATAGAAATAAAATTCTATATGGGTATGTTTGTGCATAAACAAACACACACCCCTGGCATATAATTTTCAAACATTTGTCCTGAAAACCTAAGTTTTGAGGGAAAAAAGCTAAGTTGAAAATAAGCTGTTTAGCAATAGGAGTTTTTGAAGTGCACAAACCTAGATGCTCTTAAACGCTTTACATACACAGAGGAAAAAGAAATGTGGAAGTCTTATCAGACTTCTCAAAGTCTGAACGACTATTAAGTCCCAAATCATTACCTTTTTCTACCTAGCTGTTAATTTTCCTCTGAAGTCAGACATTTTATGTTTTCCTCCAAACACATTTTAAGCAAGCAAACAAGCAACGTCAGAAATCAGGAACCTATCCTTTAAAGATGAACAACTATAAAGCGCATGCATACTAACACAACATACAGTCAACATTATGAATGGAAAAACAGCATACTGGCATTTGCACATACAGCTTGATATAAAAGGTGGAAGCCACTGTATTTTTGCATACTCACTAGTTTTGCACTGACAAATGCGGCAACCATTTTGGTCCAGTTTGAAACTATAGAGACAGTCTTTTTCAGTCAAAGTGCAGTTCACCAAAATCTCACAGGTGGGTGGACCTATTGTGATGTATGTTGGTTCTGAAGGTAAGAAAAAATAAAACAAATAAATTTGAGATTACTTGAGTATTTTCATTAAGTTCACAAAAAGGCATATACAATGCAACAGTGAAGAGAATAATTTTTAATTAATTTTGCTTCTGATTTATGAATATTCTTGGTACTTCTGAAACAATTCAAGAAACAGACTTCGTTTTGAAGTGATGCACGCTCATCACAAACAGTATAAAGCTGCATAAAATTTTCGAAATACTGAAACAGGAAAAAATATTACTTTTTTTTGTTCGGTATGAAATCAGTTTTCCTGCGTAAGCAGTTTAAAACTGAATGTAAAAATACTTATTTTACCCACTTTTCTCCAAAAGTATTTAATCAAAACTTTGTGCAGATTTGTTTACTTTAGAAACTGAACAGAGCTTTCTCCAAAGTTCAGTTGATACTACCAAGCTGCAAATCAAAGCATGTGACTCAGTAGATCAAATTTTTCTGTGTGAATAAGATCACTTCTACTGAAATTTAAAGCAGAAGACACTCTGAATACCAAAAGGGAATGTAAAATACACTGCGTGTGAAAGATCTCTGGAAACCATTTAACACGTCTATTCATTGAAAGCATCACTTCTTACAGTATACTTTGCAGTACCAGATGATGCTTTTTGAAGTTGAGGATATTATTGCCAATTATTAGGTATTTATAAACAGTATACTACTTACTTTTGAACACCATTTAAATATGTTGGAATATGAAATTTGTCTTAATAGATATGGTAGCCAGAAATATTAACATGTTTTAGTATACAAAGTTGTTAAAACAAAAGAATATCCAAAGACTTATGAAAACAAGCAACCTCAACACTGCCATCATAAAACAGGATACAGAAGGAATGAAACGTCTATTTTTTCCTAAATGACTTTTTGCTCTGTGAGACTAATTTAGTCTATCTTGTATTTTTCATAGAACTCAAGCACTTAAGAACCGACCAATTTATAGTTAGTTTAATGTTATACTGTATGTTAATAATAATACTAAGCATTATTATTTAAATTATTAACATTAAACTAAGCATTCAGGAAACAAATTGCATGACTTTTGAAGAACTATCTGTGAGCTTTTGTTTTGCTGTTTCAATTGTTTGAGTTTATCCTGTTCCTACATCTCAAGAAATGAATACTACATTCACTATATAAATTGACAAACTGTGAAAATATGGAGAAACGGTATTCAAACCATCAGGGCAGTGAACCATAATATGTTTTATACAGTTTGCACATTTTCATGGATGGGAAGTGGCCACATCTTGCCATTTCTCATCCCCAAACCACATACATTGAAAGGAAGATTTTGCCATCCTTACTTAAAGACAGCTAGTCTTTACTCTCAGACTGAGAGTAAAATACTACTCAACATTAAGTTATTAGAATTATACGCTGTTAATCAAAATAAAAATTTCTGTGCCTATCAGCTCTCTGTCTGGCAGGCAGCTTTTGCACCCATGCCTTCCAATCAAGTGAAAATTATCCCATTAGGATAATGTGCTTTTCTGCTTTCATTGTCTTTCACAATTTTCAGCTTTCATAACTTCTCCCCAGCCCCACTCTTCCCTTCACAACAGTTTATACAGTGGATGAACATTTTTAATCCTTTTTAAATTAGGTCAGCTAAGTACAGAGTTTGGAGGGAAAAACTGCATGAAAGGCACTACGGTGAAGTTAGACGACTTCAAAACTTCTGTCTCGGAGGTCACGGTCCAGATTCCTCACTTTGCTGAAAGTTTTGAAATAACATTCAAATTCCATTGCCTGTGTAATTTTTGTAGGAAAAGTAGCTAGACATATTATGCATATATAAAATACCACCAACAGCTTTGCTCAAATGCAAGCTGGAAATTTGGACAGTGGCATCTGTGTGTCTGTAGACCCCTCAAAGCACTTCTAACTGAAATGAAAACTTTTTCAGATTTTTTTCTAAGAGTTTAATATAGATTACTAGGTTGTGGGTCAAATAAAAGATTTTTAAAATTTCTGTAAATTACTCATTTCACAGCTCTGAGTTTGCACGTGTAGTATGGAAGAGTAACCATAATGAGCAGTGTATTTTAGAATCCATGGATTCCAAAACTAGACTTCTTTTAATCTCAGTGAACTCTTTGTATTTGTTTTCAAGTTCATTCAGTAAACTAAATCATATTCATGCCTAGTATCTAACATTTGCAACTTCAACAAACCATTAGTTTAGAGAACATATTGATACATATCAATAATGTAACATATTCCAGAACCTCCATTAATTAATCCCATCTGTTTAGTACTCAGAGCATATACACTAGCTTTGCAAACAAACTGATTTTTAGCATCTGGTGCCTATTCTGAAAATCTCCTTTCCTACCTCACTACATTCTCTACCCAAAATACCCTAAACATGCAGAAGACCAGAATACAACAGCTACCCTAAAGCTACATTCAGGTTACTGGCCAGCCAGCCCAAACCCTACGCTTCAAATGACAAAAAAGCCACAGTAATGCTTATACTCACTGGTAGTTAAAACCACTACAAATCATATGAATCATTAATGCTCTCCAAAGCAAAGTTCACAGACAGTAACATGAGCTGGAGAACTGAAGGAAACTGTAGCTTTACCATCTGGCTGGAGAACAGTTAGGTAAAAATATGTAGTTAAAAAACCCCACAAAAACTCCCTGAAAGCTGAAGTGGAGTTTAGTATTCATTGATCCACTCGGGTGTAAACTAAACCTAGAGAGAAACAGGACTGTGTTTCATCCCCCATCACTGAAGTTCACCTCTCAAGATAACTTCTCTTTATTTCCAGGTATAATTTAATATCTAGAAAAAAAACAAATGGATCTTTGTTATATATTTTTTGTGGTGATTTTTCAAAGCTATACTTCTGTGTTTTGATGCTCTTGTATCTTGGACACACCGAGACAACAATTTTTTGCCCCCTTGATACATCCAGTAATGTGGTATTTCTTACAAAGGACAAAATTAAACTGTCATTATATGAATTTGAAAGGTTTTTGTTAGTCCTCTATTTGTTGTGTTTTATTATTCTGTTACTTCCCACTTTTGTGTCTGCTCTCAGCATCCTCAGTGTTTCCAGACAAGCTTACAAATGTGTTTTTTCTCCCTCCTGTCCCTAAAGGTAAGCCCTGAGATACAGTAATTTTATATGCATGCCTGCTTCTCAATGAGCTGCAAGTAGAGGACAAAAGAAATAATTTCATTCCCTACCCCCACATGTGCAAAAATGCAGCCAGAAAAAAAAACAAAACAGCCCTTTTCACTTCGCTAGACAAGACTCAACAAATAAAGCCAGCTCTGCTCTGCCAGGCTTCTGGCTATTTGAATAGGCAAGCAGTAGCTAAGCTTGAAAAAGCATGTACCACCGCACGATCTGAGCTAGGCTTTCACTGCTGCTCTTGGTAGAAATGGCAGAAGAAAGATCCAGTGCACAAATGCACAGACAATGGGTGGGAAAACGGGTGCCATTCCTGTCTGTGTGCTTTACAACAGTAGAACTATACCGTAGAAAGAAAGAGAGGAAAAGAAAATAAAGAGAAAGGGATTGAAGAGAGTTTGGATGAAAACAACGGATTTTTTTAATAGAGCACAGATTTAGCTGATGTCAAGTGCTTATATATAAGGTTAAATGCAGATTTCCATTAAAACATCTTGCTTCCATATACTCCCCCTGAGCCTGATACTTTCTATGCTGAACTTTAGTGCAGAGGATTATTAATTTGCCTGCTGGAGGGTTGATAAAAATCTTTGAATTAATTTTTTACACTGCCATTTACTTAAAAATAACTTCAAAATTTTTTCAAATCCACAGTAGATATTTCAGCCACCGGTGGTCCATCAGTCTGACTGGTCCACTGAAAAATATTATGGTATGTGATCAAAACCCTCTATCTCGTTCATCCCAGCTTGAAATCAAACTGTGCATTTACAGAGAAAGAAGGGAAGACTGTGACATCCAAGTAATGCCTGGAGCTGGCTTTGTCCTTACAGAGCCTACATTAGCAATATCAACACAAAAACTGGAGCGTCACAAAAAAAAGAAGTTGGCAAGGTGGAATAACACCATATTTTCATTGATATTTTTGTATCCAGGGTACTTTTGTAATACAAACAAAACAAATCCCCAGGCCCCCCTTTTCTGCTATTTTCTGATTTTTGAGACCTCCCACTTCCATGAGTGATGTGACATAGCTTGTATTACAAAGAGCAGACGTTTTCTTCTGTTAAAAAAGTGAAACAGTATACATATACAAGAAGAACACAGGATGGTTGATCTGGTCTAGTACTGTGCCTCATGCAGAGATCTTGTTATACTTGGATAAGTATTGAGGTCTTAAGATAACGCTCAGCTGAAGTATTCAGAAATGGAGAAAAGCTGATGCATCCATGTTTCAGTGAGACCAGGGGAAAAAGAGTTTCTTAGGATTAGAATTTTATTACACACTCAGTTTGATCAATTAAAGTTACCAAAACAAAGAGAAAGAAAACTAAAATTCACCGTTGATTGTTGAAGCCCTGGAAAATAAAACAAATCAAAACAAACAAAAAAAAATCAGAGACAATTTATTGCAATCTTGTTGACTTCTGCTGTTTATCTGAATGTTAAAATTGAACCATTCACCGAAGATTTCATTTTTCCTTCTAACTTTGGAGATTTCATTCACATAATTCTTTAGTCAATTTTAAAGAGAACTAAAAAAAAAATCCCCCCCGAACCTGAATGAAAAATTATACCCATCTTCCTATCATACCCTTAGTTGTTCAAAATCTGAACTGTGGCCCTTGAATTCATATCAGAAAACAAAGAGTGATTCCACTTAACTGTACTACTGCAAAGCCACATGTATTACAAGAGCATCAAGCGTTTAGTTTTGGTTTGTGTGAAGGCCAAGAGGGACCTGTACCGGCAGGAGCACAGCCTGCAGGTGCAGGGATGCGACGCTTCCCCTCCATTTAGCACTTGTGAGCCCACAGCTGGAGTAGTGCCCAGCTTTGGGCTCCTCAGTAGAAGAGAGACACTGACAAACCCGAGTGAGTACAGCACAGGCCACCAAGCTGGTCAGGGGCTGGAGCAGGTGGTATACGAGGAGAGGCTGAGAGACCAGGACTTGTTCAGCCTGGAGAAGGAGGGGGGCATCCTACTGCTGTCTACCACTACCTAATGGGAGGGTACAAAGATGACATGGCCTGGCTCACCTTGGATGTGCTCCAGGCTAGGGTAAGAGGCAACAAACACAAGCATGAACATGGGAAATTACAACTTGATAAAAGTTGTTTTTGTTCTTTCTTTTAAACCACGTGGGTGGTCAAACTGTGGCAGAGTCCTGGAGAGGCTGTGGGATCTCCATCCTTCAGAATACTCAAAACTTAATTGGGACAAGGCCCTGAGATCCTGCTGTCACTGGACCTGCTCTGACCAGGAGGTAGGACCAGAAAATTTCTGGTGGTCCTTTCCAACTTGCATGACTCCAGAAATTTCACTTTCACACAAACTCAGGACATTTCCAGTGAAAGCAGCAATATCCTTGATGGATCCTAATCAGGGAACTGAAATCCAAAGATAAACATTCCAATTTCTGATGATTTCTGTATGCTTTTGCCAAGTACTGATTACCCTCCTTCTGCAATAAAAGTACACATTTGCCTAATACCATCTCTCTGAAATCTACTTAATGACTTAAAGAGTAGCTTTTTATTCAAGGAGCAAAATTTCTTCCAGGCAGTTATAACAGTAATTCTCTCCTTTAATCAGTCATTCTGTGTCCTCCTTTAAGTTAATACATAACCTATGCTTCACCTCTTGGCAAGGTATTTTTATTATTATTACATGAAAAACACTTAAAACAAGCTTTTTGCTTTGTTTCATTTGGAATGTAGTATTTTAACTCAAAACAAGTTTTGTTTCACGCTTTCAGTAATACCATGTGAGGGAAATACCTACTCCAAGCTTTTACAAAATTCGTTTTAAGTAGGGAAGTAACTATTGAGTTCTAAGTTTTTTCTTCTGCACCTTGTGAAATACAACATTGTTAAACACAAATGAATTTAAAAGTAAACAGGGAACTTCTACTGCTGCTTCTAATCAACTGTTAGAGATCTGGACCATCATGTATCTTAACCCGAAAGTACTAGAAATGTAAGGGGACAGGTATTTTACACTATGCAATCATTCCAGTTTTTAATTCCACTCGTAAATGTTGCCCTGTCAATACAGAAGGGAAAAAAAGCTCTCTCATGATAAAATGACTGTATTTTTCCTTGCCATAAAAGTATGACAAAAGTATGCATCAAACACCTGGGTTCAGTTACTTTGATTCAAGCACAATGATTACTCCAGCTAGGTAGACACAGGAGGTCTGATTTCTCCTCTTCATCATCTTCATCAGTGCTCCCAGCACAGCTCTATTCAGTATTACTTTATGTGCATATGCTTGAAAGCTAGCGAGTCCTGGCAACGTTTGGTGTAAAGTGTCCCAAACATATCACAATATTATTTGGAAATGCCATAATAACAAACTACAATGCAGTGTGGGTTGACAGCAGCCCATGCATATATATTCAACAAAAACAGGCAAACAGAGAACATTCTGGACCCCAAAGCTGCAAGCGTTTTATGTATGTATGTATACATGCATGTTTTTCTCGCCTTGTTGGATTTTTATATATAGATTTATCTCTATTCATATAAAAACAGTATTCCCAGCCAACTTCACACTAACAAAGAGGTTCCGATCTGCATCATAGAAACACATTTCTTCATCAAAACTATAAAATTCCAAGATCTACAGATATATCACTATATAGAGGTTGAAAATTATCTTTTGAGATCCTTCTTTGAATACCCAAAACCACCATGGATTTCATCAATTCCATTGTAAGATTGCAAACTACTGCACAAGTACCTATCTTTTACAAGGAATTTAGGAGCACAGGCTTTAAAAATTCATTGCCAAGCGAACAATTTTTACATTAGTAGACATTAAAAAAAAGTCCCCGGAACCCACCAAAATACTATTTTGTGTTTTATTTGTATTTATTCAGCATTTGTATATTGACTATTACTGGCATGCTTAAAAACAGTTTCAGATGTTTGTTTTCATAGTTACTATATAACACAAATACAGTATATTCTAATCAAGATATTTTGAGGAATTATTTGGAGAATATTGCTCATGCAACTGGAAGATAAAGTTGCCAGTGGTTTCTTCCCATGTACAAGAAGAACATTTGGAAAAAAAAAAACCACCCCCAAAAAAATGCAAAAAAGCATTTGTACTTCTGAAAGGCTAAATTACAATCAAGATAATTTCAACATACAAGTTCATACCAATAGTAACACATGAACTTTTCAAACACAGCAAACTAACTGTTACGCAGCACAATGAAGCCACCAGGCCGAAAAATAATCCTAAACTTAAATGTGAAGACTATATAGTCATAACTGTAGAATGAGAAGTGGGATTGTATGCTTCACTGCTCAGTGCTACAACTCCTCAACCTTCTCTTTCATATTCCCATCTTGTTAATGTGAACCAGTCTATAGTTTAACTAAAAACAGTCAGATGAAATAGATTAATTCCTTGTGATTATTATTATAAAGGCTGGAACATGGAAACACATTTTCAGTGTATGGCACAGGGAAGCTTTATATCCACCTGTGAGCACCACCTTGTATGTTCTCCCTACCTGTAGACCAGCAGTATTGATCACAAAAAACCCCCCTTTTCAGTATAAACCTGAAAACAAATAAAATAATTCCAAGTTCCGCCCATTGATATTTCCAATACTTTTAAAAATAATTGCCTTTTTTTTTTTTTTGAGGGACAACAGTAAGAAACTTTGTATAAAGGTCTTATTGTGCTCAGCCACAAATTCAAAAAATAATTCTCCAAAGTTTACACATTTAATTTACAATGATTTTTAACCCCAGAGAGAACAACTCATAAGGTATGAGCTGCATATAAAAGCATACATATAAAAAATGTGCTGCACATTTAGATTCTGCAGTGATTGGTCTTGGGATGTTTGGAGAAAGTGTTAGCCATGTACAGAGGATAAGCTCAAAGGAAGAGGATTCTAGAAAGTCCAGTATCTCACTGGGAGCATGAAATGAAAACCTCTTCTGGGGGAGGAAGGAAAAATGAGTCAAAATCATGCTCTACACATGGAGAAAGACCTCTGACATCAGTAATAAAGAACATGCCTGTGTTTGGGGAAAGTGAAATAGCTCCCTCTTCTGTAGTATTTTATAACTCAAACTATCTCTAAAAGGATTAAGATGTTCTGATCCTACAAAACCAGCACCAACTGACTTAAAGAAATACAGCATCAGTGCATTCAAGCATTTACTATAAAAATTAAGGAAAAAAGTGAACATCAGTCTAACTTTTTACCTAATGCTTTACATGATAACTGGCTAAAAAATGGTCCTGAAGGGTGTGCTGCTCAGCAGCCTTTCATTCGAGTCTGCATACTTGTTTGAATTTTGTCTGCTGTCCAAAAAAGTTAACTGCAGCCTACTAAGCAGGAGCATGTGTGTTTACTTAAGCTTCCTGTAAAAACATTCATATCATTCCAAGAGTGACTAAATGTTTTCCAGCCTCATAGTTCGCATTCCAGCCTTCCCCACCCCTCCAGTTCCTTACATGAAAAATATCAGTCCTGAGCAAGAGAATTTCCTTCCTGAGTTTGAAATATCTAATGTCTTGCAGGAATTTTTTTCCCAGCGTTTAGCTATCTGTGTTAACTATCAGTGTTCAACAATTCAGCATCACATAACTATTTATAAAATGTGTGCAAAGACTTAAGATGCGATAATTTTCTAATGTCACAAGTAACTCTGAAAATACATTCACTAATACCTCCAAACACATAGTTCAGTTTGGCAGGCTTTTGTTTCAAATTTTATTCATACTGTCAACCTGAAACTACTTCAATACGTATTTTTCCCTCGAAAGTAACTATTATAATACTAGACTATTTTCATTGTTGCAAACTCAAGAAGCCTCCTATGAACCAAAGCTGCATGGGGGGTGTGTGTGGTGTGTGTGTGTTTCTTTTTTGCAGTGATGCAATCAAAATACTCACAAACTTTCCACTCCCAAGATGCAAAGTTAAAAACTTTTGTCTATCGAAATCAAGTCTTCCAGTTTTCGGTTTAACAAGCATGTATACCCTTCAAATATATTTTAATGCTGATGAGACTTTTTTGACAATTTTAGGTGGAGTGACACTAAGAAATAACCACCTTTATTAAAGCAGAATCAATTAAGCCTGCCTATCAAGAAATGTCCAAACAGGTAAGAAGGCTATTCAGTTATCGTTACTAAGTGAAGATATGGCAAACACACTAAATTAGTGTGCATCTGGGGCAAATCTATGAATGCTATAGGCACTGAAAAGAATTAATTAGAGGATCCATGAAGTTCTTTATAAGCGAGACATCCTCAGCTACACTGATAGATATTCATTAGGATTCTTTGGTTATTTATCCTTTCAGTAGTTTTCCACTGAACTTAACGATCTATCATTGAAAATTAGGAAAAGGTTATTTTATACTAGTATAGTCTTCCTGACTTTCTTAAACTCGGAGAGATTTTCATTGGCAGTAGGTTTCATTATGCCCTGGATTGTGTGGTTCAACAGCCTCAGCTGCCTTGTCTAAAACTGCTATACTAAATCATGATCTGGCAAGTGTAAGCCCAATTCTCTACAGCATGGCGTTTGCATCCCTTAATTGACTTTGATGAAAAGGCTGGTTGAGAGCTACAGCGCTGCTGCTGAACAATAACTTACACTTCACGCTCTAAGGAGATCTCTGGACCCAAATCCTGCGCCGGTGAACACTGCTCACTACCACTGACTTCATCCTGAATGAATCAAATTTCTTTTCACTGGACTCTGCTGCCTGTTTTTACTTAATGAAGTGTTGGACACGCTAAAGGAACTGAACTGAATTACATCTCAGCTAGAGTTTGGAGCCCTTTATTGATGAAAATGTTAATTTCTTTTTGTGAAGATAAAGTGTCAGCCATAATGACAGCAAAGCAATGCAGGCCTTATTCATGAAAATCCTCCGAGGGGATTTTGTTTAACACTTAATTTCTCATTCACAGCTTATGCTGGCACCCTGCCACCTGTACCTGAGGGCTCTCACACAGAAGGACGTACTGCGAGATAACCAATTACTGCGTATCAGCAGACTGGGTTGCAGCTGTCCCTGTGAATAGCCAGAGCCTCTGGGAGACGCAAGGGAACGGAAGCAACCACAGGCTTCCCTAAGGGACATTTTTGACATCAGTGCCAGTGCTGAGCACTTGTATGTAATGTCTTGTTTAAAAAAAAAGAAAAAAAAAATCAGTTATTTCCATACTATCCAACCCAATATTTACTGTCTGTGAACACGACTATTACTCCAATTTGCAGATGTCTGTCCACAGATGCAGGTGGCCTGAGGGAAACATGGTTATTTCTATCACTGTAGCTTGTTTGGTATTATTCATATGGTATTATATATTGACACTAAATAGCTATTTTGAGCTCCAGTGTTCACTTTTTTTTTTGGTAAATTTTTTTAAAAATGGAATTACTACTTAAACCACACCAATTTTATTTAGAAAATAAACAACTGTTAGCCCAACAGAGAAGCAAGCAGCTCTGTAAGCAGCAGTACTAACAGAAACCTGGTTGCTGATGGATCTGGTTACCTCCAACAGGACAGGTGAACAGACCAGCTCCCATGAAGAACCTTGCGGCTAAAGAAGTGTGAGTGCATACCAAAATTTTGCAGTCCCTTATGGCACCTGAAAAATCACTTTCTCCCCTCTACCTAGCTGTCTGTTTTCACTAAATCTGTAGAAATGGGTTCTCTTTGGGACTTTGTCATGCTGCAAGCAGCCATTGGCTCTAAAACTGGGGAAAGCACAGAGGGCCAGTATGATTACCTAAGCCTTGGCTCTTAATGAGGACAGCCTAGAATACAAAGAAAGAAAAAACAGACTAAATAGATAATAGATTAAGCAAACAAAGGCAAATCCCAAAGGTCCAATATCATTACAGCACCTATAGAAGCTATATAGAAGCATCCATCAGAAGCTTAAAACTAATTCTTTGTGTTGGGTCCACAGAATGTGATGGGACTGCTTTTCCCAGCTCTCACCAGTGAAAGGAGGTGCCTGCCTTGAAAAGCTGCGTCGACTGAAGAGCTTGAGTTTGGGGACAGGCTGATGAAGGAAGGTGTTCCCCTCTACACTACACTGTCTCCATGTGCCTCTGTCTCCAGCCTCATGCCTTATCGATAACCCTTGCTTTCTGCCTTCTCCCCCCCAGACACACTTGCGCCGAATTTGCCAGCTCCCTGCTCACACTTTGGACTCTTATCTATACACCCCTTGCCCCAGCACAACCCACAGGCACTGCTCTGTTGGAAAACTGGCAAGAAGTGACAGGGGTGGACATACTGTAACAAGAGGTCTTGCCAAAAGGGCTTTGATCACTTTGATGTTTACTTAGAAAAACCCAGCAGCTATATAATGGTGAGCCACAGCCACCACTTGCATAAACACTGAAAACTACACGAATTACTATTACTGCTTTCAGTTATATATGCAATTTCCTGAGCGAATCTCCTTTCACTGAGGCTGAAAATACAAACTGCGATGCCCTGAATGCATCAAAAAGACAGTCTTAGTCACGCCATGCCACAGGAAGAGTTCTGTTTTCCTCAGCAACTATCTGCTTTCATCTAAAACACATATTCTCTCTTGCAACTCAATTCCATTCTTTATTGTCCTACCTTTTTCTGTGCAACAACCTTTTAGACACTTCAAGACTGGTACCTTCTCATTCCAACTTTATCATTTTCTCTTTAAGTTAAACCAACCCAATTCATTCAGTCTGTCTTCCTAGGACATATTTTGCAAAGCCTGGACTGTGCTCATTGCTCTCCTTCTCATTATGGTTCCACTTGATGATCTTGCAGGTCTCTTCCAACCTTAATGATTCTATGATTCTTTCAAAGGAACAATGTCCAGAAAAGGACCAAGGGCCTACTATGTCAGCTAGGGACATACCCACCCATAGGAAAGAGAACAAAAAGGATTACTTCAGGTCTTGCAAACTGTACTCTTGATCGTAATTTCAGCATGGTGTTTGCCTTCTCAAGGCTCTGTTAATCAACTTTTTCTTTCCCTTTAATCACCAGACTTCTCCTGGAGAACTGCTGTTTAACAATTACTCTGGTTCAGGACTCATGAAGAATCTCCTCCAAGCGTAGCGCGTTGTATTTTCCCTGGTTGAATTTGGTCAACATTTTCCTGCCAACTCTCTACTTTAAAACAAGCATACAAATTCATACTCTGCTCTCCAAGATGCTGGCTGTCCTTTTTAGCTTTGTTGTCTGTAGATAAAGTAAATTTAGCTTCCATCTGAGCTAGTGAAAACATCAAACAAAGCTGGACCCAGCACAGATACTAGTGGGTACCAGCTACAATGCAACTCAAGAAAGGCTGCCCACAGAACTGAAGACTAAATCCATATACAAACCCATCGTATGGGAGTGCTACACCCATATGTACCCCTGTCCTCCATATACCCACCCCATATACCACCTCCTGTCTCTTCTTCCCTGCCAATCTCCCCCAGGAGCTCCAGTGTGAAGCATCTTGAGCACCTCACTCTCCCCCTTCCACCAGCAGCATTGGTAGACAAGATTCAAGTACGGAAGGGGTGAGGGGAGCCGAATAGCTACCCTCTTCTCCAAGTCCAGCAAACCCCAGACAAGCATTCAGAAAATTATACATTTCAAACTGATTATTTGGCAGTCCAATCAACACTGGAATGTGCATCCTGTGGGCTACATATACACATACAGGATATACACTATGGATATGTATACAGCGGCATGCGAAGAAGCATTAAAAAGGGTTTACTGTGGAAAACTGATACAAATCAATTCTGTATGGTAATATTACATATCACAATTGCTACTCCTTGATCTCTAATTCAGAAAGCTGTGAATAGCTATTTCTGTGTAACTTCAGTCTCTACAGTCCTTGCACTCTGGTTTTCTCACTGTTGAGGTAAGAACACCAGGATTTTCTTCATGGGGGAGTGGGAATGTTCTGCTTGCCTGAATTTACTGTGCTCATAGGCTGAATACATTTGTGTGCCGACATACTGTGCTGATATTTCAAGAACCTGTGTTCACAGAATTTCTACTATATTATATTTGATTCTCTGAATGCAAAATTTTTTGAAAATGTAATCCAAGAAAAATTTTATCCTTATATAATGTAGCTTCAGGAATGTAAACTTATCTATGGGAATTGGTATTTCCTTTCATTTAAATTGATTATAAACCAGCCAGGAAATAACTGAATTGGCAGAATTGTAGGTGCAGCAGCATTTAGATGGAAGACAGAGCAGGGAAAGTCAGAACTGACCAATACTAATAACCATTTACTCTGGATGAGCCGCAGCCAGGCCAGATCCACAGGCAACTTTGATTAGAATTTGTCCATCAGTTTCATGTCCCACAAACCACTCTATTCTTCAACAGTCAAGCCAAAATAAATGATAGAAACATCTTTGACTAAATATTTTGTTTCACATACTGAAGCTAATATCTGACATGCTTAAAGTAAGTTCACATAATTGAAGCTGGCCGCTGGCAAGCTGCATCTTTTTTACATGAAGACAGAAGTCTGATGAGAAATAAATGCATACTTAAAAAATAGCGATAAGCATATAAAGTCTTTGCCTTATTATTCTTGATCTGAGGCCTATTTTAAACGGAAATACGGGCTTGAATTGGTCCATCAGTAACTAAATTGACAAAAATAATAGTTTTCAACAGGCATCAGTCGTCTTCCTGCTTTAGAGCTGAAGCATAATTAGGATACTAGCAGAAAAATAATTGTTTCCTACATTCTGCACTAGTCCCAAAAAAGTGAAGTCATTCATACAAAAAGTAAGAGCTATAGCTTAAGAAGTGTAACATACAATACATGTAAGAGCAGAAAAGTAAAGTATATTCATGATGAAATTGTACAATACAACTTTGGAATTACTATACATGGTCATTTTAAACTGATCTACAAACAGAACATTATTTCACTATGGTATATTCTCTGTGGATTGAACATTCTACAGCGTGAGTTGAGATGTGAGAGAGAACTGGAAGCCATTCACAAGAAAGATGTAAAATGAGGTATGTTTATCCTTACAATCACTAGTAAACTACTATCTCAAAATCACCTGCTAGGTTTACGTTAATTTTGCCCATTTATTGAACATATCACTAAGCTACACTACTTTCTCCCTTGAATCCCTTTCTCGAATAACTTGCACAGCTGAAAACATACTATATAATATCAGTGATCCCAGAACTTAGCCCACACTAGGTATGGATTTTGGTCTTCTGTGCTGAACAGTAGGAGATGCAGAAGGATGGGAAAAAAGGAGAACAGGCTAGAGAGCATAGGACAGCGGGTTTAAGCTATTAGTGCAACATTAGTAACGTTTGAGCTTCCATTCAGTCGACACTTCTGCTCATGCACTACACTGCAAAATTAAGGTTAAGCTACAGATATGCAGATTTAGTAGGGTAGTATGCAGCAAAGCATCGTATGGCTGACACTGAAGGTTTTTAATTTCTCTTAGGAAAAACTATGCCTGGAATGTGTTTCATTGCTTGTAGATCTTCACTAAACATGCTGCACATTTTTTCATTAGTAACATTAAAATCAAGGGATTGATTTGTCAGCCAGCTTCCCAGCCAGGACTTTCTTCTCCTCTGATCCCACCACCCCTGCAGGTCACTGGCGACGCAGTATCAGAAGCAGAACCTTGTCAACAGAAACAACCCTCAGGAAAATGAGTGGGACACTGATGACAAAGGGGAAGGAGCACCGACCCATGCAGCCTACCTGGTTAAGAGAACAGAGATGTCAGCTGGCTGGATGATGACAGAAACAAAACAGCATTTCGGATAGGACCATGTTGTCATTAAAACTATATAACCAAAATTCAGGACAGTATAATGTGCAAATAAAGCAATGTTTTTAAGGCCTGTCTTCCCATGGCATACATACTTCTGCAGTTCAGTCCTACTACAGGGAGAAAACCAGAGAACAGAGATCTAAGTAGCCCCTTGCCTAGTGGGTGAGCGAACAATAGCTGCATTGCAAAGAAAGCAGACAGTACTTTCTCCTACCCAGGCATCAAACCCCAAGTAGAAAAACTATTAATCTCAGATTTAAATCTTAAGACACATGATGCTTCTGACCTTGGAGGTGGGCCATAAGTCTATGGGCCATAAGTCTATGGTTAATGCACAAGTCCCTACTGCCATCAGCTCAAACATTTACTTTTTTCAAAAATAATTTAAAAATACACAGTATGCAGACAGCCAACATCTAACAGATTATTATTTTTTCCTAGTGTTCTGGGATTTTCTTAATGCAAGCTTTCAAAGAAAAATGTTAACAGATTCAGCAAGACACACAAGTCTCCTTAATTAACAAATTTCCAATCTGGTAATACCTTGATCTCTAATATACATAAATATTTTTATTCAGGCTGCTAATCGCAAGGCTTAGCAGCCTTGAGCTCGTTTGATGCCCTAAAACGTAAGTTCAAGAAGTTTACTGGTACCCTTGACTGGTTCATTTCTCAGGGATTTTTTTATTTATTATTATTTTAAGATAAATTGTTAAGTCTCAGATCCTGAAGTAATTTCTCATAGAGTCATCTGAAGCTACTTCTTGCAAACTATATTTTTTATATCTTGGGTTCTAGCATCTGAACTCACTGCTGAGTTTTAACAGTCCAGATTTTTGATCCTTGAAATATTCCCAACTCCAAATTCCTGAAATTAAATAACTTGTCATTACGGAGCACGATCATCTGTTTTGTTCGGTTTTGTTTGCTGTGGGACAGGGAAAGGAAGAAAGAAGAGAGGATTCAAGTGTGTTTTCAGGTATCCTCTGACCACTGGTACCTGAGTATGCTTAAATCCCCTCCTAGCATGAACTAAAACTACTTCCACTAATCGTTGGTTCCATCATTTATGCGATTTCATTACCCCTTGATTGTTTACTTGGCAGTATGTGCTATCAAAGAAACACCAAGTCAGATGTGATGCTTTTAAGCTTAGAATTTAGGAAGTTGCTCAAAATATCATTCAGTATTACTCTCTTCCAGATGACACACTCAAAACCAGATGACTACAATTAAGTGTACATCATACAACAGCTAACATGATAAACAAAATAACAAGTCAGATTATTTTCTGAGAAAATATAATTAAGATGACACAAGAATATCATTTAAATATTGATTCCATGGTGCTATTGTGTCAGTCTTGATCTATTTGACATAATTTGTGTAAGTATAATTTAAACACCCCTGCCCCCCAACAAAACAACTTTTATGGACTTAAGCAGTTGCTAGCCACTTCTGTTTCTAAGACTAAAAACATGTTACAGCACAGAATTACCTAACCTAGACCAGATGAGCTAACTGGTGTCCTGAAAGCACCGTGGAAGCATTAGCATGGTATGTTAATGAAGCACCAGCTTGGCTTTGTTGCAACCTTTAGTAATGAGCGATGGAAGCCTACGCTCTACCCTGTGTTTGCTTCCCACAGTTCATCATAATTATCTCAGTCTGATATAGATAAGATTTAATCCAACTATCTCTCATCCATTTTCTCCAGTCTGGAACAGGAAAACAGAGACATTTGTCTATCCTTCTCTCATTGGAGGAAAAAAACACCTCAACATACTGAAAATACTTCCATCAACCTCTCTCTCTCTGTACTACCTTCCCAAGCTTGCTCACATACATGCTAAATAACGAGGGGTGACAGCACATACTCTATGATATCCATCATGAGGGGACCACTAGGGTTTAAAAGCAGTTAACCTGCTTCCTCATCGTAAAATTAATTCAGTGCAAGTAGCAACTGTCTACAATTCACTAGCAGCTTTTATACATTATCAGACACCTTCATATCTTGTGAATTTTGGAATGAAAGAGCACCTGTAAGTAATCTTTATGCTCCTCAGATTTATCCAAGTGTCCCAGTGAACTTGGATGGATACTGCAACCCAAGAAGGGCCCCGAGACACGTGCAGTTACACAAAATTCATTTTGTTCTATCAGAGATGGAACAGGAAAAATGTAAGTGGTAGCTCACCGAGCACCCACAAGCGTTTGTACACCGTGAAGATGGCTCTGAAGACAGGTCTAGATTAACCATTTCTAAATTTAGCAATCTGGTGTTTTTCATGATGAACACCTACTCCATAAAAAGCAACTCTGACTGTACATACGTATATACAATTTAAAAAAAAAATAATTTTTTCATGTCTCACTTTGCAAATCTTCACATTTCCATTGCCAGACTAGGCAAGCATTTACCATACAGTTAAATTAAAAACTCAGTCAGTTATACAAGATATGTATTTCCACAAGGTAATGAAAACTGCATTTTAAACTCTAAAAATTAATCTATCTCCCAGATAACATCCTCTTTTGTAAGTTTCACTAAAATAATGATGTTTTATTCATACAATAATTATGCCAAATATCAAACTATATAGTGCAAAGAGATTTTTAGTTGTAACTAAACGACACTGATGAATAAGAAACCAGGAATAATCCAATTATCAGTAATACCAGCTGATGAACATTTTGATCTTTTAACTTCTCCTATACTCTTTAATAAGCTTTAAGCAAAACTAAGAGTAAAATCAGTGAACAATGGTGATCTTAAGTGACCTCTTACTATACTCTTTTGGGCCAAAAGAGTATCAGGCATTGCCACATACAGGTGTAGTTAAACCACGCTTATTTTTTCCGCCCTCACTAGTTTAGTCAGTCACAGGTAATGCTGTACCAGCTGCTTCAATCCTCCAAAATTTTAAAGTAAACCAGGAATCACCAGGTAAGCAGCAGCCATGACATACCGAAGCATAATAGAGGAAATACCAAGCTTACCTTCACAAACTGGGCAGCACTCCCCAGGGACTTTAACGGGATTTAGACAGCTCTGCCCGCAGGCCGTTGCAACGCAGTGTGGATCTCCATTGATGCACTGGCAGAAAGTACAGTCGTCCTCTCGCCAGCGGTCTCCGTGAGCTTGGATCTGACCGTTGGCATAGCAGCCAGCAGGGTTATTTACTGGATAAACTGGGTCTGAAGTGAGAGGAATTGCAAGAGAACAAGAAGTTTTATCTTCCCTTTTACACCTAACCTTTATATATGAATAACTGCAATACCGTGATTTTACATTACCTTGAAAGCGTTAAGTGCAGCCACTATCAAACCTTAAAAGAACCACAGTGTGGTATACAGTGATAAAGTAAGATAGGTAGCAACTTAGATATTTCAATATTGAAATTTACTGTCGAACAAGTTAAGTCAACTTACATTGAACATTCATAAATTCAGGTATTTTTAATTATTTCAACTCAAATTTTGTATCCAACAAGCAGATCTAGAATGGAAAGTGTATCTACAAATGGCTGGGTTACATTTTTTGAAGAGGCTTAGTTTTTGGATTTTCTGATTTTGTTCTTCCAAACAAAATGGATCTTAGATCTACTGATCCATATTTGTACCAACTTAACAAATTCTGAGGGGAACTGAAAACACCTCAATGAACCACTGAAATGAGTCCTGTCAGCATGGCACCACTATTTTATAGACGAGACCTCTGGCACATTTTCTGCTGGAACAAGGAATCTGACTTAAGCTACACCTCATCACAGTTTTGGAGATACACTAGTTTTCCTGGACAGATTATCTGGCTCAGTTTTCAATTTCATTTCAGTTGGAGCTTTTTACCCTTAAAAGCTACAAGGCCCATTTACCTGCTAGCAATCAAATTAAGACTCAGGTATCTACATAACAGAATTTGGGGGGATATACTTTACACAAGATTTCTCCTCAGGTTTCATGCAAATAAATAATGCAACTCTGTATATGCTAATTCATGACTTGAAATAAAAGCATCTTTCACCCTTCAGAAAGAACATGTTTTACTCTTCAGAAATGCAGTGAGCGACACTGATATTAATAGTAAAAATATATGCATTGCATGAATGTATGCAACTTATCATGGTGGCTAATAAAAAGATAACTGTTAGACTCAAAGCCTAAATATCTGAGAACGTACAGTAATCACATCAAGTTTTCAAAGCAAGCAATAATACAAGTTACATATTAAAGAAAATTCAATGTTTTAAAAACAATCAATACAGCTAAAAGCATTGTTTTTAGCAGACATCAAAGAAGCACGTGTCATTTACCCATAAGTCAATTTTCAGAAAGCGTTAGGTTTGAAGGATTTGGGAGAAAAGAGATGTCCTATCTAAAGGGGTGTGTGTGCAGAGAGAAAAAGGACTCTCTGAAGTTTCATCAATCCCCTTTGGAAGGAAGGCAATCCATGTTAAGTGTAGATAAAACCAGTAGCAGTGCTAATAGCTGTTGTCTTACTATAAGCCATCGTACCAGGTAGTTTATGACACTATCAAACTCTGAACATTCGGAGTGAAACTGTGCTCAACTTCTACCTCTACCTGGCATTCACTCCCATCCTGAATTTTAGTGATAGTCCCAATTTTAGCAAAATGGGTTAAGCCAACATAAAAAACAGGTGTTTGGGAAAATAAGACATTTAAAAATTAAGATGCTTCCTAATCTCTTAACTTAGCACCTTTTTTGTTCTAGGATTAGCTTGCATCTGTAATTAACTGTTTTGACCTAGCCCAAAATCAAATCATACACAAAGAAATGAAGTGAATTTTATCAGTCAACTCATGTACGGGATTCTGATTGACACAGGAATACAGAGAAAGCACAGAAAAGCCGTATAAGACTCGCGTTATTTGCAATAGTCTTTTACGTAAGTCAAAGCACAAAGTTCCTGGTACTCTTAAAAGGTCAGTAGTATTTAAAGCCATAACCTGAGCCCAGCAAATTACAATTCCTGATGCTGAGGAATCCTACAGGACTTTCAGAAAAGTCTTCCTGGAGCTAAGGCAAGAAGGGCTTGTGCCTGTACTACACAATGCACAGGAAATTTACCATTTGCCATTTTAAAATTATTGCAGAAAAGAAGCAAGCATTATATTTCTTTATATTTCTATCATCAAGAAAACATTAGTTGGAAAAAATTAATCACTGAAAATCAGTCATAAAATAATCAAATAGAGAGAGAACAGGTAGAAAAAAATGCCACCTCTTCACCAACTAGAAAAGCATGAATGGGCGGGCTGTTAAGTATACATTCTGCCCATTTAAAAGACTTACTTTGTCCATTTAGGTGTCACTTAACATAACCCAAGTTATTAAGAAAGGGATCAGAGCTTTCTTTTTTCTTTTTAAATATTTAAAGGAACCAGGAAAATAAACAACATATATCTTACTATCCAATCATTCAAAAGTGAGAAATCAGACGTCCTTGATCATAGAATCACAAAATAGTTTAGGTTGGAAGGGACCTTTAAAGGTCATCTAGTCCAATCCCCCTGCCGTGGGCAGGGACATCTTCAACTAGATCAGGTTGCTCAGAGCCCCGTCCAACCTGACCTTGAATGTTTCCAGGGATGGGGCATTCACCACCTCTCTGGGCAACCTGTGCCAGTGCTTCACCACCCTCAGCATAAAATTTTCTTCCTTATATGTAGTCTAAACATACCCTCTTTCAGTTTAAAACCATTACCCTTGTCCTGTCGCAACACGCCCTGCTAAAAAGTTTGTCCCCATCTTTCTTATAAGCCCCCTTTAAGTACTGAAAGGCCGCAATAAGGTCTCCCCAGAGCCTTCTCTTCTCCAGGCTGAACAACCCCAACTCTCTCAGCCTTTCTTCATAGCAGAGGTGTTCCATCCCCCTGAGCATTTTCGTGGCCCTCCTCTGGACCCGCTCCAACGGGTCCGTGTCTTTCTGATGCTGAGGGCTTCAGAGCTGGACACAGTACTCCAGGTGGGGTCTCACCAGAGCAGAGTAGAGGGGCAGAATCACCTCCCTTGACCTGCTGGCTTGATTTAGTGCTACAAGCCCTATCAGAAAAGCACGCAACAGAAACAAGCAAGTCAAACAGCACTGGATGATTTGATAAAAGACTCTGTAACTTGGCATCTCAGTCAGCTCAGCAGAAAATAAATCACAGCCATTACTTGAAAAAGGTTGTACTCAATGATTATAAGTCATTATCCATTTTATTCTATCTACTAAGGACCTGTCTCAAGAAGAAATTTCACCAACTCAATCCCAAAATGAAATGTTAACAGGTTTTCTTGATACTCTGATTTAAAGGTGGCAAAAAAGGAAAAATCAACTTTTAACACTGTATGATGATATGGCAGTACAATTTATTGATAAATCATAAGACAGCTGAGTATTTAAATCACCAAAGAGGTTGAAGGACATATCTAGAACTGTAAGTCCAATGTGGAAAATCAGCATCTGTATGATGATATGGCAGTAAAATTTATTGATAAATAAGACAGCTGAGTATTTAAATCACCAAAGAGGTTGAAGGACATATCTAGAACTGTAAGTCCAATGTGGAAAATCAGCATCCACATCTGCGTATGACAGAGCTGATATAGACAGCCCCGATATAGCAGATATATAGATACATTGTTTATGTATCTATATACATTGTCATAATGATTTCATAATGCCAAACCTCAGAATATTCAACATAAGTAAAAAATAGTAATTATAGGAAAAAACAGATTTCACATATTCTATAACATCAGCAGCTCATACAGCAATTTCTTCAGGAGTGGATCTATACTTCCTTAGGAAGAGTTTCACCTCATCAGATATGCCTTCTCTAAACTTTTTCAATCTGTCATTAAATGATGGTATAGCACTGAATCTCCCCCCCTCCCAACAGCTTGAAGGCTCTTAAAAGCATAGGCACAACTGTACCAGGAAAGACCAAGACGACTAGCATCCTGTCTCCAACTATAGTCAATAATGAATGTCTAGACCAGATCTTAAACACAGGGCAAGCATGGACTGGTATCTCTTCAGAATACTTAAGCCTACAGCATTTGTATTTCAACTTCTCTACATGCTAATACCATGTATCAACCTACCTGATATGAACTGATACACTAAAATATATAAAAATACAAATACTCTTTAAAGAATGACTTCCTATTTCCTACCTTACCCACTCTGATATTTCATTATCCAGATTTTGTTTTTTTAAATCTCTGAAGAAGTTTTCAATAGTTTGTAACAAAAGAAGCCATCAAAACAGTATCCTTCACTAGGCCCTGTGCTGATTGAGAAGGTCCAACTCTTACAGCTGCCTCTTTTAGACTCATTTTTATGAGGTTCTTTACTTTCATAATTCCCTGTTTGGAACGAAGCACAACTATAATGGACCATTTGGCTTATTTGCTCCTGCAAGGAGCTACAGGAATACTGAAATTAAGTATACTAAGTGTCTGAAAGTGACATTAACAATTAGATTCCCCTCCTCTTAGGAGGAGATTTGAGATTTCCAGCTTATTTTGCTTATTGGGAAGTCATTCCTAAGTTCACATTTAAACACAGGGACCAGAAGTGCTTCACAGGCCTTTGTTTATGTCGTGGCCATAACCTGACCGCAGTGGGGCAAGGCCCAAGTGCAGCGTGCCAGCCCCATCTCCCTCCGCTGGAATCCTCGTTGTATTCTGGCAGAAGACGCGTCAAATATTTTCTAGTGTAAGCAAGAGGGTCAGCATGAAATTTCCCACAGAATCCTTTTTAGGAGGACTGCAGGCCTAGCAACCACAGGAGAAGGCTGTCAAACAGGGCAAAAGAGGAAAAGAAAAACATTGAAGTCAGATTACTGCCCTAATCTTTGCCATAATTGTAGAAAGGAGAAGGTGTATACATTGCTCTAGCTGAACAGAACAAGACTGGAAGAAGCAGGCTGCAAAGCAATGGAAATGTGCCTTAGGGCCACCACTGCTGCTTTGGAGAAGCCTGTCTAAATACCTGGTGCAGAAATTAGGAAGAGTTTCTGATGTCCTTTGGGAAGAAGGCCCCCCCAGAAGTACCGCACACTTGACCATGTCTGAGGAAGTTCTGATGCAGAAGGGAAAGGAAACCCAAGGAGGTCTATATAAAAAGGGCAGAGCGTCAACATCAGAGAAGCACTGCAAGAAACAGGACAGCACGCTCGGACACAGCAAAAATGTGGAAATAAACTGAATTGAGGAGGAACCTGAAAACTTTAGAAGAACAAAATAAAGCACTTGTTTGCTCATTTGCATTGAAAAAGCAAATAATAAAAAGCAGCGGAATTAATAAGCAAACAGGATTAGAAAGACACCGTACCTTCACACACTGGGCAGCACTCTCCTTCTGGCACATAATACCTGTCGCAGTGTAGCTCACCACACTGGGCAGAGAAACAAATAGAGACTCCACCTTGGCATCGACAGAAACGACAAGCATCCATTCGAAACATGTCTCCATCATAATATTCCATGCTGTTAAATATGCAAGTTGGCTTCACTTCTGAAAGAAGAATAAGGGTTGGTTTCCTTTTTGAAAAAAAAAAAAGGGGGGGGTGGGGGAAGAATGTATTTTACAGATATTGATAAACGGGAAATAGTTAAACTCATGTTGTTACTGACAAAAACAGATATCAAGAGACAGCTGATTTTTCTTTCGTTTTTTAAACTGAAATAGTATTTATTTTTTTAAGAACATGGTGTATTTTATTGTCTGTTTCAACAATGGAAGAAAATAAAATGCTATTCAAAATTACTTCCAGAGCAATTCTTTACAATTAGAAGACTCCATGTTAAAAATTAAAATACTGAAGGAAGGTTAAGGCACTGGTATTTCTTCATAGGTGTTAAATATTTCTCATTCTGGATGACCCAGAAGCTATTTCAAATTTCAGCACATGAAGCAATAGATTTTTCTGCTTTAAGGAGAGAGTTTCTGATGTTTCTTAAGTGTAATCTTCCTTTCTGTAGGACTCAGTACACAGGTGGATAAATTGCACTAAAGCTGTCCAATCCATAGGGGTATGTTTAAAAAAAACCCAGCAAACGTATTTCATGACTGCACGATCTGTTATGCAGAACTGAATACTTCTCAGTTCAAGCAACCTGGAGCTGTACTAGTCAGCTCACATCTATACTCCCCACAGAAAATAACCTCAATTGTCATAAATATTTATGTGATCACTTTAGTGTTTCAAAAACACAAGACAACTATTTCTTGTATGCCTCCATCTACAGCAGAGCCCTAACGCATAATTAAATCCAAACTTCGTGTGAAACTAAAAGCCTCTGAAAATTCCTAAGTATTTTGGGAAGGACATTACCTAGTTCCTTCATTAGCATTAAAAAGAAAAAAAAGATCCTAAAGATGGTTTTGTTAAACCAATGAAACAGTTTGCAGATTTAACCACCTTTTTTTTATTTTTTTTTTTTTATACCGAAGAGGTTTGGTTCCAGATTATGAAGCAGATCCACACATCACGAATACATCACAAGGTCTCCTTAGGGCTTCTGACCTTGCAGTTACCCCGCACATGCGAACTTTCCTCCACCTCCACCACCTATTGTCAGCAGAGCGTATTCTGTTCAACCAGCCTAACTGACACACACACAACACTGTGCAGCTCCACAGCCCAGGGCTGAATCATTGTGACTCAAGACACTGTAGAAGAAATACTCCAAATTTATGTTCAACTATAATACACCACATTAGTCATTAGGAAATCATGACTTCACAGTCTCATCATTACATTACTGAATGACTTAAGCCTCCTCCCTTTTCCCCACTTCACAATAAACTTTTTGGGCTTCTGTGACACTAGCTCAAGATACCTGAAAACAGCTACCTGAAGTAAAACAGTATCTAGTAAACAGATGTATTTTTTTTTCAGAAGCTACGAATCTAGCAGTCTCAAAAGCCAAAGGTTCTGCAAACAGGAAGCTAATTATTTCAACAAAGTCAAAATTAAAAACATTACCAAACCGTAGATAAAACCATCACATTTCATTACAGCTGAAATAAACATAGCAAAGGAAAGAAAGGACAATTGCCTATGTTGCTGATTTCTGTAGAATACATGGAAAAGACTATTTACTTACATGTGTACTGCCTCGCCACATAGTGCTGAAAACTGTGCCCACTTTGTGGTCAGGTGATTTTTCTTTTTTGGTTAGTGCTCAATCTCACATGGGACATGAAAAATAATCTAAATGAAAATTCAGGATCTGCAGATTCCTTTCCACCCACCCCAATCCTCTTACTTTTGGGGGCTAAAAACTTTTTATCTGAGTTGCTCTTGACAATGATACAGCTTTTCTTTAAAACTCTAAAGCATTTCAGGGACTCTAGTATTTCTTTCCACATACGCTTATACTGAGCTCCAGCCTCGAGTCATTTAATATGATTGTAAAGCATTAGAATTGAAACTTGGAAGTATCCTGAGCAATGTTTGATTTTTATATGCCTGTTCTGTCTTCAAGGCATAATGTAGAAAGCAGCATTAAAAAAAAAAAAAAAAAAAGAGGAGGAAATACCACTGTGTCCGGGAAAACAGCTATGACCTCATTAGAAAGCAATTCACATAAACAAACACTTGAGAAATATTTCAAGTTTATGTAGCTCAAGCTGTTAGTCTAAAAACCTTCTCAAAAAGGAAAAAGTGCCAACAGAACTCAAAAGGCCTTTAATCCATTTGCTTCTGACTTTACTGTTTTGATTGCAGCTTTCCAGATTTTTACTGATCCCCCCCCGAAACAGTAGATCTGAATTCCTGCCTAGTTAGAAGTAGAAACATCATCTTCCATGAATTATCATTAATTTTTAAAATGTCCAAACAAGACCAAGCAAGGAACTGTAAATCCTGAAAGGAAACAGTATGGTTTAGTCCTACAATGAAAACCACCATAGAATTTCACTATACGTGTATTTTTACTTCCAGATTTATGGTAGTGTATACATTCATACTAAACTATTGACCTAAGCCTATACATCCAGCTATGAGACAAGGATTACTTTTTGTTAGAACCATATGCGAGACTGCAGTCTTCAGACTCAGTCAAGCCAAAACAAGCACTAAACAAAGAACTCTAGCTTTAGATACTCATAAAGTGGAAACCTAATGAAAGAGTGAGCACCACGCCGTGGAATTGTAACGATGCATTTCTTCCACCATGATATGCTGGAAGATTCTCAGTTCTTTCTTTCTTTCAAAAAAAGTGCTAATTTCATTGCCTTACTGATCTACGTATGCCAGCTACAAAGGAGTGAAAGAACATAAAGCTAACATTAAATAAATGCATCATTTCCTAAAGGCCAGTAACCATGAATTCACTATTCTGCCAATAAAGAGAATACTACAGGTAGACTTCTTCAAGTACCAAAGCTTCGCTGCGTGACAAAGTAATTTAGAATCATAGAATCACAGAATAGTTTGGGTTGGAAGGGACCTCTAAAGGTCATCTAGTCCAACCCCCCTGCCGTGGGCAGGGACATCTTCAACCAGATCAGGTTGCTCAGAGCCCCGTCCAACCTGACCTTGAAGGTTTCCAGGGACGGGGCATCCACCACCTCTCTGGGCAACCTGTGCCAGTGTTTCACCACCCTCAGCACAAAATTTTCTTCCTTACATCTTATATCAGTTTAAATTGACTGAACTTCATAGCACAAAGCACTTAAATGTATCCGAAACCCCAAATCCCTTTTCTGATGCAGACTACCACAATGAAACAGTGGGCATGAGACAGACACCCAGGCCATGGATTTGTGAACATGGATTCAGTGTCTGCCAGCTATCAGATAACCCAGTAATGCAAGACGGATCCAGACCAAGCACAGACATGCAACTGCCCATCTGTGAAAGGAGCCAGGACAGAGCGGGAGGTGCCCAGAACAATACAGAGTTTATACTGGCTGTGGCAGGACAGATGATATCACATCTCTGCTCCTATATAAAGTTAAGCATGACTAAGAGACTGGACTTGATTTGGCATTAAAGTTCCTGCCACAGAGTTAAATGAGAAATAGTTCTGGCACAAATTTAGCTCTACAGATCTCACAGCCACAGCCTTTCCATTCTGGGAGTGAGAGCCCTGAAAGTCAGCGTGGCAGCGAACCACACAGCTTCACACTACACAGACACAACCCGTGCTTATTTCTTAAGACCTTTATCTCCAATTTGAACACAATCTGTTTTATCAAATCAGTCTTCTAAGGTATTTTACCTTATACTTTTAAATCTAATTAAATACAGTTCTATTGGCTGAACTAGCTCAAAATAAAACTTGTTATTGAGATTTCTGTAGTTTCCCAATACTTGTGGTTTTCTTTGATTAGAGTCACGGAACAGCTCAGAAACACATGCAAGTTTGGCAATCCATCCCTTGCGAGGCAGCAATTCTGCACACGGTTATGCCGAGCACATGAGATGCTTCAGGCATCAGCTGTCTGTAGGCAAGTTTGGGCATTTTCTTTTGTAGTATCACAAATTCCAGCCCTCCTGAAGCGGAAGCGAGATTCAAAACAATTTTCTGTTGTTTACAGGATTAAAAGGTTCGTGATTCCAGCACTTCGGACATTCCTTCGGCGTACAGAAGGATTTGTACCAGACTCTTGGAAGGAACTGGGGCAAGTGCTGTGAACTTTCAATTAAATGAAAGGGAAGGAAACTGATAAACTTGAATCCTGTGGCTGTATACAGAAAAACTTTCCAGTTTCAAAAGCTGTGCTGATAGGGAGTTTAAAAAAAGAGAAGGTAGGGAGTTTAAAAAAAGAGAAGGATGCATTTCCTTGGAATTAGCCTGTAACAATGTTAAAGGACAACACACTGTATGCTTTTGTTTCCTTGCAAGAATACATAAACAAGCTAGGTAGAAAAAAAAAATATCTGCGTTCTTACTCTTCAGCTTGTACTGCTTAATGCAGTGTATTCTCTATTAACACAATTGCAGGACCATTCTGAAAGTCCTTTGGTCCTACATCTTCTAAAAAGGTCATCCAGAAACAGAGAGATCAGAATTAAAACAAACCTGTAACTATTATTTGTAAATCAATGCAGTTATTTATGCATGCGCTTATACAATTATTTATATGTACTTGCACAGCTTGAAGGAAAGAAACATTATTTTGTGGCACCTGTGGTCTGTAAAAGATATTAAGAGATACTTGGGACGCTGAGGAAAATCAAATTCAGCAATTCACCTTTAAAACAAAAATGGAAGTAATCAGATTTTTATAAGGTTTCTAGCAGAGAAAGTCCATATCATCACATTAGAGACCACTTTTATATCCAGCTGCCACAACCTATATACAGTGCCAACTTTCAACAACAGTTTTAAAAATCTTCTGTCCACCCCAGCAGCAGATCCCAATCCAGTTATCTTTAGGCAGCTTCAGAAGGCAGCTCTTGCGTAGGTTGATATACGTGTCTTTTTTACATACTGTAGACAAGACTGCGAGGTGTTCCCCATAGAGACAGAAGACTTATTTCCAAGTCACTCTATCGGATGGAGGTTGCATCACGGAAAAGAGCAGGGAAAGATCCCCCAACAGAATCAGCTCTACCTAATACATCCCTGGCTTAATCTTTTCTTTAAAACCACTGGTAATGGAGAAACTGCAACCTGCCTATTAAATGATTCCAGTTTTAACTACTGTAACTAAGCTCAAATCACAGCAAGGGTAATACAGGTTAGACAGAAACAGCAAGCAAACAGAAAGGAAGTTTTCCAAGTTTCATTAGTTTTCCCATCTTTAAGGTTTATGTCCTACTGGTTTTTACCTTCCTCCAATGTGCAAATTTGTTGCTAAGAGGGCTCATCCTGGGCGTCCCTGCCTCCATCCTCTCTTACAGATAAAATGCACACGTTTCTTTCAATTTTATTTTTTCTTCATCAGGTCATGCTTTTCAGTGTTTTGATTGTTTCTGTGGCTTTCCTGTAGGCTATCCCCCTTTTGTCTATACCTCCTTCTGGAAATTAAGCAGTGCTACTTTTTCAACATCCTGCAGTAGGTCACAGCGCTACCACAGAAAACCACCAGGACAGTCAAAGGAGGAGCCGGGGCCACCAAGGGCCATGGCTGTGCTCTAAAACCCCCAAACAGCGACAGATTTTCTCAGTAAAACCGCCAAGCAATTCTTGGAAGCAAGCCATGTTCTTCATAACAGAGGAATGCGTTTAAATCCCAGTAGTCTCTGTCAGTCTATCACAGGAGAAAATACATGCTGTGATCAGTTTAGCCCTAGGCATGTTACCAGGACACAGGCATCTGAAACAACCTCAGCACCACTAAAAGGTACTGGCACAGCCCATTATTCATTGCCAGTACATCTGTGATAAGCCTCCAGTGCATGAGAGAAGTTAAAAACTGCAGGAAGAAAGAATCCCCAAACCTGTAACACAAGGCTGTGGTTTGGCATTGTAACAGGTTTAACCATTTCTTCCATGCCTTGAGAAAAATACTTAATTCTAACCTTGTCCTCCAAAACGTTGGCAATCTTGTCCAAGTATAAGCATCTGGATATATCAGAGTCAGAACAGTACTGAAAACATTAGCGTACCAAGAAAATTCACTTTGGCAAACACATTACTACTTCACCAAAGTAAATACTAAAAGTATTGACTTTATTTTTTTTTAAACTTTTAAAACCAGACAGAACTGCACCATCTGGCATCTAATATTCTTTGTATATGACATACCACCAGTTCCACAGAACCTATCTAGCATCTTGTTTTTCATTAACTGATATCAAAGAAAGAAATGAGTTAAATAACATAAGGACAAAGTCTGAAACTGCACTACCTATTGACCAACCCTTCCACTCACAGTGAACCACTGTAAAAGCTTTGAGTTTGGTTTCACATCCAGCTGTGGTCCTGACAATTGCTACCCCTCTCTCTTTTATTTATTTATATTTTATTTATATGCATCTACAGACTGAATGTTTTTACCAGGAATTTTGGGTTGACTGGCCTTTTCACTGGCCTTCAGTTTTCTGCATCCTCCCTTCCCTCCTGTTTTAAATGTAACTGGTAATGACTTGCATTGTTTCAGATACTTTTCCCAATTTGACTACGGAGCGTATAATCCAGGTCCAGAGGATCTAAAACATCTGACTTGGTTTGGCAGACTGACGTACTTTGTCACTATACTAGACCACATTCTCACACTGCTGTGGCTGGTGATTAGCCATAATTTTCAAATACTATTCAAATGTTCTCACTGAAGAAAAAATAAGCAAACCCAGAAACCAAACCCCCACCCCACAACTACTAAATCTCTCTACCTTTTTGGCGTCAGGTTATTTTCCTTTAATATTAAACTTCCTTTTATTACTTACCAAACAGTTCATTATCTTTTGCTCCTCATAAGCTGCATTTTGCATCTTGTTATTTTTAAGCAGGTGTCTATTTAAAGTCCATGACAAAATTCGGTGGGTTTGGATGCCCAGAGAGAAATATGCAGTAATGTTTAATTAGGATCAGGACTATATTCAGTTCTCTGCTCTGGGACACGCTGTTACCTTGGTCAACTCCTTATTTCTTAAGAGCACACGGAAAATAAGTTTAACAACAGTGTAATATAAGTTCTGTCAGGATTAGTGCAATAAATAATGGGAACTCGGTGGTAATTAGCTGGTGTCTCTGAGCTCCAGCTCATTCTTCCCTCTTTAGTGAAGATTTTCCTTGCCGACCCGATATTCCCCATCAAATCCCTTCAGTACTCATTGATGCTCCCTTTAGAAACAGATGATTCTTATTTCCCTTTAGAAATAGTGGAATCACCTTTATCCTTTTCCACACCATGAGCTTAATAATGGAACTGCAATTGCTGTGAGGAGTAAGTGCATCAACAGGTGACAAGAAGTGTGATTGAAGAGGGATTTTAATCTCTGCTCCAATGCAGTACCACTGTATAGAGATGCAAGCCTGAAGAAAGCCAGGAGGCAAAGAGAAAAGAGAAATGCCTCATTTATGTCAGTGGTATCTTCTCAAATAAGGAAAAAAATTACAGTAGCAGTTACAAAACACAGGTTATGTGTCACGTCAATTATATGAGCTTGATGATTTAGGAGATCACTTCCATACCACCATGTGATCATCAGCACAGCCTGAAAAAGCAGCATAGAAAGGGTCACTGTCTTAAGTCTCAGGGGAAGTTGTCATCCTTTCTTACCCGGATCAATGCCAGTTATTTTCGTGCATGCATCAGGTACTCTCATTCTCAATGGACAGGGCAACGAAAGTCCACACCTCACCTCTGGGGGAAAGGGACATGAAGTGAGGGTCCAGAGCCACTCCTGGCAAGGACGGACTCTCAAATCACAGCCAGTATGTGGCTGTGGCAGAAAGCAGCCCGGTCCCCTCAACCCTGGACCACATGGACACATTAACGAGGACCACTCTCACGCGTGCAATTTACTATCTTTCATAAAGCAATCAGAGACCCTTTTAAAGTACTGGTTGTATTCAAGTAAACTTACTGAGAAGTGGAAGCTCTGACTGACAGAAGGAAGCAGCTGCAGAATGCTTGGTAATTGCTCTCTCAGATTTCTAAGGCACAGCTTGCAGTCAGTATGTGCTTTAGGGCAACTTACATTCAAGAGACCCATGCATCAATACCTAATTAGAGAACAGGCAAGTTTGGATACTCTCTTGTTTCCAAACACTTCCACTCTTGCTGCATGTGCAGCTTTCAATCTCTTTAGATTCACTTGTTGATGCTTGTTATTTAATGCTGAATCATTTTTTTTTTCCTTACAAGCTCTCCCATGAGAAAAGGCAGCACACCAGGATTAGTAGACACAAATCCTGGTGAGTAATATATTTTGGGTGGATCAGAAGAAACCTTGAATTAACTTATGTAAAATGCAGGATTTGGGGAAGGATTGCATCTTGGGAATCTCTTGCTCAGTTTTCCCCAAATTTATATCATATACTATCTAGTATTCTCTAAACGGAAAGCAGATTTCAGATAAGTGCAAGTAGGGAAGCTTCACGGCAATTGGAATAACCTACCTTTAAACAAAGCAATATACGCTCTCACTGAAACGTGCACTCTGTTACAATGCACTGAAACCACACAATAGGCACAACCTCATTTTCAGTTTCATATATTACAATGAAATTATTTGCTACAGATTTCCCATGTTGCCTTATTTTCTCTGGATCTACCTCACACATTTCAGGAACAAGCACATTTGACTATGGATGTAGCTTTTCCCTGAAAACTTCGCTGCTGAACACCACTATACTAATCTCCGATTCCCATATGCAACAAGCAGCGATGTATATAGCTATATCAGCTATACCTCTAGTTATACTATTTTATAGCAGCTAGAGATTTAAATTTAGCAATTCACACTTCTCTGTCTCCTTCAGGCTAAAATTCTCTTACATGCACAACCTGGGGCTTGCCCTGAGGGTCATCAAGAAAATAAGATTAGGAGAAACAGCCAGCTGTCTTCTAAGCAAAGACGACTGACAAAATCATATCACCATTGCTTTGTAAATCAGCGTTTAACAACAGTTCCAGAGAGTTGCAAGGTTTAATTTACAAATTAATCAGTAAAAACCTTTCTTCTGATGAGGAAAAAGGAGCAAGAAACTGTTAACAAAGTTGCAGCCATCACTGTTGTCTGAGCTATCATTTTGACATCCAAAGATCAGGCAGGGTGTGCTCCGGGATGGCCCAAATACTCATACTAGATAAATAATGACAGAGGAACTTCATTGCGTCAAGAGAGAACGTTGGCTTGATTCCTGCCACCATTTAAACAATACTGAATGATTTCATTTACAAAGATGCTTTCCTTCAAAATAAAGGAATCAATACATGCCTTAAAATTGACCTTTTTAATTGACTGACCTTTGGGACAAGAACCACATTCTAACTACAGTAATACTTGTGCATTAATTGTAGTGATGAATTCTTTCAACCACAGTGGTGTTTTAAAAAGCACAAATTTGTGTCTCCAGCTAGTATAACAGTTTTACGTAAAATACTCTTATCTCTGGATAGATTCATGGTGATTAAAACATCATACAGAACTACTAGAAGCATCAGCTCTTTGTAACATATTTTTTTCTTGTCACCAATGGGAAAGTTGTTCTCAGCACTTTCTAAATTATTTCCTGTAAAAAAAAATTCAAAAAGAAGCTCAACCTATACAAAGACTGAATAGCCACAGACAGTAGGTACTTAACAACAAGCTCCAATAAAATCAAAAAATGAGGAGCATTTCCAAGCAGAAGTAAACATTATTTTGGTGATAAATAATGTTTATATAATAATATAACAAACTGTGAGAAACAGCAGATTACACATGATGGGAAGCTTAAGGACACACCCAGTATAAATCTGAAGCATGAAAATAATGAGTAGCGTATTGACTTGTATATATTGCTGTATTTATAATCAAACAGGAACAACAACAACTCCACAATCTGCAGAATGACTACTGTAGAAGTTTCTCTCACCACAGATTAATATGCTTTTCTAAGACAGATTAACCAAAAGCTAGTTTGAGACAGTGCGTATTGGTAACAAAGATAACGACACAAAATCTACAGATACATCGTAGAGCTTCTAAATCAGTTTTACATTAAATCCAGGAAAAAAGTTTGTGAAAGAATGACTGATCTGTCCCAAAAATGCTGACAAACAACAAAGAGAACATACTGCAGAGTCTCTACACGACACGTATTTTGCTGCCCTTATTCATTAACTACCCCCTCAACACTGGCCAATGCTGTTGTGCAACAAGAGCAGACCTCTTTCCTACACAGTAAAGGCAGCCTCCCATACTCCCTCTGAACACGCAACTCTGCATCTATCACATTAGCACGTACTAGCAATAATTACAGAAAGCTGTCCTGCTTTATCACTCTGCACATCATTAGGGTTACCCAAATACACAATTTAGTTACCCCACAATACACAAACTGGATTTTTTGCAGTCTACATACACTTATTCATAATGGATGCCTTTATTTTAAGGTAACTCAGATGATCAGTATTATTCCTGACAGCTTTTTCCTCTGCCACCCCCCCAATAGAATTATTTAATTCTAACATTAAATAGATGTTACAGCAGTAGGAAAACTATACTAATGTGACTGTGCACATGTCCCTTTTATTCCATCCTCTTGCCCATTTTCAGAGGTTTTCAAACACAGAAGTAACTAATGGAAGCCATTGGTAACACTGATTACACAACTTCCCCACTTACCGTCTATAAACCCATTAACTTGCATTTGATTAAAACACACTCTTTAAAAAGGCATCTAATCCTAATTGGAAAGGGTGATGATAAGGAATTCAGCATCTTCCCAGCAGTTTGTGCCAACAGCTAACCACCCTCACTGCTGAGAACAGCATGTCCTAGATCTTACAGATTTGGCTCTTGTTACTTTGATAGCTTTTTTTTTTAATGAAGTGAAGAAATTGATCTAAGCCTTTCACTGTAAGATATTTCCTCCATCTGTCACTGATAACTACTATGTTTCTTCTGCACTTGTTAGTATTTCATTCCTTCTAAAAAACCAGAACTGGATATTATATTCAGCTATCAGTCTCATGAACAACATTCCCCATCTCTTCTTCATTTTAAAAACTGACAAAAGTAATGGGAAGGATTATATATATATTTGGGTTTTTTACCAGTTTGTCGTTGCACTAGACATTTTTCTAGTAAGTTCTTGTCAGAATTAGTTTTTTAGGAATTTAGAGGCTTTAGAGGTGTGGCTTGCAACATTTGTCCCTGATAGAAGAACCACCTACCTATCCTAAAATGCACTTGAAAAAACTCGAATTATAAGCAATGTATATCAAGTTCTATGACTATCCTGTCCTTTACAAATGATCTGCCACACAATGCAAACGTCACATACAGAAAACTACTCCTCATGAGTAGTTTCACAGTTGCTCCCAGCTTGTTGATAAAAATTTTTGTCATCTTCAGGATTATAACTATTTTCTTTTTCCAAAATGAAGCATCATTAATAACTGCAGCTGGAAGTTTCTCACTTCTAAATATACTTAAAGAGCTTTCAAGTCACATCATATAGCATTTTTTTTTTTTAAATCTGATTGTAGCATTAAGTAGCATAAAGACAAATGCGCTTTTTAAAAAAAACCCAAAACACAAGTATTTACTTTTCTGACCAGTTTCTCAGATTTTTTTTTTTTTTTAAAGAGGAACTTATAAAAAAAATAATTTTCATACTTGCCTGTAGTATTTTAATACTGATGTTTTAAGGACATAAAAAAGACAAAAGATTATTTTCTTCCTACAAACCTTTGTTTTCCTCCAATCTGGCCTTTCTGCTTCCCTCTCTGGCATCAACTTCCCTTCAAAAACCCCTGTTTTTTCTTCCAGTTTACTCTGTCTTCATAGGCTACTAAGGTGAAGATTAGGAATGGGAAAGCCTGAGAGGCAAAAAGAAATCCTGACCCAAAAGCAGGTTGAACCTTTGGAGTGAGTTACAGTGAGCAGCAAGGCAATGATGCACAGGGCAACAGTGCTCAGACAGTCCAAATTCATTGCTAGCTATGAAAAATGAATATAACTCCTCCTTGGAAATAGGATATGAAAATGACTAAGGACAAAAAAAAGTGGGCAATTTAAACAACTCCATCTAACACCTGATATGATATATGCTGCAACAATTTTGATAGCGGTACCCACAAATAACTTGCGGACTGAAGAGAAACAGGAATGCTAGCAAGGTGGTTTTGTACCTTTGAGACTGTTTCACACCAGCAAAGACATCGTATCAGAAATTGCCTTTCCATTTTTTCCTTAAAGTACTAAAGTAAATCCTGATTTAAACACTGCATTGAAGTGTGCCACACAGTTAAATCAAATTCAGAAATGATACTTTAACAGAATGACACGAATATGAAACAAAGGAAGATGAATATTACTTTAGTATAACAGGCAGTATATAAACAAAAATTAGGTAAGTTGCATGTATGTATCTACAATCTTATCCCAAACAGTGAAAGAATTAATTTGAAAGCTAAAGAATCTGTGACTCTTCCTGATGCAAATTCTTTTATTCATATGAAAGAAGTTAATTTTTATTTTAATTTATAGTTTATTATATGCAATGAAGAATGTAAAATAAAAGCTGTTTCAAACATATGATACATGCACCACTAAACAAAATTAAATATTGCTGAATAAATATTAATTAGTAAATACTGCACCAACATATAACTGTTTACGCTCAGAAATAATCTGAGCATGCAACCCTTCAAGAGTATTTTTCCCCTTCTATCTACCAATAGTCAAGTATCTAAGTCTCTTCCCAACTCACCATATACGCAGTTATATATGTATATATATATATATATATCACAGAGCAGTCCTGAGATATAGTCACTTGCATAACAAATTCAAGGTTTTTAAACATTTACATCAGGAAGCAAAGAATGCGAATCAGTCTATTCTTATCCTGACTCACAATTTCCAAAGGTTGTACATTCGTGTTAACAACTACTTTGCAAATGTTTCTTAAAGCGAACCCCATAGTCTAAACAGCATGCTTTTGTTTACAGTACCGCAACAAGCAGTTGCAGTGCTTAGCAACAATTTCACTTCTAAAAGGACTCTAGTGTTTGCTACTGGCAAAGGAGTACCTGAAAAACATGCAGTGAGGGAGTCTTGCTAAAACTGTAATTCCCTGGGTCACAGGGAAAAGTGGTTTAGAAATTAAAGAAACATAACAACTTACAAATGACAGTTTCCCACTGAAGTATCTTCAGTAGAACCTCCAGTTCCCTTTTACTGAATGAACCTCAAGAAAATTATATCTCTTAGGTCTTGACAACATGGTAAAAATAACCAAATGCCCAGCATCTCCCACAGACAGATAAAATCCTCCTCTCCAGGTGCAAGAGAAAGCGTCACGTACCATTGACACATTCAAAGACATCACAGCACTTGCCAGGTGTTCCATCTCCACGCGAGACTATCTGGGGAATGGAGCCTGCCTCGCACATGGGGAAACCACATAAACCAGAGAGACACTCGCATCTGAAACCAAAGAACAGTAAGGAAAACCCCATAAATAAATGAAGCCACGTATAAGGGGAAAGAATAAGCAAGAGGAAAATGGAAAGCTAGAGCACAAGTTCCAGCATTAGCATATTCATATCTTAGAATCATCTTTTATTAACCCAACAGCCAAGATAGCTTATCGACCTGAAGGTTTTTTTTAACCATCCAAACTGTTTGCTGGTCAAGCAAACAAGAAGGTGGTACTATGCAACACCAATGCTCCTCTAGTGCTGTATCTAAAGACGTAGAAAACTGTAGTTCCAGACTGTTTGAAAATAACTGTATTCTCCAGACTTGCAAAATTAGGCTTCTCCTCCAATTCCCTCTGAAAAAATCAAAATTGGTGAAACACTAACAGCAGTAACTGCACCCATTCATCAGAAGAATGTTCTCTCATTAGGAAACCATATTATACCCAGTTTTATATAGGGAATAATTAAAGAGAAAGGAAGACCATGCAGAATCGTTAAATCTAAGCCAAATGAAAATAATTGCAGGTTCTCTTTTGGTTTTTGATGGTGCTGCCCTCAGTTTGTGGAGGGGCAACCAATTACATAAGATGCCAAATAATGTGGGAGGCTAGGTATATTAAATACTGTGGTTAGTTTTAGAGATTGGATCATTCTAAAAATGGTATTTTCTCCATGTAAGTAGTACTTATTTGCTTATTTAAGAAAACAGCCTAAAGAACTGGAAGACATAAAATGTAGAAAAACAATAGTCAAATCTGTTTCCAGATTCTTTGCTTTATGATTAACATAATAGTTTAAAAGTCAAACACTTAGGACTTTTGATAAATTTACATTTAACAGAGTTCTTGCCTCGAACAACGGGCACATTACAGGCAAAGCAGCAATGATTTAATAAAATGCGAGACAAAATGAACAAAGAGAAATATGCAAATATAGGTAAGAAACGTCATGGAATAGCACTTAAATTTTTCAGTTGCAAATCACAGATTTTTTTGTAAAAAAACTTGTAGATTAATTTAGCACACTACAAATACACATGAATTTCAAAAGGAAAAAAAGAACTCAGCAGAAGATCCTGTAGTTATGAATTAAAGAAATAAAAATGAGAACTCCACTTGTTAATAACTATTTCAAATATTTTAAGTATTTCAAGACAACCCCCACACTAAACCACCCATTAGTTAGAAGCATCATCAGCACTTAATGTGTTTGGTTATTCTTTCTGCTTAAAAAACAAGAAATTTGGTTCTCCTCTACCATGCATCTCCTTAATTGCCCAACAGCCATTTCATCTCAGACCAGGGTTCAATGAATGAGGAAGAGCAACCTCTCAACAGACTGGGTTTTAATGTCGCTCCCTTTAACCTCATCAGTGTTAGATAATGTTGTCATATTCTCCACTGTAAGGTATTACTCAAAAGGAAATTTGCAAGAAGAAAAACCAGTAAAGTCAAGGAATCTCACAGAACCTTTATTATACTATCTGAAAAGGATTCTTAAAATATTGCATTATAGCAGCGTGTTACTATAAAGGGATAAATGAGTCCTTGAAAAAACAGTATTAATTATATCACATTTCACAAATAACATTAAATATGTGAAGATAAAGTGAAGCGATTTAACTCTATGTGCACATATATACTACAGTACAGTGACAGTTTTAAAACAGGCATTTCAAGGATTTTTTTGATAATATTGTGCTTACCATAACAGTAGAGGATAATGAACTAGACCAACAAAAAAGTAAGAGTACAGAAACCAAAGTTTCATTTATCATACCTTTGCTTTTGACGTTTTCTTCACCACTTATTAAATACAAAATTAATACTTAAATACAAAAAAAGGGGGAATCCAATTATTTTCTTTACTATATGCCCTTTGCCTTCAGAGATGTAGGAAGGAAAAAAACAAGGCGCATTATGGCTTCTACTACATGGGATCAAAAAACCCAATGGATTTGTGACAGCAGCTTCCCTTTAAGATGACTCTGTAAGTAATCTTACAGATTTCTGTACTAATATCTCATCTTTTGCTGCCCCAAGAGAAGGAAGATACTTATTGGGGCTGGAAAAGAAAAAAGACAACCTCTAGCAATCAGCGAAAAAGAACTTTTAGCACTGTCAGGTTCAAGGAATTTGTACCTTAACCCATCTAGCAGACGTTGCTTTGGAAGATGCTTTTCCCTTGTGAGAAGAATGAAACACAGAAATAAGCACCTACATATTACTAAAGAAGAAAGAAAAAAAGTCTTTTAGAACATATGTAACAAAAAAAAGTACAGACACAATCTGAAAGCAGTATTAAGATAAAAATACTAGGTTTCACTTCACCACCCTATACTCAACACCCAGATAATGTCTGGGAAAATAGGTAGATCAAACTTCCTGAAAATTCACGTCTTTCACAGAGAAAATGGCACACGTGATGGAAATATAGTTGCGGACCTTGATTTTCCAAGTCTCATGAGCTGAAATTACCACTCTTAGTTTTATTGCCTTCGCAACAAGCTTTTTCAGACATGCCTGTTATCTTCTCTATTCTTTGCCTCACATTCATTATCATTGATGATTTGAGTTGCAGAAGAATATTAAATGATCAGATTAATAACTTGTACTTTTCCCCTCTCGTTTTCTTCCCAGTCAACTGCTTTAAAAAAAAACAACAACCCACAACCAAAACAGAAAGCCAAACAACAACAACAAAAAAGAATCACCAGATTAAGTAACTTAAGATAGGACAATCTTCCAGAAGAACGGCTGAAAAAGATGTTTAAAAGCCTGGTGGGAGCCAGTGTTCCTTTCTGCAGAAAAGACTCCCTCTCATTCACAGTAATGAAAGCTTTGCATACTCATTCATAGTGTAAACAAACAAAACCCCACGCTCCAAAATTTTATAAATTGACTTCCCATTTGGTTAAAAAATAATCCATGCATAGAAGAATGTAAAAGTAGCAAATGTCTCAGATGGACTTTTAAATAGTCTGCATTCTTTTCAGCCAGCTCTGCTAGGAAAACCTTTGACCATCGTCCAGGCTATTAGCATGGAAAACATTGTTTTGGAGACAGAAATCTTTCAGGAAGAAACCCAAGGAATTCTGGTAGCCGAGCACGGCTGTCACACTGCCAAAACAACAACATCTGGAAATTCGGAATAAGTGATCCTGTTCTCAATAAGAGAGCAAAATGAGCTTTATAGTATCAGATTTTTCTGAAGCGCCTTTTGGAGCAGAGGGACAGATGAAAGAAGTTGTAGTCCAGCTCTATGCTCTATCACAGGCAGCTCAGCTATCCACCTGCAGGGTGTGTCTTAGCCTTGGTATTGAGCATTAGGTTGGAAGAAGTTTAGCAGGCCAGACTGTGATAGGCCTGTTGATAGTGGCCATGGTCCTTCTTAAAGTAATTTCTATAAAATTTAGCAGCTCAGACTGCTGATCAGTAAGGCACAATGTTGCTTCTGAGCTGCTCCCTCTATAACTGTAACTTGCCTAAGGAAAACAGATACAGCAGAAGTTACTACAAGGAAACCTTCCCAGAGAGAAGACAACTTTATATGTTGCCTTCTCTCTCTACACAGCCTGCAGCGACACAACCGCAGCAAATAGCATGGTGGCATCCAAAAGTTCCAAAATTAAAGGGAGGTCAGTAATGGAGGTACCGAGAAGCTGGCACTCAGTATCCGCCCCTCACACACCTTTATCAGCCAAGGCTCTAAGGAAACACGTCTCCGTAACAGCACTCAAGTCAAGTCAAAAAGAACACGCCCTTTTAACAAGGAAGAACAGTCTTGTAAGAGAGTACAATGTCCCCTAACAAGAGGGCCCAGGAAGGAAAAAAAAGGAGAATCAAACAGTCATGCAAGAGACTTCATGGAGTGCAGCCTGAAAAGGTGGTGGGATGGCCTGGAAAGAACCAAGAATCCCAAGTAGTCAGCTGTACTGAAATTTTGAAAATACAAGAGCAGCCTGACTGGTAAAAGGAATTGTCTTCAGTTCTTCAGGTTAAAAAAAGAAAAAAAGTAATAACAACAAGAATCCTAGAAATTTCAACAACTGAGCAAGGGAAACTTCAGTATATAAAGAACCAGAAACAAGACTATGTTCATTAACCAATGCTTTATAGATTGAGGAAGGTAACTGCTTCAGTAATATAAATGGCCTGATTTTTAATTTCAGTTTTTAAGTTCTTCAAAACAGAAATAATTTCATTACTTGTTTCATTTATATTTGAGGGATTTGGGGGTTTTTGTTTGTTTGTTTCTTTTATATAATTATTTTCCTTTTTCCTTTATGTCAACAAAAGTGCAAAAAGGAAAAGGAAGAAGAAGAAAAAAATAAATCAAATGGGATACTTGTAAATGACAATTTTTATTTAAAATCTAATTATCTTGGTTCATTTACTTCTGTTATTAAACAGATGAAAAGAGAGAAGGGTTTGGTTAGCCTCAGAAAACTGTTTTGATGGAAGGATCAAAAGCATTCTCCAGGCACAAGGTATAATGGCTATGAAAATAAGAACAGGCACCCTGGAAAAAAGATATAGTATCAGTGAATGGGAAGGTTGGGGTAGGGGTGTGTTGAGGAGAGGGATATTTATTTTGAGGATCAAAACAAAATTAAGTCTGAAGCACTGAGACTAGAGAAAAGCATTCCTGAAACATACATCACATTCCTGTGGAGATTTTATCACGGTCCTCCTTTCTTTCCTTGCAGGAATCTAATACAATTTGCGTTATTAGCACTTATATTACCTAAATGTCATAGAGAAACCTTGCACAGATCCGTTAATAATATAAATACTTAAGGATACTGTAAAATAAGGAATTGTCAGAAGAGAACTCCCAGCATTATCAAAGCTTGATGAACTAGAGGCAAGGAAAGGAGATTAAATGCAAGACCCTCCCTATCATCAAGCATAGGGTGTAAGAGATGACAATACAGCAAAATGATATATTAACATAGCAATCTCATGAAATCTGTGAAGGATTATGTCCACATTACTTACGCTTGAAGTCACGACGTGAGTTAAGTGGGTAAGATGATGAGTTTTAAACTGGTCAAGCTACAGCTTAAGGAATCAACCAAATGCTAGTCTTAGGAAAGATAAACTCCAGTCCTACACAGAAAGTCACGCTGCAGGCAAAGACAAAGCCATTGGGACACCTCCACTCAAGAAGTTCAGCTAGAATTTTCCTAAATCTTCGGCCATACAGACTGGAGAGTTTTCGCCCACAAGTTCAGGGTCATTGTTTTATACATTTTGCATTTTCAGTTTTAAAGATACGATTAAGCAAGTCAGTAATGAAAGCATTCCTTTTTCCTGGAAAGCTTTTAGTATTTTATTTTGGAGATCAGTAATAAACCTGTAGAAAGAGATGGCAGAAGAACTGTGGAAGTTGCATAACACTTATTATTGGACCATTTCCAAATGCTCAAAAAAGTTTTGCATCACTTCTATATGAATTGAGTCATATGGAAGTTCTTCCTAATTCTTCTTCTTCTAATTCTCCAGGGGGTTTACGTATCCAGAAATCAAAGCTAGTGTGCTCCCAAGTAAGAATTCCTTTCTAAAATTCTGGATATTGTTACAAACAGATACCCAATATAATAGTGCATTTTTCCATGAGAATAGTAATCTTTATACACAGGGGACATTTAAATATTATGAAAGGCAACTAACTAGCTTTTAATTAAAGACACTGTGAAAGGGAATGGGTTTTGTGCATCTTTTGCATATTATTAGCATCAGGAAATAGCAAACAGATGCTAAGCAAGGGAAAAAGTCATAAAATCAGCATTCACATCAAGTAGATTACCATCTTTCCAACGCTTACTAGAATCCAAAGAGTTCATTTGACTAAAAGACTTGATTTCATCCTTTGACTAATGTTAAATCAACTGTTTTGACTGATCAAAATCAAACTGGTCTGTTTCCCAGAGGGATGAGACAGGAAAAAAAGGACAGTCACAAAAAAGTCACACCACAGAACCCGTAGGCATACAACCACTGGCCAATTCCACTGACATTTCAAGTGCACTGATTTTTTCAAGTACACTGATATACGTATAGACCCTTTTGAATTCATCAGTATATGCAATAAAACACAGTACAAAACAGTCCCACCCTGCATTTTTCTCATATTTTCCCCTATCAGCTTATGTTTTTCTGTTTTGAAGATGTCTTTCATTTTTACCACTATGTACCTCAGTTACTGTCCTGGTTTCGGCTGGGATAGAGTTAATTTTCCTCCTAGTAGCTGGTACAGTGCTGTGGTTTGGAATTAGGGCAAGAATAATGTTGATAACACACTGATGTTTTAGTTGTTGCTAAGTAGTGCTTATGCTAGTCAAGGACTTGTCAGCTTCCCATGCCCTGCCAGCGAGAAGCTGGGAGGGGGCACAGCCAGGACAGCTGACCCAAACTGGCCAAAGGGATATTCCATACCATGTGACGTCATGCTCAGTATACGAACCAGGGGGAGTTGGCTGGGGGGCGGTGACCGCTGCTCGGGGACTGCCTGGGCATCGGTCGGCGGGTGATGAGCAACTGCATTGTGCATCACTTGTTCTGTATATTCTTTTTATCATCATCATTATTATTATTATTTTCCTTTCCTTTTCTGTCTTATTAAACCATCTCTATCTCAACCCACAAATTTTACTTCCTTCCCCCCCAATTCTCTCCCCCATCCCACTGTAGGGGGAGTGAGTAAACGGCTGTGTGGTGTTTAGCTGCCTGCCGGGTTAAACTACAAGTTACTCTTCCCTTAGGTTTATCAGCCTCACCCTTCATGACAGAACAAACATTTCAAAACCAAAGATAAGTTATTAGTTAACATGTCATACAAATGCTAGTTATATGGTATAATGATAATCTACTACTTTTCTTATTTCACTACTTTTTAATGAGGAATTATAAATATCTGATCCTCTTACAAAAAAACCCACAATTCCTAGAGACTTCAGGTCAAAAATCACTTATAAATAATAGTTTTGTAAGTAATTCACTAACTTCAATATTCCAGTAACTCCAAACTTTCTTACTCCGGAATGACATATCTCCCTCAAACTAAGCCATTAGGGACTCAACATAAGCAAACAACAACAACAACAAAGAAAAACAACAACAAAAATGGCAAAAAACCCCTACCAACCCTCCCTGAAACACATTGGTTTTTAAATTATCTGATTGCTTAATTTGATGTCCACTCTTTCTTCTTTGAAAGAAGAAAAAAACCCCAGTAATTATTCCATGTTTAGCTTTTCCATGCCATTCGTGGTATTAAACAGCTTTCTCATACCCCTGAAGGCAATTCTGTACAAGTTTAGGAAGGATAAATTGACTAAGACTCTGTTTGAGAACTGTTCCATGCTGTTTTCATATGAGAGAGGCCAGAAAGCAAACTGTCCAGAAGGGGCAAATATGGCCTTCCTAAAAATGTGGCAAACCATTAGATGATCATTTAGCTTCTGAATTTATTCCATTATGGACTAAATTTAAAAATGAGGCCAGAAGATTCCTCCAGAACCCCAGTGTTTCTGAAACCAAACAACTCCATTCAATTAATGAGACCTTTTCCATGTAGTGGGAATCATGTACGCAAGAACTGTAACCCTTTTCTAGAAACAAGATTCTTGAAATTCCACCAATGACATTTCAGGGAAGAGTAGTGAGAAACTACTTATTATTTTAAAATGGTCCACAACCTTCAGTTCCACTTTTTAAATATTAAGTAATTTAAGAAGGAAAAAAGGAAGCAGCGATTTGTGGCTGCTGAAGTCTGACACAATGTTTCCTGCTATTTTCTAGAGGAAACACAACTTCAAACTCTTTTGATATAACCTCAATAATGTTGATATTATCATCATCTGCTCCGAGTACTGTTGGAAACTGCTGGGAAATTCTCATGTCTACTTCCCTTCTAAAATGCAAACATCCAAGTGTTATTTCTATTGCTTTATTATGTATATGGGACTCCCTAGGCATCTGTACAGTTGTGAGTTTGAAGACAACTGTCAAAGACATTACTGATCTCTGTGATACAAACAAATTTGCCTGTTCAAGTCAGAAATTATTCTGAACTAAATCACCTATTCAATTTCCAAACAGGTTAATAGCTAATTAAGTAGAAGAAATGGAACAAAATAGAGTGGGAAGTCTTGGGGGGAGGAGAAAGAGCAATATTCAGTGTGATCAAGGTACACACTAATTCTTAGACTGACAAGTGAAAACAAAAATTTGTAACAGAAAGATATGTCTACCAGCTTATTATAAATTGAAAGAGTTCAAACACCAGCTTGCTTGTCAAGAATGCAAACAAAACCAAGTTCTACAGACACTACAATCTCATTCTACTTCTAAACATAAAACACCATCCAAAAGTAGATACAATTAAGAGTTACTTTAATTTATCTCTGTTAAAACTTCTTCTTAAGTTTAACAGTGAAGGAGTAAACATACCATTAACACAGCACTTGGTCAGACTGAAGTACTACATATACTTTTCCATAAAAACTCATACATAAAAAAGGAAGCTGCTTGCATAACTATGATCAATACTTCCTCCCCCTGTGCACACGCTGGTTGTTTGGGGTTTTTTTGCTTATGGGAAACATGCACCTTCCTTTAGGTAGCATTGTCTTGAAAGGTTTTGCAATTCAGTACTTCCTAGGAGTCGGTGGAAGAGCATGGATGTGTATTTTTAACTTACATAATACAGGTGCAAAAAGCTGATCTTATAAAAGATGCAAGCAGGGACCCCTGTATTTACAACGTCTTACAGCTGCTTCTGCATAGGATTCACACGGTATTTCTTCTGAAAACGTTTTCATGTTTCCTCTCTTGGTTAGAGGTCTCTGAAACTCAGAAGTCAGCCATCAGGCTCCAAAAATATCTTGTGTTTCAAGAGCTTCTATTCAAGTTTTACTGAGATGGCTTTAAAAAACAAACAAACAAACATCTTTTTCTAATTTGTGGACTTCAGGAAAATATGGTTGCTTGTCAAAACAACCCACATTGCGAGGCTGGACACCAAGGCAGCAATAACTATCATCACATTGAGAACAGCTGTAGTAAGAGAGGAGGAAGGGGACTGCCTGAACTTTGAATTCAGCAATTCATTACACCTCCTGGAAGACCAACATGGAGAAGATGGACACAGAGTACAGGTCACCTATAAAGTTCACACAGGTGCCCTTTTGTGAATATTACTTGCTCTTTGTGAATATTCAGTACAGTGCAGTCTGTAAACAGGACTGAATACCACTTTCTCACTTAGCAGACCTGAATGAAGAAAAATGGTTTTCCTGGGAAAAATATTTGCTGTTTCCTAACTTTTGAGGATTTCTCTTTAGAGACTAAAATACATGAAAATGCCTAAACACCTATTTCCATATATTATGAAACTTCACAACATTGCAGTGTTCTATTTAATTTAGCCTTTTCATCAACTGTTAAAACAAACAAAACCCTATTGCAAGCCTGAGCTTGACGTGCAATGGGTTCAACTGGCATCAACGTAGAGCTTTCCTGCAGTACAAAACCTGCCTCTTCAGTAAGCAACAGAGTCTCCAATTCAACACCAAGTGTTATAGTACCATGGTACTGGATGGTCAGATGTACCTGAGATGGCAAAGTGGTCTGCTAAAGTACAGGAGGAACAACTTGAGCAAGTTGGCCATGATAGCTGGAAACTGGAGTTTCTAAGATGCTGATGAAAGAACTGAAGTCATAGCAAAGCTTCTGCAGAACACTTAACATGCTTTTGTGAGACCTTTGGTCCACCTACCCAGGTTATTCAGAAGTCAAGCCCTGAACAGAAGTCCCAGGAAGATACAAATGCTTGGATTTGTATTTGGTCTTACCAGTTCCAGCTGAACTTTCCTTTAACAAGAACTGGGATCCACAACCACTTTCTCTTGGATACCATTTCTTGAGGATGAGATGGGTGGAGGAGAAGGATCTAAAATTCTAGAACAAATACAAGGGAGACCTCTGTATCAGCAAAAGTTGCTTGAGAGGTGACTGGTACAGGGGGAAAAGAGAAAAGGTTACACCTCCTGAAAAATCATGACTGCCCTCTAAAGAAGGTTGGGAAAAACGAAGTGGTGAATCCTGTACTGAACACCCAAACAACGTATCATAAAATTAAGGTCTGTCAAAGACAGGAAAACCTAAGAAAAGAATCTAGACAAACATGCAAGAATCATGTCGTATTATGATAAGGAACGACGTAGAAAAGATCTGGCCCAGCCAAGCAGCTAAGAAGAATGAACAGAAAGGGTGTACTCTACCCCTGCTATTGAGTGGGACAGATGCAAAGATAATCAGGGACTCAGAGGCCACCTCTACAGATGCTATCAGAAGAAAAACATTATCCAACTAGCTATGGTACTCTCAAATATAATGCAAATATAAATTGGTAATAGCTTGAAAGAGAACTTACAACTATAGACTTCCCAGTTATGATTCTGGTGGCTGCCATAAAATGAGAAGAACTGTGCTGGTTTATGTGTAGCTGCCACTAGGATTCCCTAGACACTGATGTAACATGAAATACAGAATATTGGCTGGTAGGTCTAGTGCCGTTACAGGTTGTGGACACAAAAGATGATACAATGACAACAGGTCCAAATATCACAAAAGGGGATGAAGTACATTAAAAGCAATTGCTTACTGGGCAAAATAATCTAGAAGGACAACAAAATCAAATAAATTTAAATGACCTCTGAAGAGGTGTGATTTTTGCATAAACAGCTGCCACAGGACCTCTGTTTCAATTCACTAACATGAAAAGACAGCATGGGTGACAACTGGTATCTACAAGTTTTCTGAAAAATAAAAGTGAAACTGCAAACGATGAATTTCTCAAATGGCATCTATGCTGTGCCTAAGAGCACAAAGTTCTATTAGAAACAAAAGACTAGAAATAGTAAAACAGGCAATTTCTTCCTTTGGAATCAAAAACAATTCAGTAACGGTATATAAAATTTAGAGACTCTCTCCAATATAAACCACTACTATTCCTTAATGTCTTTAGAATTGTTAAATAAAGCACCCTTATGTTAAAAATATTTTAGTACAGGACAGATGCAAAAAAGTGTTTTCTTAATTTAATAGATTATTCTTGATTTTTTGTGAATTTACTCTTTTTCCTACTATTTCATCCCTTGAAAGGTAATTTTACTTAATTAAATATGATAATAAAGTCTGGTTTTGTACTGTTCTAAGCTGTATTCAATTTCTATCCAAACATAGCTTAACATAAACCTTGGGTAAATAAATGATTTACTACTACATCAAAGCAATACTCGTTTTCTTGAGCTGTATAAAAGTGTAAGTACT
>NW_008825433.1:1602878-1624397 GCF_000699105.1 Pygoscelis adeliae | reverse complement strand
TCTAGGTAAAGCTTTATCCTTGGGGAAAACAAAATGCACCTATAAATTGCCCCTCCGACTCTCCAACAGGACTGAGTAGGTGATTACAATGTAAAACAATATTTTACTATACCGTCCAGAGAACTAACACTTTTGCGGGTCACTTCTTTACCATATTGCGACCAAACTGTGGCATTGCCATTCACAGTGACCCCAGATTGAGACATTTTAGCCACATATAAAGAAAAACCAACAGGGAAAAGACTATTCAAACAAAGAAGAAGAGTTCTATGACTAATTCATTTAAGAAACTTTTTCAGAGGTTTTCTTCTAAACAATAAACCTATAATCCTACTCCTTCACGCTACTCGAGGCAATTGAGAGTTTTGCATTTGCAGCACCATCCGGCTATCTGTAACTAAGCGATAGTGAATTTGGTCCGATTCAAAGAGTTCATTCACTCATCCCTCAAGCCCAAGTCTTTGGGGCTCCAATTTTGCAAGACTATCTGTAAAAAGCTCTTCTTCACTTTTCTTACATATGAAATAGTCATTGTGACTTGTATTCCTGTTTCATTTAGATTTATTAAACAGTTCACTGCTCTTAAAGTTTCTGTCTCTCTGTAACTTGTTATCTGCTTCTGTTATGCTTCATTTACATTTTTTTTTCCCTCGTCCTCCCACCACAACAAACTTGAAACTGCTTTTTTAAAGCTAAGACTCAGATACAAAATAAGCTACTGGAGATTTTCATGGATAAACATGTATTTCTGAACTTTTTCATCTAGAACATATTCAGCCTTATGGTGTGAGCTTTTTAAATATGTCAAGCAAACTTATTATTGGGATTTAGTGAACATACTCCTGGATGCATCTCTTCTCTCAGAAGAATATTATTATATCCTATATTATCAGCAAGACATTCAAGCCAGCATGTGCATGCTGCAAGAGTTCACCTCAGGAGGTAAAGGACCATGACACTGACTCATCGGGACTGATTCACCTCCAAAATCTGGGGGAGGAGGGGTGTGGGAAATGTTTTTTCTTCATTGTTAAGCAGTTTGGGGAAAGGGTTACATTTCCATTTTGTAAAAGTAAACCGTGTGAGACAATATTAATTAAAAAGCCCTATTATTTTTTAAAAAGCTAGAATCTAATACAAGGAAAAGGACTGGTGAATACCGAAGACAGAAATTGAGAAAGAAGGTGATCTAATGGTCAGATTTTTAAGGCAAGCTTAGTATCTTCAAAAGACAAAATCAAGTCTCATAAAACTGTCCCTGTCAGAGCAACATCGGTTGCTTTTAGCTGTAATTGTATCATTTAATCCTTCTCTATTCAATCCTCTACCAGTTTTCCCACTGTTTTTCTCAGAATTGATGCCAAGATAACCAGGCTTTAATTACTTAGGTTTTGTTCTTTTTAATATTGTCACAGGACTGATATCTTTCTGGTTCTCTAGAATTTTCTTGGTTTATCTGGTTTTATTAAGAGACTGACCAAGAATAGCTGAAAAAAAGATCTCCATGATAACAGAGCACTGAACAAATCTTGAACTTCCAAGATCTGTAACAGGCAACAGCAGGGAGAATGGAAGCTGGAGCAAGGGAAAAGACTATACTTAGATTACATGAAGGGAAAAAGAGCACAAAAGCAGGGGGATAAAACTAGAGCAGGAAGAAGAGACCTAGTAAAGACTAAATTTACGAAATTATTCCAGTAAAGAGAGCAGCCAGAAAGGAAAAAAGATAATCCAAAAATATTTGGTGCAAAACTACCCAAACATGCCATTTACTCCTTTGTATATAATCCTATGAAAAATGTACAAAACCATGTGAGCAATAAAGATAAGCCAACACTAATCACTGACATCAGCTCCTGTCGTTACAGTCCATTCTTCATAGAGAAAAAATTAAATAGATTTTGATAAAGATTTTTACACTTACAAAAAAATTCTCAAAGGGATCTGAAAATCTGAAGAAAATTAATTCACAACAGAAAAATCGGATACATCTGAAGATAATGGATTCTGTACACTTCACATTGGTCATCCCTTCATTAACTTTGTAACAGAAGAAGACAAACTTGCATTAACAGAACTGTGATAACATGTTCTCTGTAAGAGCTCTAATACATTTTTATTTGATAAGCTCCTTGGAGAAGAGAACATCTTTATCAAGACCAGAGACAGACCTATAATTTAGCTTTCCTAACATAATAGCTGGGAACTTAAGGCAAGTGTTTCATGACAGTCTGATGAAAGCTGAAGCAACAGTATTTTGATATTAATGCCAAATTCAGTAGGCTGTTCTGTTTGCAGTATTGCATTAGAAATCAGTGTGAAACTAAACGTAACCTCTGAATGCAAGTACAAGAACTTACGGTATCAGATATTTGTTTACTACTCCCACTTTTCCCCTGGCATTGCTAAAGGAGCTTTCAATAATATGAATGTGCATTCAAGAGCTCACTCATAAAACAAACGCCAACTTAACACCAGACTTAAGGATCTCTGTTTTCCCAGCATACCACATACAATAAACCAGCCAAGAACAAGATGTGGGACAGAAGTCAATCTGGTCCTGCTGTATGTGAAGTTGTCAGCTACTTGTTAACAGAGTCAGTGACATGCCACGCATCCTTAACCGTGATACTCTCCTTGACGCCTCTCCGATTCTGCTGGTATTAAGCCTTTATTTTAGTGGCAGTAAATGAAACAAATAACTCTTTCAAGCAATTAGAGTCCATAATCTTAACAAAAGTAGTTTCATGAAGTCGAAAGACTATGACCTTATGAAACACTATTTCTTTGCTCTTAATAAATTATTATTCTCAAATGTACATTGAAACATACAGTGCCACTTCTTTTGAGCTGAATTCTAACGATTACAAAGAGATTCAATATGGATTTAGGTGATTCTAAACTGAATCACAGTCAATGCAGTGTTAATATTTCATAATGAGTTTAGTAAGAAATTCCAAAATTAAGGAAAAACATCCGCTTTTCCAAGTGTAGAGTCATTCATAAAGTCATCCATAAAGCTGCACTTTATGTGACTTTTTCTGTAGTTTTGAAATGCAAGTCTCATGTGGGATAGAGATCCTGGCTTCAAATATAAAGCTCCAATATTTCCTCAAATGTGGTGAAACATTGAACCTGAATTCAAATGGTTTGACTTTCATGCTCCAAGTAACTGAACTTAGTTTCCCTTTCTGCTCTCTCTTTTTTCATACATATACTTCTCTTCCCTCCAACCTTGATCTAATCTTTCTTTTCTGATTATCCCCATGTCTGTGTTCCTTTATTCCCCCTTCAAGTAATACCTTTACCTACAGCACATGAATGACAGCTATGGCACTGTCTTCTTTAAGAAGCACAGCAGTATCGTAAAATCTAAATAACTAAATACATTCCTAGCAGGCATACAACGTGTAAAGCATCTATACGATCTTATTTCTGCCAGATTCAGCTTTTCTTCTTTCTTTCTCACCTACTCTATTAAAAAGTGCATTATTGCTTTAGCTGAGTTAAGGCAATCCAAAAATCTAGCAACCCACATAATAACTATATACAGCAACACAGACAAAATTAAAAATTAATGGAGGAGTGTAAGACACCTATAATTGTTTCAACCTGCCTGCAGACTTAGGACTAGGTTATGCTAATTATGTTTTTTTGCAGTTTTACAGATCAAGGAGGACAGAGCTATTAACACAAAACCCTTCAGAAATCCTGATCCAATCATAAGACTCCAGGAGCTAAGAACTCATCTATCCCAGCTCTGATCCCTTGTTAAACTCTGATCCCACTAATGCACAGCAATCTGATTTCCAAGAGGTTTCAGCACAATTCACAATTATCTAATAATTCACACGCTCTATGGCTGCTTGTACAATTGGGGTCTTTGTGGGCAGGAGATGGGAATGCTGTTTTTGTCACTCAAGTACCATGCGCACGTACAAGTACGTTTCAGACATCAGTTACAGTTAACACACAGCAAACCAACTGGTTTTATTTTTAAACGTTAGTGAAGAAAGAAAAAGATTCTTTCAAGGACATGTTTGTTCTAGGTGTTTTATTTAAGATCAGTTCCCACGGGTGCGCTACAAATAGAAAATATTTCCAACTGGTCATTTTTCTGAAGTAAATGAAGTTTTATTTTTCTCGGTACTCTACGTTTCCTGACAGAAGGAACACTGAAGTTATCATCTACAAAGAATAAGATGGATATTTTTCATTCCCTCCACCCAAGCAATAGGAGAAGGGGGGGGGGGATAAAAAAAAAAAATCAAACCACAACTTATATTAGACTGCAGAAAAATAGAACACAATTTTACTTTTGGGAAACAAAAATAATTTGGCCTATTTAGCAGTTTTTAATCCAGCAAGTTGAAACAAATTTGGAAATAAAAATCTACCATTAATCTAAATTTTCCATTGTGTCAAGGTTTGAGTGTTAATCTAAACTAAATCTAAATTTTAACCTGAGATTGCTTCTTTGACTTTATAATCTATCTTTCTGAATACTGTCCTTAGTAGTATCTTATTCTAGTTGTCTTGAACACGCTGACCTGTACTGGCAGCAATGCCAGTACAATGACTAGTTAAAATCTACAGCCTCCCATGCAATCCCAACTAGCCAGGTCAGCTCTCAACTAATATGGAATTATCATAATTCCTAGGAAGGTTAATGAGAATATGTTAAAGAATAAAAGGAGGATACTGAGAATCCATACCATGTTCTGGTCCAAAATTCAGAAAACAAAAAAAGAAAAGAAAACAACTCTGAATAAAAGAATATTTGTAGCTTTAACTGAATAAGGATAGTAAGTAATTTTTAAGTAGCAGACTACTATGTGTATTCTACAATTACAAATAAAATTTGTCACGTTTAGAAATATATTTTCAAATTCTAATAGACAGGATTACTGCGCTACATGAAGTTCTTCGCATCTCTTTTCCTGTCTTAATTTTTTTTTTTTTAATAGATATATTTTTGACTCTCCGTGCAATAAAAGACCCTCATATTTCATGGAAACAACAGTTTCAAAAAGAAGTCACCATATTAAATGTGTACCCCAAAGGGTACCCAACTGAAGATCCCTGATTCATTACACAACCTTTGCCATTTTCTACTTTCTGAATTCTTCCCAAGTTTACCGCTCCTTTACAATCTCACAAGGGGTTAGGAATATGGCAATATTGTATGGTGCGAAGACCTTCATACCAAATAAACCCACTGGTTACATCTACAAGAAATATTTTCTTTTTTGTGTAAAATGTTTTCAGTGATGGTACTTTTTGCTTGAATTCATATTTATTGGGCATATTGCTGAATCAGGTTTTGGAAAGTCTGTTGTAAAAACAGAAGCTGAAACAGCGGTGCAGAATTTTGGAACAAAACCAACTCCAAACTGTCTTATTTTTCCAAGTTGTGATAAATTATACCTACTTGAACAACAACAGAATTAAAATGCAAGCAAGTACTTGAAACTTCTTACAGTGGTCTTCCACATACAAAAAATACTTTTTTCCTTTAACTAGGTGAGATTTTCTCCGGCATTTCTGCCATCTCCATCATTTAATTCCTTACCATCAAAGACCTTCAAAAGTTTCTCAAAAGAATTTATTTTTTTAAAATTAATTGAATACATTGAAAAACAATCTAGAGGCACAAACCCCTCAAAATAAATTTAGCAAAAATCAGCTTCATGCATTTGTACTGAGAAGAATTTTCTTCTGCTTCAAAAAGATAGATTTTGTATTTCTATCAGCCTGATATACCTTTAACCTACTTAATACAGAATAAAAGATACATGAACATTTATTGCCTGTATTTATAGTACTTGAATTGTAGAGAACAAGTTAAAAACACTCAGCCAGCAAGACACCAACCTTGTGGGCAGGGTACAGCAGCCATCAGCCGTCAGCCTGACTTGGGTTTCATAGCTATCCAGTGGGCAAACAACTTGTTGAACGGGAGGACATTCGACTGTGCTGCAATCCACACTGAACACTACGGAAGAAGGGGAGAAGAAAACTCCTTTTACTCATGCTTTAGAAGTTTTTTGCAAATTACTTCATCATAAGCAACCAGTTATGCATCAGCCTTTTCATTTAAGTCAGAAAAATTATCTAATGAAAGCTTGCCCAGAATACAGAAGGACTTCCGTTCTCTTTAAGATTCACTTTTGAAAGTTATTGATTTGGGAAGAAACTGAACTAATATTAGTTAATAAAAAATTTGTAAAAGTGAGACAGGCAACCTTAAACAATCATTACACTTGTGAACAATATTAGTTACAGGAAATATATCAGGTTACTGAGAATATATTTTCACCACAGCTTTTAAAACAGTAAACAATTCATTGTTTCATTTTTTCCTGATTAAAGTCTGTTTAAGGAGTAAAATACCTGGGTTATAGGCAATACAAAAATATTAAAGATACACTATGGATTTATGCCTGCACATGTAAACTACGTTTTTAAGGATTATTCCATCAGGTTGTGTTGTTTAGGTATTTATATATGGCGAAAATGAAATGCAAATCACCAAATCCATCTGCATTAACAAGATGAAGAATCCCACAAAACTAGTAAGACTGACTGAGCTTTTTAGAAAGCAACAAATGCTTAGAAATGCAAAAAAAATCAGGCTGAATATACATTTAATTCTATGAGTCATACTCAGGAAAGTTGAAACATGTCTTTATCTTATTTGGTCCTAAATCTCCCACATTAACAAACAACACCAGTCCAAGCATTATCTATTTGCTATCCCTTATCATAATTATACTAAAAGTACAGAATAAAACATGGTTCCCTCTTTAAAGAAGTAAGCTACCTACTGACTGAGTAGGCAGGATGAACAGAACATTATCAGACTGAAAATTATACCGTACAATATCCCTGATTACTGATTAAACTTGTGCTTCAGTATTGACACTATTACGACCGCTTACTGCAGTGCTAAAGCAGCTTGGCAACGAATGCTACATCACACTTCTTGCAAGAGCTGATACCTTTCAAAGTCCCATTTTCTGTTTTCTAGTCCTACATTTTTCAGGCTTGATCCTCAGAGGTATACAGCAATTATAATTTAATTGGCCATAATGAGACATCAGTCTCAGAATTACATCTACTTAGCATATTTCATTAAGCATTTAAATGAAAGCACAAGTTCAATGAAACCAGCTTGCAGCTCATCAAGGTTAGGACCAGTAGGTTTGTCCTCAAGACCATTAACTTTCAAAGTACATGAGTATGGAAGCATCCTCTGTATAAGTGACATTCAGAATCTGCCTTTTTCCAGTTACTTGGGAAACGAAGCCATCTGCTGAATCAGAGCAACCTGACAAGTTCAAGAAGTTCTCACTGAAAAATGCACAAATTTAATTGAAGTCCATTTTGTGGAGCAATGCAGAAAGTTACTAAATTTAAAGATTCCAGTTACTCATCTCGACAATGGCAATTATCGAATTAACTTTTATATCTCTTCGTAAACATACAAAGGTACCTATTTCCCTTTAAGACGAGAATACTTAATTTTATAATATTTCACTTTAAAAAGCACTAGAGTTTTATGTTCCATTTTATTAACAAATAACACGTTTGAAACAGCTCTTCTGTAAGAAATATACATCTAGTTCCTCCATTATCACAAAAGGCATTGAGAATCATGAGCTCATCAGTATGGCCCAACGCAACCAATACGATTTGCATGAGTCTGTTGTGCCAAGTAACTACCAATGTCCAGTTTCCTAAATTTAAACTAGTAACCCTTCTACCTCCCCGGATTCAAGGACCCCTCTGCCTCCTCCCCATGTAAGCTGTCTGGGAGAAACCAGCCAACGAGTTCTACCAACAAGCTGCTACTGCACAGCTATTTCTGTGTCCATCTTTTCATACACCAGTAATGACAATGAAAGAAAAAACACAAGGAAACTCCCTAATCATGCCACCAAGTCTCAACTAAGGCGCTCGCTCTTCCTAAACAGTTTAAATTCTTTCCAGTGGTTATAGTGTGCTAGTACATGGCTTACTATCACCGAAAAGCAGCCCAAACAGTCCTTATTAAAAAAACCTAAGAAAAATTACAAACAAACCCCAAATCAAGAGCATTCAAATAGAAAATTCTCATGTTAAGTGGCTGTAGTCACTCAGTGGTTCCCCTGTTTGATTTGACTTACCCATTTTTATTTATTTTATACTGATCTCTTACTAGTTCTAGAGCACCCTCCAATTCTTGTAAGGATTAGTAGGATTTGGTGAACAAAGGGTATGCACTGAGCTTATCCATGACCCACAGAATTTTATAATCCACGCTCATACTCCACCTCAGCCTTCTCTCCAAACTGGAAGGTGTTTATTATTACATTATTAGGTTAATCATAGAACAGCTGAGGCTGGACAGGACCTCTGGAGGTCATCTGGTCCTACCCCCTTCCCAAGCCAGGACACGTAGATCTGGTTGTCCAGGACCATGTCTAGATAGCTTTTGAGTATCTCCAAGAATGGAGACTCCACCACCTCTCTGGGCAACCCGGGCCAGTGTTCGGTCACCCTCATGGTGAAAAAGTGTTTCCTGACGTTCAGAGGGAACCTCTGTTGTTTCAGTTTGTGCCCACTGCCTCTGGTCCTGCCATTGTGCACCACTGAAGAGAGCCTGGCTCCATCTTTACACCCTCCCTTCAGGTATTTATATGCAGTGATGAGAGCCCCCTGAGCCTTCTCTTCTCCAGGCTGAACAGCCCCAGCTTTCCTCACAAGAGATGAAGAGAGATAAGAGATGAAAGATATTTGAAGAAGGGAAAAAAGTTCCTCCTTTTTTTCCCTGATTTAAATGGGTTTCTCAAACTGGAAAAAAAGTATTGAGCCAAGCTTCCAGAGAAGCTGAAAATTTTGTAAGGTTATAAAACAGGCTATAATTGGATTCTTCAGTACTTAAAAAGATGTCCCCCAGATTAGCTGTACTACCGTCCTAAAAAATAAGACTGCAAACATTTGCCACTGAAATACTAGTTTTGTTTTCACATTTTGCTTTGATTCCAATAATTGCAAAGTGTACTTTTCATGAACAGGTTTATTATAAGCTGTTATTATATATTCTGTATGCTAAAAAAAATTAAAATCCTGTCTAAAAAAATTATTTTTGTCTATCCTAGAAACTTTAAGCTTTAAATATGTAGTTTGACAAATATATGTCTTCAAGAACTCATAAACATGTTGCAATTTCCTATCCAATCAACCTTTGCTTACAAGTCTTCAGGAACTTTCTCATGCACTGAATTTGTATACAGTAGCACCTGAGAGTTACCTGAGAGAACGTATCAGAAACCATACCATGGTTGCAGACCCTGACATAGCTGCAGTAATGTGCAACCTCCTTTGTAGACTACAAAACCAAAGGTCTCTGATCACGAAACTGTTAATACCTAGGTGAACATATTCTACTATAAAGTTATTTTAACACAAGTATATTAAGTTTCACCTTTACATATTATGCTGGATTTTGAAAGAATAGAATGTACAGTTCAGGGGCAAGATCTAAATAGCTAACTATGCATCTAAAGGTCCAGGATCAAGGCAGCATTTGCATCTCTGATGCAACACAGTGGCTCAGCGCAGGAAAGACTTCATATTTTTCCAGAAGTCACAGCTTTCTGAGGGTCCAGTGCAAGAGGACACAGTCGGCTTCTACAGCTGCTAAGAAGCATCACGTAACACCCTTTCCTTTCCGTTCAGATGCATTTCAACTGGTCCCTCATAAATAATGCAACGCAACATGACTACATCTGATAATGGTAGTTACACTTGCTACTCTGGGAGAAGGAGAAAGAAAGCGTGAAAGCATCTCTCCATAACAATGCAGCATCCCCTTTACACTTCTTCACACTTAAGAATGTATTAAATACAACCAGAACAGATGGCATTCTTGGACTTCCAATGCAGTTGTATCACTGTCTGAATCACTTCCTTAACTACCCTATCACAGGTATTTCCCAACATGGACCCTTGCATTTGCTGACACCCCCCCCCCCTCCATTTTTCCATCATTGTCAACTTACAAGCCCTTTCTCCAGCTCCAATAGAAATGTATGTCTAATTCTTCCCCACTCATTTTCTCCAGTCCTTTCCCAATCTCATCTCTTAAGTCCTCTCAATATCAGCTTCAAACAAAGCATCCAATAAAACAATACGTACTATTTCTGTAAGCAACGGAGAACAAAAAAATCATTAACTTTATTTCTCTCAACTATGTATAAAAACTTGATCTTAGTGACCCTTGTCCTTAGTGCAAGACTGTAAAAATTCCAGACCTGATTTTCAATGCCGAAGCCGTACCAGGGTGGAGCACAAGCTACTTCCCTGTGCATCATTACACGCTACCTACTAAATTCTGCTACTGATCTCAGACTTTCCATCAAGCCCTGACTGCACAGAACTCTCCAAAGAAATAAGCCAAACAATAACATTCTCTTTACAATTGTGTTTAAACCAAGGTTTGGTACCAGAAAAACACCCTCCATTTCAGTAAGAGTAATTTTCAGGCCATGCAGGGGTGCTGGAGAAGGTGAGTGAATGAAAGGTCTGCCAGGAAGACTGCTAGAAGAATGAAAAATGAGCAGTCTTTTCAACAGAGGTTCTCTCTAGCATGACAGAGATTTCCCAATGCTTCCCCAAGGATGTCAGAAACTAAAAGATGACAATCCCCGCCTCACCATATAAAAAAAAGAGTTAGCAATAATGGTACAACAAACATCTGTTGGATAACTGCCGAAGTAAACTATTTACCTTTCTTTATTCAGAAGTGGCAGCTAGAGTTCCTATCACAACTCCAGCAAAATACCTTTTAGATTAGATTTTAACTCCATCTTTAAATAAACAAACATGATTTTAAAAACATCACTGCTCATACTGGTTTAGATTCTTAGCAAAAGAGGCACATATACTCCCACAAATCTTGTTTCAGGTTATTTTTATTTTTACTCTTAACACATTATGCAGCTCCATTTGAGACCATTCATTCACACTATCTTTATTAAAAAAACTTATTTTTGAGAATACTTTAAGAACTGTAACTCCCAGCTTAAAACTAAATTCAGTGCTCATTCAGTAAATTCACCACACATGAATGGCCAGTTATACACAGTTCGTAGGAACAAAGCAGGTTGCTTATGGCACCAGACCACTGCTATCTCACCTCTGAGCTTAGCAACCACAGCAAAACAAAAGAGACACGACATACTTGTTCTCAGTATGTACCACAACTGTGGCGAGATGCTTGGTGGAGCAACGGGTAAGAACATTTAAGACAAATTAATCTGGAGGTTAATAGACAGGTATGACTAAGCTACTAAATTTCTTCACTATTCATTTTAACTGAATGCCAATGCCCTTAATCATTGTATTCCTAAAGTAAAGGGGGTAGAAGAGGAAGCGGATCTCAAAATGAAAGATTTTATTTTTATTCTAGCATTTAGAGTTAAGGAAACACTTCCTATTTTACTTTCAGTAACTCTGTTGCCAATCACAGTATTTGAACATATGCAGTTCTCAGCAGAAGGCTCCAAACTCAAATGCCACTGTAAACTGGAGAGCAGTGACATCTGATTTAAGGAACAGAAATAAACACAATTTATGCTTTAATTGCGCAAACACTTTATATTGGCATAAGGTGGCACTGCTATCATAGGAAGCAGTCCTCGCAGCTTCTGGCAATTTGTTTCCACCGGAAAGCCCTTGCTGGTGCAAAACCTCTACGGAGGCTGGTTAAGCAGACACGGAGGTGCAAGAGCAACAGTCTAGTAGCAGCACTCACAGAACTGAAGCTTTTAGGTCTGTGGCAAAGTATGGAAAACAGTTTTTCTCTGTTTGACATGTAAACTCCATAGACATGCTGACACTATTCAGTAAAACTAGTGACATCAGCCCCATAAGAAACTCTGCATGAACACTTATCGACCAGGCCTTATACTGTCCCTTGTCCCATTTTTTTCAGCAACATGGCATTAAAAACAGAGGAAACGTGAAACGGAGCACCGCTAGTTCAGTTCCTCTCCAACTCTTCTTTCCTACAATTCTTCATGATACCAAGTCAAACTCTGAAGATACAAGGTTTATTACCAGACTTACAATGGGCTGAATAAATATTCCTGCCATGTAAGGAGCACTATCTGACTTTACTTCACGATCACTATTTCAGCAAATCCACATAGATAATTCACATAGTGTTCATACACATACATAAAAACAGTTATATGCTACTACATATACAGTGGTACATGTATATACACGTAGAGAATAAATGGCATAAAACAGTGCAGGAGAGGCAGGATGGACTAGATTACCTCCAGAGTCATCTAGTCTTCCAATCTAAATTATTCTATAATTCTATAAGCCTATGAATATATAATCCTATTAAAACAAGATATTCCATTGCCTGTTCTTAAACAAATAAATTTATTTAAAACCACAGACAGTGGTGAACATGACGGAACAGTTCAGATGGAAAAAAACAGCAAGGTTCATGCTGACTCACAAATTTAAAAATAAAATCCCCAAACTTTCTACAAGAAAGGAAACATTAAAAAGAGATTTCATTATTTGTTTAGTCTATAATTGTCTTCGTATATCAGATACAAATTATGTTGTCTATACAAGTACAGTTTACACTCTTTGAAAACAAGGTTCCTCTGAAAACTGAAAAAAGTTCAGATTTGCAAAGATTTGCCATTAAGAAAAAAAAAAAAGAGGCCTTCTGTGCTAAGTAGGCACAGAAGTTGCCTACTAAGTTCAGTTGCCTACTAAGTTGCCTACTACTTAGTTGCCTACTAAGAAGTTGCCTAACTAAGGTGAACCTAAGTTCACCTGCTCCTTTCCCTGTCTTCCAGTCTTGTGTTGGCTTGTTTTTCCCGTTGCGATCTTCCCACTGTGTCAAACGGCACACGAAAGAAACATCTAGGCCAAAGTTATAAAAGTCAACTTGGACAGCTGCTGAAGTCTAACCTGACAAAAATGAGGCTAATGTAGTGACTAATAATTCCATATTAATAGCACTCCCTTTTTTCCCCCTAAAGCCAAGGCACTGCAACAAGTAGGGGCCCCACTTACTCCGCAGTTTAGCCATTACATCTTTCATCACCTATCGCTGCGGGGATGCACAAGAGTACCCACCTACACTCCTCATCCTCTTAGCCACTGCCAAAGAAACACACCTTCATCATCTCCCAAGGTGGGGGAGAACTCTCTGCTTTCCCTTAGCCTCTCAATTTCTAAGCCCCATTGCAAAGCCCTACATTTCCCTTAAATTCCATTAGTCTCCTTCCCCAATCTCTTCAAAGCCTCTACTCTTCTACCCTCCTAACATACATCTTCATTTTTCCACTCCATGTACCTTCACCTCTTAACTCCCTACAACAAAAAATAAACTACTTCAGAAAACAACGTAAACACAGTTACAGAAATCCACTAATGCAATAAATAATCACATACTCAATTTGAAGATTCTGTAATACTAACAAGCTGAAAACAACCTTCAAGAAGTAACCTACAAAGGTAAGTTTGGACTGAGTTATTTGCAAACTACAAGATGGGAAAGCAAGCAACAGTCGGGAGGACATGATCAGAGCTAACATTTATTTTGAGAAATAAATAAATAATCCAAAGCCAGCACGATAAAATTCAGTAAAGGCATACTTTAAGTATATATATAGGAAGAATTAAGATGTACAAACATAGTGGTTCAGTAGCAGTCATGCTACAGTAAGATCTTAGGATCACAGCATTTCACAAACTAAATAAAACTCTTGCAAAAGAGTAAGCTCTTATTTAGAATTTTGCATGAAAGACGGAAAGTAATTATTCTACAGTATTTAGTGCTGATGAAGACTAACCCAAAATAGTACTCTGCTTTTGGACACCATATTTTAAAGACATGTGGATAAACTTAAGAAAACTTAACAAGGAAGGAGTCCAAGGAAACTATACCATAAGAAATTACAGCTAATTCTAGACGAAAGATGACTAAAATTGACAAAATGTTCCAGAGCAAAAATTATTACGAAGACTTTTTCACCAACTACTCAAAATAGAGAACAAAAAGTTTGCTGAAACTTCCACACAGGCAGATTTGCACTGGATATTAGAAAAAATACAGAGAGAAGCACTAGAAGGTATAAAGACTGTACAATCTTCTTCTGTGGAGGATTTAAGAAAATGTTAAACAAGCATGGAAAAGTCACAGCTTAAGCATATTTGAACCTGTTTGCGTATAAGATTTTGGATTATACAGTTTTTATATGCCTGCTTTCATCCCTCTATTTTTATTACTCATCTTTACCAAAGCCTGGATCAAAAGGAAGAAAGAATTACGTCTTCCACTTCACCAAGAATAATAAATCACAAGAAAGGGTGATTTGTGTTCTCATGAAATGGAAAAATGGGTAAATACTGAAAATGTTGTAAAGTCTTTCACTATGCTCCTCCAAAATCCTTTTGCTCTCCAGTTTTTGATGGTCATCACTTTGTAAACTAGAGAAATCTTAAGACAGAAACCTTTATTCCCTGTCCATGCACAATATATTCCAACTATGAAAAACCTTTGTATAATCTAATCGGTATATAAAGTATGTCACTTTAACTAGTAGCATCTACAGAAACTCAATATTCTCACCAGGCTACTTTTCCCTTGTTGCTCTGTTTAAATTAATGTCTGAAGAAAAAAAGAAAGTAAAATTTATCATATTTTTTTTCTTTTTTTAATGGGTATTGCCCATATATAATAATTTTAATTTTGAAGAAGAATCAGAAGAATTTAGAGGCTATATAGGTTTTATTAGATGCAATTATAGAGGTTATTGTGCTTGTCAGTTCGAAAAAACTGAAAAATGGAAAAAAATTGTGTCCACTTTTACCTGGTTTACATTCATAGAGATCACAGCATTCCCCTGGCTTTCCTGATGCCTTAGAAACCAATATATTCAAATAGCCAGGTTGGCAAACCTTCCTCAAGCAGCCTGCAGGATTACACACACAACGGCTTGGGAGTGGACAGCATTCACCAGGAGGAGCATAGCCTTCAATCAAGATGGAATCTTCTGGACAGCGAGGAGAAAACTGGACTTCACAGCGGGCCTTGGAGCAATCGGGTTTCTCTTCTGAAAGGGAGAGAAAAAAACAGCATGCCATAAATGTCAGTAAAACACTCTACTGAAGCTGTAAAGATGAGCTCAGATAAAGCTCCCTTTCTTCTCCCTCCCCCCAAAACAATAAAAAGGAAACTGCTGCTGCTGAACTGATTAGCAAAAATTACAGAATATGCTTAAAAAAAATCTTTGCAATTGCAAGATGGCAGGTGCATTATGAAATATTTTACAAAAATTCTAATTTGTGTGCGTGAATGCTGAACCCAGACAGCCTCAAAAAACAGCAATGAAGCTTCACATTTGGCCATGACATTAAGAAACAACTTGTCATATCATGCACAGCCCTGATGTTTACACCTACACCTTCAGTTTCCTAAGACCTTCCATTATGAGCAATTGATTTTAATTGATTGCTTTATTAAACCTGAATGACCTGAACTGAGATGTCACATATTCAAAAAGCTGGTTAAAAGTTCAACAGCTAACATATTTGGAGAGTCCATACATTAGCAGAAGAGGATTTTTCCCGCACACGCTCCCAATGCTCACATTAAAAGCGTTGTTCCTATGTACTTCAATGGCTTGAACAGTAGAAAAGAAGAGGTTTGACTAGCACTAGCTACAGGCATTAGAGGTTGGAGGCACTGGCTGCAGGCACATAGCACTAAGAAAAGGAATACTGAGGAGCAAGGTCAACAAGCTGGTGGGAACGGTGACAAGCTAGACAAACACTGAGATCAGACAAAGAGAGAATGAAGACACAGAAGAAGGTTCTTTGACAACTAGGTAACGCTTCCAAAACTTGGAAAAGAAGTCCAGATTCCCCATTCTCAAAAAAAACCAATCTTAATTCTGGCAAAAATGTTGTGTCATGCCCTCCAACGATTAAGCCACACTGGGAAAAATCAGGCCACTCCCGTGACTGATTTACTCCGTAATGCAAACAGTGAGAAGCTTGCTCATATCCAAGAGGGTATCACTTTGCTCAATATACCTGAGCACTGTTAAAACACAAGTGGATTCAAGACACTCAGAAGAGCAGTATCTTTTGGTCAACAGGACATGGTGACTTAAGTGTTCGGAGGCAATGCAGGGAGCCTTCCCAGGCCTGACCAGAAAAAAATCCCACAGCAACAGAAAACCAAGACCTGAATTTATAAACTGTTTGTACCACTCCTTGGTTATTTGCAAGTGTGTAAACTAGATGGTTCTGCTACAAACGTCACTATTACCCCTACAAAATTTATCAACTACTTTGCTTGTTGTCATTGAAGTTAGACGCAGAATAGTAGAAACAAGTAAAAACAACACTAACTTTATTAATCTGATGTTTAAGCTACTGCCATTTAAAAAATTAATCTCTAGTGATAATTTCAGTGACTGAATAAGACATATCAAATATGAGCAACTCTGATATAAAAATCAAGAATATCTTCTCCAAGATATTAGTAACTCACTGTTTTTGGAGTTACTGAAGTTACTGGATATTGTGTTTGGTTGGGGTTTTTTTTTGTTTTTTAAACTAAAAGCAACACAGCAAATATATAATTCTGCTTCCAAACACACACTGAATGTCAATAACAGCAATATTTTTTTTTCCCAGAGGATCATTTTTACACTTAATTTTAGTATGTTCTTTGGAATTCTAGGTCATACTGAAGAATCAAAGCAGTATTGCTTGCCTATATGGTTGATTTGCTAACTGTGCTCTAGTTTCATTTAAACATAGAGGGATATAAAGCCTAGACATATAAGTGCTTAGAAAAATATTAATCTAGGTCTTAGCACTAGTAATTGCAAAAGGAAATAATGAATATAAACATTTGCCTCAATTTTAGTTGGCAAATATAGCAAAACAGAATCAAAAAATAAGTACATGAAGGAAATACGTGTAAAAGTACTTTGTATTTTTTCTTACAAACAGAGATTACTAACTTAAATGTGATACTAGATAGTGTCGTAACTCTTTTCTTACAGTTAAAAACCCCACTGTTCCCATCTATCTTTAAAATAGCCTAGGCTGGATACGTACTTTGCCTAGAATTTTAAATAACATTTGTAAGACCAATTTTTTTTTAAACCTACCCTTATGTTTGGGTTCTTATCTGCTTTATTAAACACATTGTTCAGACTGGACATTACTGGTTACAGAGGTTCACTGCAGAAAGTTGTACAAATAATAGATAATATACTGGTTTCAGTATTTTATTGATATTCTTTAGTTTATGGATATAATAAAAGGCTCGACATTTTAGCTTTTAAAAATCTTTTCATTTTCCACTGCATATTGTTCAATCGGGCACAGACAAGACATAGAGCAGCAGTGCAGTAGCAGCCCTTGAAGTTCATGCTCATGATAAACCCTTAAATTCACACTGTTCATTACTTGATCTGCCCCAGCATTATGCATCCAGCGATCTTCTGATTTCCGTGACTAACAGATAATTCCATCCTCCTGCAGCCTCTCTTGTGAAAAGACTTCATATTATACATTTTTAAAAAAAATTACCTACTATTTTTACTTGACTGTGTTTACATACATGTATCTATATCAAGATAAGTGTTTCCTTAAGGACTGTTTGTACTTGACCAATTTAAGCCAACTTTCAGAAATGCAAGGTTTGTCAGAAATGCATGTCAAACTGTTGGGATTTAGACTATTCAGGACTCTAGATATATTTATTTTGAAGACCAATGCAAAGCCTACTGGTGGAGTTGTTAACGATCACCTAGGGTTTCATAGTTATTATCTTTGATAGCCTTTTCCACATTAGAGTATTGTGCTCAATGTAGTTAACTGTAACAGAATACAATAGGACTCTACTATGAAAGAAAACCAGCATCGCTTTCAGAGGAAATGGTTTAAACACAAACCACCACCACCTTGCAAAGACATGTTTGTGTTTTAATACCAGGTTACATAACACCAGCAGATATTTAGAAATCAAATTTAAGTTTTTCTTTTTAATCCAGTGTCACTATTACTTTTGTACTTCATAGTCCTGAAAAATAAACAAACAGAAACCCCTCCCTGCTACTACTTGTGTAAATATTGTGCTTCCAAATTATGATCTCAAACCATGTACTTGGTAAAACACTCCCTTCCCAGTACGCAAATGCACTGAGCAACAGGAAAGTCAAATATATTAACCCAAGCTGGATCAGCCAACAGACAATTGTCCTTCAGCTTCCCTAACTCCAGCCCACAGCAGAGTCAAGGGCAGGTAAAGAAACTTTCCGTTGGCTACGTCATGATTTGGTTCTTGATTTAGATGTGGTTTTCCTTTTATGGAAAGGAGCAAGTGGCTGAAGCGATATGTGATTAACAGTAAAGTGTTTTCTCGTCGAGTCCCTACTTCATACGTCTGAAAATAATCTTTATCTAAAACATGAAAATCCAGCAGCTCCCAGTGTAGCATTACTATATTTTAGTTAAAACTTTAATCAGCTAGCACCACACTAGCGTAACTGCATCCTGAGCCCAGCACTCACTGTAATATAAGAAGGGGGGAGTTCTGTTTTACTGCAGTTCAGTAAAAGCCGATGAGGGCTCCTCTTTTTGATAACAAGCCTGAATAAAAGACCTTACTTTTAAACAACCATTAAGAAAAGTTTCAAGGTTGTTGTTATCTCAGCAAATGGCAAGCATACCCATCTTCTCTATTTACAGGGATAAAGGTTTGTATATGAGACATTTCTACAATTCATTGTACTAAACTTGTTTACTTTTTCATTACTTGATTGAAGAAGGCATCAAAATTGAATTTATTCTCAAAATAAACTACAAACATTAATACAGCCATAAATCTCACTGCTTTAGCAGGATTCCTGATTTAATTCCATTACATGCAGCTATTTAAGATTTCATCAAACAAGAGGAACCATTTAAAAACCCTTTTTCCTTTATTAACAAACACTTCCAGCCCTTACAAAAGGAATACATAAGAAAACATGTCAGAGCAGAATAATTAAAAATACAAAAACAGACTATCTCAAATGACAGAAAGGTAGGGCTACGGCAAGCTGCATTCCACAGAAAACAGCTGTGAAATCACTCACCAGTGGTATTTTTGCTACTTTACCCCTTTTATACACCACACGGGGACTATTTCAAAGCAGCTTCTCAATAGACCAAGGTAGATTCACAACAATAACCTATTGCTTTCTCTGTCAAATACACACATACACTATGAAGTAGTGACCTGTCTCCCAGATGTTTTAAGTTACTGTCTATTACACAAATCAGGATCTTCCTAACCAACATCTTCAAAGTCAAACAAGGTATCAGGACTTAACCTCCACTTTGTTGTCTTAATTATGATAATAAATAGAATATAAACAATTACTATGTGTGCCCAGAAACAGGAGAACTTCGTTTTTCAAAGCAGCGTATCGAACCTAAAAAATTAGATTTCAGGAGAGGTAGAACTATATATGTGACTTACTATGAAATAAATTAGCACAGCAAGTATATAAGATACTTATTCCTGAATAAAGAAGCATCTTAACACACAGATTACACAGCAAGAAGATACACGTGCGTCACATTCTCCTAATTCATAAAGTAAATTTCCTCACAAGAGCAATTTCATACAACCGTAACTGTATGTAGAAAGACAGTAAAACTATTTGCTAAAGCAGATGTCTGGTTTTGTAATTAAGAGTTTGTACTCAGGACACTTACCACACTAATTAAAATACATTTTTATAAAACATTGTTCTACCCCTACCCTTGAAGCAGCTGACAGGTCTCATTTAATAAGTTGACCATTTTAGCAAGAGCAAGAAATTGCTTATACAACTCACCAATTAATTTAATGAAGTGAGGAGTTGTATACACTTTTGGTGTTTGATTTTCACAGAACCAGACAGTTAATGGAAAAAACATGTACAAGTTAATCACATTTCAGTCTCTCCTTTAAAAAAAAGAAACCCTTAACAAGGAGAACAATTACCTGTCAAGGATAAGTCCATCAAACTTCTCATAAATTAAGTCTGAACAGATAACCTACAACACAGTAAGAAAAACTCAATTGGCTGCAAGCGTTGCCTTTATGTTCAAAAAAAGCGGTATTTCAAATGATTACACAAAGAACAGAAACTATCAGTTGGTTTGCTGATGAGGTTTTTCTGTGGGACACATTCTCTTTATAGTGTTTGTTTCATCAAACACTACCGAAGCTGGAAGTGTTCTGGTTATCTCCGACATCTCACCAGCCTAAGCCAACAAAGAATCTCTATAGAGATAAAGGAGGAGTCTGGATCAATCAAGCTTTTACAAACGATTCTGAGCCAGTCAATCTTCAAGAAATTCAGAAATGTATCTGGAAGGATAACATTTTTAATAAGCTGAACACAATCCAAACAGGAAAACTGATGTTTTGATGAATTCAAAGTAAGACTCCCATCCTTGGAAACAAATTTCCTATCTACTCTAAAAGGCAGCCTTAAAGACCATTTGATATAAAATTATTCAGTTTACCAGTGACAGTGCTGTTTCTAGGTATAAATTACTACAGGTACCAGATTTGCACAGGTTTGCATTTCAAGACAGGCTTTACTTTCTGTACGTCTGAAGGTTCAGGCTTACTTGCTGTTACTTTGCAATTAGCCTGCAAAAAGAACCTGCCGTTACTAAGCACGTGACAGAGGACACCCTACAATTACCTAGAATAACTGAACCACCTAAGTTACAACGTGTAACCGAACCAGAACAACTGAGTAAGTTACAATGTGCTGTGCGCTTTAATATTAAAACAGCAATCATTCATTTTAAAAGTCAGGATATCTCAAAAACGTTTCTCATTTTCATGTGACTTTCATCTCAGAAGCACACAGGAAAGTTGTAGCATCTCAGAAGTCAAGGCATAACAACATTCAAACTGACCTTTCACTGCAACCACAGTATATTTGTTATAAAGTGCATGAGGGGGAGGAGAGCAATCTTCAAAGGATAGAACAAAAAGAAGAAATCAGGATGTAGATTTGTTTTTTTTTCTTTGTCATTAACGTTAGAAACTGTCTGTCATAAAGCAACAGCCATACAGCTAGAACTTTCACAAAGTTTCTCCATATCAAAAGCTACTACGTATTTTTAAAATTATGTCTCCCATGACCTCACGAAGTTATTAGAGGGAAGAGGAGATATAATGGCAAGGTACTAAAGTCTTTATGTTACAACCAATGCTTTCTCTGAGGGAAGGTAACTTCTTTACCTGCCTGAAAGGTTTATACAAAACTCACTCAAACTGGCCACTAGTTAAGAGTTGTTTTTATTAAGGTGGTCACTGAATATAGGAAGTTTTTTTGTTTGTTTTGTTAAAGTAGAGCAGTTGTAACAAAACCCAAACATACACAGACACCCCCCCCCCCCCCCCCCTCTTCTTCCCCCTCC